>NC_056705.1:34323950-34638950 GCF_018831695.1 Puntigrus tetrazona | reverse complement strand
CCAACCTCACAAGTGTATTCATCTTCTGGCTCAAGAACTATGGGTAGGTCCTCACTGGCCCAGGATAAGGGCCGCTCATCCTTTTTCAACTGCGTGTGCTCTCTAAGTTTAGAGATGCCTGTCAGATATTCAGGGCTGCTTGATAAAGATGGAAGTTCCTCAACGTGGTAAACTGTTTGAGGAACATCTAAAATTTCTAATGATCCCTCCTCTTGCTCAGATGCATCAGAAAATGTTTGCCGGCAATCAAAAAACTCAGCTTCTGACTCAATGCTATCTGCATGAGCGGGCCTTGGCCTGGCTTTAAAGTTAAGACTGTAAAGTGGAAAGTCAACATCTAAAACTGCAGTAGCACCTAAATGCATCTGGTCACCTGTCATATCCTGAGTTACTTCCAGAGTACAAGGTGACATAGCAGCTACAAGTGGATAGGTTCCAGGAAAAACTAAACTTAATTCAGGCTTATCACCACCTAAAGATGGTGATGCCTGTTCAAATTTAGAAACGACATGTTTAAACTCTGAGGAAAGCTGGACAGTCCCTGCAGCACAAGGTATTTCCTTGCCTAGAAATTCTTGGCACTCTGGAGAATTCCCTTGTTCAGAAGAGGATGTGTTAAATATACGTGAAAGGGAAGTGTCTGTTGATGGTGTTTTTACTGACATTGAGGGCAAATTTTTACAATCACTTGATTCAAGACCCAAACTAAATGCAGAAGAATCAATTCGATTTAGTTTAACTCTTCTATGAGAGTCTTTAAGATGAAACTGAAAAGAATTTACTTCTTCCAGTCCTTTTAATGCTTTCGTTTCTTCAGGTGACGAACCAGGAGTGGATTTGTGGGCCTCCAAATCAAAGACAGGCTGAGATCTGTTGCGCTCAGGTATGTTGGAGACATGTGTGGCTATATCTTTTGATGATTCATTGGTAATAAAGGATTCTGTTAAATTTAAACTTTTTGAAATTGATGGTGTATCTCCTTTTCTTAGACTTGAATCTTTGACTTGAGGCATTAAATTAATTTCCTCTGAGACACTGTCCTGTACAAAATGAAAGGAAACAAAACAATGTTTCTCCCTATTTGTATAAATTACATAAAACAAATCAAAAACTGAAACACATGCCATAACATCAATATGGATATATCTTAATAATAAGATTCAAACATGCAGTTGAGTCTAAGTCTCACTACAAAAAAAATCATGGTGAATTAGTAAATATTCTCAGAATTGACCATTCTCTTGTAAGCTGCACACTCCTCAAGATTTGTCCATTTAGTCTTAATTTGTTAGTAGGTCCTGAAGGGCAGGTCTGACAATACATTCCAATTGGTTCATACATTGTTATGAACGCACAAGATTCACAGCTGCATGCTTATCTTCTTACCCTTTTTTTGTCATCTCGAGGGGCTAGTTTTCTTAAATCATGTCCTACATCTTCTTTTTGTTGCTGTAGACTTTCCATGTGTCTCTTTTCATCTATATCATGTATATTGTGGCCTTTGCTAGTTTCTTCATTTGCAGATTCACTTGTTGCTATTACGTCCTGTTCTTCACAATAAGTAATTGTCTTTGCTGCACTTGGTGTGTCCTTTTGTGTTTGCTCAGATGCTATATCGTGAAATGCCTTTGGCTGTAGTCCATCATCAAATGAACACTCAATCCTTATTTCAGAAACAGGTTCCTCAATTTCATATGGAGACTCGATCTGTTCCACGCATTGTTCAAATGTCACTGGATTCAGCAAAGCAGGATCATTTTTGAACACAGGTAAATCTTTCTTAATCTCATCAATGTCAGAAAGTGACAAATCATTCAAATTATCATAAAACTCATCTTCAGATTCACTGATCACTGATTCAGGTTCATAAAATGTCTCACAAATTAAAGGTTCTGGAGTAATAGTTTCTGTTAGTTCTGTGTCTAAGGTCGCTGCTTCAGGTGATGGGTTTCGCACATTTGTTTCAATACAGAACATTTGAGGTGATAAAGATCTAGAATCTGTGTCTGAAATATCTGAGAGAGATGATGAAGGTCTGTTTTCAGACATGATCCATTGTGGAAGTGGGTACCATGATGAGTATGATTCAGGATATGAGTCTTTATCAGAACTTTGATCATTATTTATTGAAGGTGACAATGGGCTCAAAATGAATTTGTGTTGCATAAATACCTCGCTAGATTCAGATGTATGTGCATTTGGTACTGGTGATGAAGTTGAGTATTCAGGTATAGGTGAATCAGGTGAAAGACTTTGAAATTCATTTACAGAAAAAATTGTGTCAGGGGATGAAGGCCGACTTTCAAACAAAAATTCTGCCCATGGTAATGTAGGTCTGTGCTCAGGAATTGGAGATTCAGGAGAGAGTTGCCTATACTCATTTATAGAGGTATATGATTCTGGTGAAGAGGCTCTACTATCTGAAGAGTCTATTAGACATGCATTTAATCTTGTACAATATATCAACGGATTATTGGAAAATGCTTGATTTGTTCCAAATAAATCAAATGATTCTGTTTGTACATATGTTTGCAGAGAACTAGTATCAAAAGGTGAGGATGTTTCAATATGAGATATAGCATTGTTGGAAATGTCATAATTGTGTTGCTCAGTGAATTCATTATTTGCCTTTTTACATCCAGTGTACTCAAATACACCTGGCTTTGGACAGAAAGTTTCGCCTTTATAATGAGGATCATACAAATGGGATATTAATGCTAAAGGAACAGCCTTGTACACAAGTTTATATTGAGGCATCATTCTGAAAGTCATGTTTAATGGTAGATATGTCACAATGTTGGATAGGTCTTGGCCTAAATGACATTGATCCACAGGAGATATTTCACCTGAAGCAGGAGATAAGGGTCTATTTTCAGTCCATGTAACATCATCAGATGCAAAGCTCTCCATGTCAAATTCTAAATCAGATACAACTGATTCTAGGGAGGATGATCTGTATGTGGTTTTTGGGGTGATATTTACATGCAATAATGACTTAAAGTCATAAATTGGTGAGTCTGGTGATAATGGTCTTTTTTCATTTAAGGATATGATTGATTCAGGGGAGGAGGGTCTCTCTTCAGTAGCTTGAGATGCAGTTACCCAAAGTTCAATGTCTGTCTCTAATGTAAGTGATTCAGATGACTCTGATCGTTGTACATTTATTGCTGATATTTTAAACTGTGGAACAGAGTCTGGAGATAATATTCTACACTCTTCCAATGATTTAAAGAATTCTGGAGATGCACAATCTACCACAGACCTTGTTGTGTTATGAGACATTTGGCTGTAATCACTTAGTGATTCAGGGGAAGCTGGTCTAGGCTCAGTTTCAGATATTACTGATTCAGGAGAGTTAGGCCTTTGCCCCATACTAAAGTCTGATGGATATAATTCATTTTCATCACTCAAAGAGACTGGGGAAATTGATATAGAATCTGATTCTGGTATGGAAAATGTGTATATGGATTGTGTGAACTCAGGAATGGGTGAATCAGGGGACAGTGGTCTGTTTTCTGTCACTAATGCCACTGATTCTGGTGAGGATGTTCTAAGATCCATCAGTAAGTCATCAACTTCATCTGTCTGCATTTCTTTTTCTGATAATATTGTCTGATTAGATGTTGACCTGTATCCTGTTACCAATGTTGGTTCAAAGTTTGAAGCATAATACTGAAGTATTGGAGAATCTGTCATGGCTATAGGTGAATCAGGTGAGAGAGATCTGCCTTCATTTATATATTCTGGAGAAGCTTCTGTCAAAACATTTAGTTCCTCCTCTGACAACAGAGATTCAGGGGATGATGACATATAATCTGATAAATACCTATAATCTGGAACTGATTTAATAAGTGCTGGGAAATACTGTGGCACAGGTGAGTCAGGAGAGAGCAATTTAATATCATTAACTAAGGTGTCAGAGTCTGTTGAGGATGCCCTAAAATAAGCCAAATGAGATTTCACCTCACTTGAGGTGTGTTCACTCTCTGATACTAAATCCATTAAAGGAAGCCTATACTCACATTCTGATGCACTATTCTCTAACTCATATAACTCATAACCAACATCTGATGTCATAGACTCAGGCGAGGATGACCCATGTGCTTTTATAGGCCTTGGCTCAATGAATAATTGTGAGTAATGTGGTATAGGTGAGTCAGGACATCTACATTCATTCATGGACACAACTGACTGTGGAGAAGAGCCTCTAATAAAAAGAGATTCAAAAGATGGTTCATCTTCTATAGTCCCTGAGCACAGTGATTGAGGTGAACATGATCCACTTCCTATTGCTGGCAAAGTAATCTGAGAGAATAACACACTGAATTGAGGTACAGGTGAGTCAGAGGACAGTGGTATACCCCCAGTCTCTGATATTATAGACTGGGGAGAGTCAGATCTTTGTTCTGAAATAAAGTCGGTTTGATAAAGTGTATTTTCATCATCCACATAGTCCAATTCTGGGGAAGTTGGACAGGAGCCTATCTCTGGCATGATAAATGACTGTGTGGATAGTGTGAAGTCAGGAAAAGGTGAATCAGGGGGCATTTCTCTGTTTTCATCAATTGATGCAATTGACTCCAAAGATGACCTTCTAAGGTCAATCATCAAGTCATCAAATACATCGGTCTGCATATCTATTCCTGATAGAACAGATTCTGGGGATATTGATGTGTAACCGGTTACCATTGTTGGTTCGAAATAAAAGTTATAATATTGAGCTATTGGCGAATCAGGGGACAAAGATCTAAAGTCAGGCCTTTCGTCATTTATAGACTCTGCTGATTCTGAAAAAGAGTCTTGGGTGAAAACATTTAATTCACATTCCTCATCCGATAATGCAAATTCAAGGGGAGAGGACATATAATCTGTTACAGAAACTGATTCAAAGAGTGCTGGAAAATACTGTGGAATAGGTGAGTCTGGAGATAGTGATCTGTATTCATTCGTGGACCCATTTGACCGTGGAGAAGATCCTCTTATGTCTTGTAAAAGCATGGCAGAGTCAGGTGACATGGGTCTCCATTCAGACAAGGAGTCTGGAGAAAGTGGTCTTTTGTCTGTGTCTGATAAAATTGAATCAGGGGAATCTGGTCGATATTGTAAAGTTAGCAAATCTTCAATGTAAGGTTCGCATTCTGTATTGTCTGAGCACATTGACTGAGGTGAACATGATCTAGGTCTTGTTACTGACATATTACTCTGAGGGAACAATGTCATGAATTGAGGCACAGGTGAGTCAGGGGACAGTGGTCTAATCTCAGTCTCTGATATTATAGACTGAGGAGAGTCAGATCTTTGGCCTGGATAAAGGTCAGATGGACACAATTCGTTTTCAACACCCAAAGTAACAGATTCTGGAGAGGTTGGTCGGGAGCCTGTAAGTGCTATTAAAAATGTTTGTGTGGACACTTTGAACTCAGGAATAGGGGAATCAGGGGACAGAGGTCTGTTTTCATTGAGTGATGTGACTGACTCTAATGATGACCTTCTAATGTCAATCACCAAGTCATCAAATACATCCGACTGCATATCTATTTCTGATGGAACCAATTCAGGGGATGGTGATAAGTTACTTGTAAACATTGTTGGTTCAAATTGAAAGGTATAATACTGAGATATTGGAGAATCAGGAGACAAATGTCTAAAGTCTAGCCTTTCATCATTTATAGATTCTGGAGAAGAATCTATGTTTAAAATATTTAATTCACATTCATCCTCTGATAATGCAGATTCAGGGGATGAAGACATGTATTCTGTAACTGAAACTAATTCAAAGAGTGCTGGAAAGTACTGTGGTACAGGTGAGTCTGGAGATAGGGGTCTATAGTCATCCATGGGCCCATCTGACTGTGGAGAAGAACCTCTAATATCTTTTAAAAGCATGGCAGAGTCAGGTGACATGGATCTCCATTCAGACAAGGAGTCTGGAGAAAGTGGTCTTTTTTCAGTTTCTGATAAAATTGAATCAGGGGAATCTGGTCGATATTCTATATTTAACAAATCTTCAATGTAAGGATCACATTCCGTATTCTCTGAGTACAGTGACTGAGTTGACCACGATCTAGGTCTTGTTACTGGCAAAGTACTCTGAGGGAACAATGTCATGAATTGAGGCACAGGTGAGTCAGGGGACAGTGGTCCAATCTCAGTCTCTGATATTATAGACTGAGGAGAGTCAGATCTTTGGTCTGGATAAAGGTCTGACTGACACAATTCATTTTTAACATTCAAAGTGACTGATTCTGGAGAGGATGATCGAGAGCCTGTAAATGATATGTTAAATGTTTGTGTGGCTATTGTGAACTCAGGAATAGGTGAATCAGGGGAAAGAGGTCTGTTTTCATTTAGTGAAGTGATTGACTCTGCTGAGGACCTTCTAAGATCAAAAACTATGTCATCAAATAAATCGTTCTGTACATCTGTGTCTGACAGCATTGATTCTGGGGATAGTGATACATAACTTGTTGCCCTTGTTGGTTCAAAATGCAAGACATCATACTGACTTATTGGAGAATCGGGGGACAAAGATCTAAAGTCAAACGTTTCATCATTTATAGATTTTGTTGATTCTAAAGATGAATCAAGGGTAAAATCATTTAATTCCCATTCCTCCATTGATAATTCAGATTCAGTGGATGAGGACCTATTTGTTTTAACAGAAATAGATTCAAAGACAACTGGAAAATATTGTGTTATAGGCGAGTCTGGAGATAGGGGTCTATGTTCATTAATGGACCCATTTGACTTTGGAGAAGACCCTCTAATGTCTTTCAAATACATGACAGAGTCAGGTGACATGGGTCTCCATTCAGGCAAGGAGTCTGGAGAAAGTGATCTTTTGTCAGTATCTGATAAAATTGAATCAGGGCAATCTCTTAAAAATCCACTGAATTCAGTTGCAGGTGAGACAGGTGATAGAGGCCTGGACTCATTAACTGATGATACTGACTCAGGAGGTCTACACTCAGTTTGTTCAAGAGAGTCATCAAGCAAAAGTGGTTCTGGGGATACTGGTCTAAATTGATGTTGTGATGAAAGTGGATTGCATTGACTTTCGAAATGCAGATTAATTTGAGTTAAATCCTTATTCACTGTATAGTTGACAGATTCTGTAGAGGGTGGGTATATCATTTTCTGGCCATGTAAAGTTCCAGTGTTGTCCAAAACAACAAGTTTGGAACCACCTTTGAAGTGTGGATCAAATATTTTGGCGACAAGATTTCTGAACATAGTTTTAGACATAAAAATATCCTTTGGTTTTGGTAATTCACTCATGCTTTGTTCTTCATTGTGTAGCGATTCAACACGCTTAGGAGCTAATTTTTGAGTGTATGTTTTTTCTGTTGGCTCGCCTTCAAAACAAACACTTTCAACTATAACTGTGGACAAAGGAATATATTCAGGCTCTAAAATAATTGATTCTGGGGACTGAGATCTTGGCTCACAGATCAAGGGCTCACAGTGCGAATATTCAATATCAGATGATGTTTCTAATTCAGGAGATGAGTCTCTTTGGCTCCAAAATTGGATGACATCAAAGTGTGATGTGCTTCTATAAACAGGCACAGGTGAATCAGGCGAAAGGGGTCTATGTTCATTTATTGATGTAAATGACTCAGGAGATGATATTCTGGTTTCTGTCAATACTTCTGATATTGGTTTGTTTTCATTATCTGAGAGGCCTGACTCAAATGAATCAGATCTAAACAGTTTTGTGGGTATGAAACTTTCCCACATTGTTTGAGTAAAGCTGGGAAGAGGAGAATCAGGGGAAAGGCATCTCTGGTTAGTGAGAGATGCAAATGATTCAGGGGATGATGGGCGACTTCCAGGTAAACACTCTAATGAGATCAGATCACACTCTATGTCTGAAAGTTCAGATTTTAATGATGGTGATCTGTAGCCTGCCATGAGTGATAAAGAGCCATTTTGCACTTCAGTTGAAAAACATGGAATTGGTGAATCAGGGGGAAGTACTGTATTTTTATTTACAGATGCCGTGGATTCTGGAGATGAGGGTCTTAATTCAGTCAAAAATGCATAAGGAGATGGACCATCAAAACTTGTTTCAGTGGAGTGTTCGCTATCTAAAATGTCAGAACAGATGGATGTAGGAGACCAAGATCCATTTGATTCGGGTGATAATGATCTGAAGAAAATCACAGAACCAGGTGAAATAGGTCTTTGGGTGTCATCAGTCACCTCCAAATAACATGCTCCTAGTGAATCTTCTGTATATCCTGTAAGAGGAACTGTTATTTCACCAGGTGCATGTAATGTTTTGTATTCTTCAACATGTATTGTGAATTCAGGTGTGTAATTTTCAAAAGTTGGCAAAGGTGTAGCTGGCCTAAAATCAGGCAATGGAGAGTCAACAGAGAGAAGAGTGTAATCATTCACTGAAGCTACAGATTCAGGTGAAGATACTCTTAATTCAGCCATTAATATGCATGAGTCTGGGGAAGACGGTCTATAATCAAATGGTATTGGTGAGTCTAAAGGCAAAGAATCCACTGATTCTGGTGATGATCTATATTCAGATGAAATCATTCCAAGGTTATCAAAATATTCAAACTCTAAATCTGGTGACAATGACCTTGGCTCAACTGGGGATGTTATAGATATAGGCGTAAGAGGTCTACACTTCACAATTTCTGCTGGTATTAAGGAGATAGATTCCGTTTTTGTGCATTCAGAATCTGTTGGTTTGGTTTCAGTGATTACTTCAACCCTTGTTTCTGAAGAACCAGAATCAGTTATTGGAAGTGATAACATATGTGGCTGCTTAGTAACTGAATCAAGTGACATTTGATTGAGTGTTGAAGGAGTAATCTTCTCTGTAATGTCTGTTCCACTTACAAGTGCAAAAGACATGCTAGGTTTTTGAAGAGGACTGGAAATTATTTGAGTTATGCTTTGTACTCTTTCAGTGGACAATTCTGTGATTCCAAACTGAATAACATCACTATCTTTGGAAACATCTGAAGATTCTTGTACACAGACTGGAATGATGTTACAATTCCCTTCATCCACAGAAGAAATCTCAATTTTAGGGAAACTGTAAGTCTCTACATTTACATTCTTTTCACATAGCTCAGGTAAGACATAACTTTCACCAAACAGGGTTCTATAGAATCTGTCAGAAACTTCCTCAACGTGGCGCTGTATATACTCCTCACTCTGACTTGGTTTCTTTGGAAATGCAACCTCATATTTATTTGATGAAGTAGATGAAATTTCTGTCTTTTCATTTGATGGGGATGTTGGGAAATGTATTGCACTGGAGATTGGTGAGGTAATATAATCTTCAGAATCTTGCTCGAGTTCCACAGACAACTCATTGAAATCTGGCTCAGCATGCTCAGATTCCAACAGGGTGTGCCCAAAATCTGACAATGTTGTTTGTCTCTGTCTCAGCTTGTACTCTTCATTTGAATTAACAGGTGGAGCATTCTGTTCGTCATCCTGTTGGGTGAATACTGGGATAAATTGACCCCCAGTAGCTCCTAACTCTTGGAGAGGATCATTCACAGTTTCGTGTGCCTTGCCTGATGATTCGTTGGAAATAGTACCACCTATGCAAACTGGGCCATACACTTGAGACTGCAGTCTCCAAGGAACAGCTTTGTACAGGGTAAAGAAGGGACTTACTCTTTTGAGAGTGCCTGGAAATTGTTGCCTCAGTCCAACCATATCAAAGGAACTAGGTGCTGAGGTTCCAACCACCCTGACAAATAGAGAATTAATTTTAAAACCGTTTTTACAGTATATTATTAATAAATTGTTAATGGCATAGGTCAAGAATAGAATTAACTTACTCTGAACTCATTTCTTTGTCTGTCATCAACCTCTCTTTCTGGGTATCATCAAGGGAAGATGCATTGCAGGAAAGATCTTCGACAGATGCCACCAGAGGCCCAAGTTCTGATGCTTTTTGCGTGGCTTCTGCTCGCCGACCTGGTCTGGGGCTATCCATGTCCTCCTGTAGTGCTGAAAAACCTGCAAGACCAAAACAGTTTTTGTTAAGATGTTGTGAAATTATTGCAAAAAGTGCAGCGCTTTATTATATAAATAATTTAATGTGACTTTCTTAAAAAAAACATCAATGATAAATTTATTATTATTCATACCTTCACTATGATCCAATGATATGGTTTGCTCAATTTCTGCATAGGTGTGTGACGACTGTTCTTGACTGGACTGGATAATTTTGGTTTCGATGAGATGAACAATGTCCATGCGATTTATTTTCGTAAGTGTCTTCATCAAAGTGTTCTCTGCTAATAAGTGGAGAGATTATGTTATGTATATTTTTGAATGCAACCTGACAACTGAACAATATGAGTGATCCTTCTTCCTTGGCAAACCCCCTGCTACTATGACATAATATCATAATTTGTTTCATTTTACAGCACTATGCACATAACTACACATTGCTACACTGCCCCAAGTAAAAATAGCCCCATGTCTTTATGATGTTCTGGTGGTGAGATACAGCTATTTATGTTATATGTCTGATGGTAATTTATCACCCAATTTTTCAACCAAACATTATATGTATTATCACTTCAAAAAATGTATAGCATATATTTCCTCATTAAGTGAATCACAGCAATGGTTAAGTGCCAGAATGAAGAAGAAGAAAAAATAAATAAAGCTATGCTACTCGACACTGGCCACTCAATTTCTATGTTGAAACATGTTGCATGTTACTTGCAAAATATTTATTTTACATATGGTTTTTTTTGCCACTTCTGTACAGCGTGGGTGAAAATGACGGTTACCCCATGGTTACTTTCTGTATTAGAGAAGGTTTGTTATGCTGCAACAACACAGTAATATGATATTTCAACAAAGTCTATATCAGAAAAAAAGCCATCAGAGCAGGTATCATATCTGAAATCTTCCTTCCTACGTTTCTGGACCCTGATCACGTTAGGATCCTTGCTGTCTATGAGAGTGTCAGAGAGCTCTCAGAATTCATTAAAAATATTTTAATTTGTGTTCTGAAGATGAAGAAAGGTCTTACAAGTTTAGAAAGACATTACAGTGAGTAATGACAAGATTTTACTGTTTTCTATAACAATTAAATTCAATGATAATAATTAAACTATCCCTCAGATTATTTTTTTTTATCTGGTGAATAAAGCTATGCAAATAGGAAAACTGATATGTACTCTTACCTGTAGCATTTTTGGCCTCTCTTTCTTTCCATAGCCTTATGAGGGCATGGCTTTGATCTTGTAGAGAATTTGGATTCTCATTTCTTATTTGATTGATCTGTACCTCACTGAATTCAAGCTCTCGAGCCAATTCTGTTTAAACAAAAACACATTGGTAATAATGTATTTAATACAGATCAACAAAGTATGCTAATGAAACAAATTGTACTTACTGCAAGACAATATGTGTTAAAATAAGATATATAATAATAAATAGAAGACATGACAATTATCGTAAACAAATCCTACCCTAATGTAAAAGTATCTCATGTATTATGTATTAAACAATTATATTATTTTATCCACAAAGTGTTTTCCTGTATTGCTGGGTCATTCTTAAACCATAGTGATATTCAAAAGCTTTGCTTACCTGACCAGCTGAAACCAAGGTGATCTGCTATTACAGCCAGACGCCCCTCTTTCCTATCAGCCTCTTCCTGTGGATCTACTGCAAATTCCAGCAAAGCAGCAAGAGCCATATAAGCACAAATATAACACTAACCTTTTTCTCTCTCTTTTTTTTTTTAAACAATTTACCATTTAACGTTCAGATAAATAAGGTCACTGGCTTTCTCATGAAGTAAATACATCAATTAATATTATTAACTGTGCTTTTGAAAGCAAAGTTTCTTCATTTTAGACTAATTTCAAGAAATAAGCAAATACTAGGTAAACTCTCAATCATGAACAAATACATAATATACATGAATGAATAACTCGCCTAGAAATCGCAAACATTGTAAAGAATGTATCAACAGTATCTCACAACTCATGTTTTAAATTTAAATGTATAGTGAATATACTGGCAAAAAACAACACTATAAAGACACCCCAATACATTTTGTTTTATATTAATGTTGAAATTTAAGTCAGATAAAAGGAAAAGAGACAGTCACAAAGATAGCCCAAACATCAAAGAAGCACCACGAAGAGTTGAAGTATTAGTTACAACACAGAGAAGCAGCACTTTCATCACTGAGGTGCTGAGGCAGATGAGAAAGAGATAATGGGCCCCAAGAGATGGGGGATACCTTGACTTCGGACTTTATCAGCAGGGATTCGTTCCATCTGCGTCTCAACAGGGTTGTCCCATCGGGGCCTAATGACCAAGGGATCCTCAGGGAAAGGCATTTGCATGTCAATGAAAGATTCACTCTCTTTTATTGAGGCATTAATGGTGCTGCTTTCATCATCAGACAAGGCAGCAGCCTCCTGTTTGTCTTTCTCTGCCTGAGCCAAACTCTCCACTACCTTTGCTGCTTCTTGACTAATCTCTTCAAAAAATGCAATGGACTGTTTGTTTGTGTCAGCTGGCTGACCCTTTTTTTGTTTTGCTGGTGTGGAAGTTTGAACTGGCTGGCCAGGCTTTCCCCTGACTGGTAATCTTGAGGGAAGTGTCTTAGTTGTGCTGGATAGGTCAGTGCTTGTTGGACGATTCTGTTCCTTTTTAGCCGGTTTCTTGGTGGAATCACTTTCACAGAAGCTCTTGGCTTTGGAAGACTTTGCTAAACTGGAAGTGATGGATGGGCTAGTGTCTGTCTCAGATTTTCTCCTTGATTGAGGTTTTATGGGCAGCTTTGATTTTTTGTCCTTGGCAGGTTCTACACATTCAGACCTGAGGGAGCTGGCCTTAACAGGGATTCTGGATTTTGGTTTTTCTTCCTCTTTGGAGGTGGACAGGTCTTTTCTAGCCATGGATGAACTTTTAGAGACAGATTTACTTTGGGATTGAGTCTTTTCAGAGGTTTTGGTTTGTTCTATTACTGAGTGCTGATCTTCTGGGGAGGAATCTGAAGACTCTTGGTCTTGTTGGGAATGAACTGATCTAGTAATTGTTGACACTGCTGTCTGGACATTGGCTATGACAGTGTCAGAAGAACCAGGATCAGATACTGCATGCCCCTCACTCATTACTTTGTCTGATTTAACCTCTAACATTGTTTGGTCCTTCTCTAACGTTTTATTTGAGGCAGAGTCATCCAATTTGATGAGGGTTTTAGAGTTTGAAAAATCTGACTTTGTAGCTACAGCCAAACTATTCCCAGCAGGAGAATGTACAGATAAATCTGTAGCCTCTTTAAGGAGGTCCTCATCCTTCTCTGCTTTTATTTGCAAAGATAGGTTGCAACCAATCTCATTTTCAGCATCACTGGATGCTCTAATAGGTTCATTACCTTCTTCAGCTATACCCTCTACAATGGGTTGCTCTATTTGATAAAATGCAAACCCTTCCTCCTCGTAACTCCTTTTTGTCATGTCTATCGCACCACTTCTTGTCATCTCAAAAAGTTTTCCTTCTTGGAAAAGGAAAGGATTTTGTTCACTTGTTGGTGTACCCTCCTCAGTGGGTGTCCTTGCTGGTGTTGTGTCTGGAGTCGCCCCTTGGGAATGCCGATCTACAGCCAGACCCAAGATCTTTTGCTCTTCCTCTTTGACTCTTGCTGCAAATGCATCATCATCTTCTCGCATTGAATTCCAGGCGTCTGTTTCTGCTTTTGCTGTAACTCCTCTAGATTCAGTCTTAGGAGGTTCCTCCTCAGCATCATCTTCCTCTGTGTCATCATAAATACATATTTCTGGTTTAAATGTTTCTTTTGTCTGCCCAATAATAATTGGAATAGCATCAATATCTAAGCTGCCACTACATATATCAACATAAGATGTCCCTGTATTTCTCATGTAATCACCTTTAATCTCATCTGTTACATTAGCCTCTTCCTGACTATGTGATTTGTAGTCAACATTTTGGTAATTAGCTGCCTCATTCTGCTGCTCATGACTGTACATTTCTTGATTTCCCTTTGATCTTTTTAAACTTTGCTCTTTTTGTTCATCAGTTATATTTTTGCTGTTAGTGGCAGTTTTGTTTAGCTGTACTAACTCTGAATCAACATAATCTTTGTCCTTAAATTTCTCACTATGAGATTCTTCAAGCTGTGGTTTTATAGTGTGCATTTCTGAGACAGACTGAGGTCTCCTCATTGCTGATTCAGCTGAAGATGCTGCACTGTGGACCATGGTTTGTTGAATGTCGTCAGACGTTTGGGGGCTCTTATGAATACCTGCTGGAAAAGGAGAGGGAGGTTGTACTTTAATGATCGGTTCAACAGACCGTGCTATCTCTGAGGCTTGTTTGAGTTTACTAAACCCAACATCATCCACAGAGGATGTTTCATGTTTGGATGCAAGCTCAAACAGTTTGAAGCTGTCATCTCCTGCATCAGATGCTACCAAGGTCTGAGAGGATTCACTATCTTTTCTATTGTCCTTTTTGTCTTTTGCATCTTGCTCCATTTCATCAAATGTTTTTATTTTGGCAGCCATTTTAAACATCTCTTCCTCTGGAGTAATTTTCCTCTGTGTCAGGCCACACTTCAACTCATCATCTTCTACTGTCTCTTCTGGGATTACTGATGGCTTAAAGGGAACAATCAGGACCATGGGGTCTGGGGTTTTGGGATTGACCTCATAACTTACCTCTTCAGAACTTGGTGTGTCAGGTGAGAGAGGACTCTTACCCGAACTTGTCATCAGGGACGTCTGCTCACAACTGTCATCGTCGGCATTACCCTCCTGTTCTTTGAGCATTCTACTACGCAAACTGTCTGGGGGGATTTCAGGGGCTTTGGAGGATGTCAGGGGCCCTGTGGTCACACTGGGTTGTTCTACTGTAGGTGGAAAAGCCAGGTTTGTTTTCATCTCTACAGGGCTGTTTTCTAAAGAGTCACGACATGGGGATTCTTTTGTTGGACTAGGCTCAATAGAGTCTGGGGTTTTATGGGAAGAGTTGTCTTCCATCAAGGGACTACCCTCTAAAGAGTCCTTGTGGCTAATAGTAAAAGAGTCATCAGCTACTGGACTAAGGTTCTCTGAATCTTGGTGTCTAAGAGGTAGCACTAAACCACCATGATCCTGTGTAGCTGCCCTTGAGCCCAGGGAGTCAGCAGAGGTTGGTAGTGGTTGAACATCAAAGGATTCCTCATCACTCAAAAAACTCTCTAGAGTTTCAGATGTTCTTTTTGTCAGTTTTCGAGATTTAGATGGCTTGGATGACACAGAAACAATGTCCACATCAACAGAGGTTTGTTCACCCTCAAAGTTCACCCCCCTATTTCCACGAGGAATAGACACAGACTCACTTTTTGTTGGTTCATCCACTGCTTTGCTCAATGCTGGATGGTGAACTGTAGTTTCAGATGCCTGTTCATTAGTTGTCTTCATCTCAGTAGAAAAGGAAACAGATACTTTACTTGTCTTGACTTTAGGGGTGACTGCTACTGATTTTGAGGTCTTTGCTAGTATAGACTGTGCTGGCTTTTTTGGTGATAATGAGAGGCTCTCGGGACTTGTTTCTGGAGTCTCAGCCATGCCCTCATGTTTGTAACTTTCCTCAGAACTCAATGGGGCTTCCACTTCAGCAAGGCTGGCATTGGGCGATTCGGCCAATGCTTCATGTCTAATGCTGTCAGAGCTGTCATCAAATGCACTGTTTTCTGTACCATTGTCAGGCAAAAGATCTCTGCACTGTCCTGACGAATTTTGAGGAATTGCTGTTGTCATGCTTGAGTGAGTAAAAGAAACTGCTGACACTATTCCAGAAACCACGGCCTTACCACTTTTATCTTCTGATTGTCTCTTTTGACTTGATTTTGCATCTTCTTTATTGTCTTCAGATATTTTTATGTGTGGACTACATTTGACTTCTTTTTCTTCATGGTGATCTTCAGGCTTTAAAACATCAAGAGACACTTCTTCATGTGATGGTGCTTGGGGAAGACATTGCGACGTTTTGCTCACTGCTGTGCCTTCTGTTTTGGAAGGACCTTTGTGCTCAAAAAGCCCAGACTTTCTTTTTGAGGGATCTTGGCCAGTTTGAAATGCTCTCATTAGTTCTCTTACAGACATGGTTTCCTCTAGTCTCCCAGGCTCAGAGCCTGTTGACCTAGAAGGAGACTGCTTCTGTGGTGAAGAAGTCTGTTTTTTTAGGCCTGATGTTTTCTGATCTTTGACAGACGATGCTTTGGCTTCGGTTGGTTTATGTGGAGGTTTTTGGCCTGTTTGTTTTTTCTGGCCTTTTTGTTCTTCCTCTACTTTCTTTTGAAGAGCCTTAACTTTCTCTTTAATGGAACCAATTGGTGTCTCTTCAACCACTGGTGAAACAGGAGACTTTTTTTGGTCTCCAGGGACGGGCAGAAAAGCATCCCCTTCAGAACACTTCCCAGTGTTTTTGCTAACAATACTTTCTTTTGTGCTAGTTGACTGGGTTTCATCTGTGTGTCCTTGAGGCCCTTTTCTTCTGATTGGCTTTTTTACATCTGTTGTATGGGCCTTAGTGTATTTTGCCACTGTAGGGACTATTTTCCGACCACCTCTGCGCAGAACAACCTCAGTGAACCTTTGCTGTGATGGAGACTCTTGGGATGTGGGCCTAGATGTATCAGGCACATCCAATAAGTATTCCTTAACTTCACCACTGGGAAAAGTCTCTATGCCAGGTCTGTCCCTAGCACCCTTTGGTCTCTGTGATCCTCTGTTGACTCGAACTTCCTTTAGAAGTGATTCTTGAGATTCAAAGGCAGCCATCATTTTTGCCTCTTCGATTTCACTTTCTGTTAGTAGAACCCACCCCTCATCCTTCCTATATGGACGGCTGTCTGTTTTTGCAGACTCTTCCTTGTCGCATGTTCCACTTCTCAGAATTTCACTAACTTTCTCCAAATCCTCTTTGACTTTTTCCATGATCTCAAAAGGCTCTGCTGACACCTCCTCCACCCCCTTATCTAAATAATCCCCTTGCATGGAACCCGCTTTCTCTGAGGAATCAGTAGTCAGAATAGCAGTCATTTTGATAAGGTCTTGTTTCATCTCTGATACTTCAGAGAGTAAATCTGGACTTGCTAGGGCAGGGGAGTCTCGGATCAACTGAGTTTTCAGGAATGATGTTTCAGTTGTTTCAGTGTCTTCATCGTCTTCCATTTCGATGACAATTAAGGAGCAAATTAACCAAAATTTAAATTAAAGGGACAGAGATTGGAAAAGGAGATAAGGGATAAATTCAAGTTTCAAGGACCAGAAGGCATCAAGATGACAAACAAAGCTAAGTGGACTGTGGGATAATGAGTGGTGGAGAGTCTACTGGACTCATGGGAGAATAACAACTGCAAAGCAAATACTAACCAAATCTTAAAGACAACAGAAGAATAAGCAGAACACTTGCTTATTCACATTTAGTTCAACAACACATTCACAAACAAACAAAAAGACAAACTAGTGTGAAAATTAAAAAGGGAGACGAAAATAAGCCGACCCAAACACTGGGACATGTACTGAAAAACAGTAACACAAAGTAGACATTGCTCATATATAACTCATGTCTACAGAAGAAATAAAGAGAAAGGAAGAAAGAAAGATAAAGAGAGAATTCAGAGAACTCAAGAGAGAACTTTATAAAACTGAACTAAGTTTTTTAAGAAAGCCAGTGATATGCAACTAAAATGGAATAACAGTACAAATAAGTTTTTAAAAAGTGGAATAAATGCATTTAAAGAACACAACATAAGCAGAATGTCGTTTTATAACTGAAAGTGATTTTTTTTAATATTAGTAGTGGCAATGATGAATAGTGTTAAACAAAGATCCGTTCTGAAAAATCATTCACACACACAAGACAGCATTCAAAATACTCTATGTCAGCTGTTATTTCCTTAGTAAACTAATGTGTTATTGTTTACTTGTAAGTAATAGATCTGGATTCTAATTTGAACTTTGCACTTAAACATTAACCTAATGTATATACTATACTTATAGGTCACATTACATAGTGTGGTGATTTGATACTCTCTAAAGCAATAATAGCAAGCAAACTATACAAAGTCAATATTAAACTGATAAAGCCACACATCTAACAAACAAAGAAATAAATAAATCCAAACTGGGCAATGACTAGGTTGAATGCAGGTTTATAGCATATACCCACTTCAGTGTTTTGTACATTCCTAGAGTACATAAAGAAAAGGGAAGAGTTTTGCTATGCTGGCTTATTAAACAAAGGTACTAAACAGGTACTAATGAGGATGACTCATACAGATTTAGATGGAAATCATAATTTGCTTTGCAGATTGTTATTGTGTAATGAAGGGAATAGGGCTCTAAAACAGTCGAAAACAAACATCACCACAGTATGAATGAAATTCACATTGTGCATAAAAAGTGATTGTTCAATAATCTTTCCCTCTATCATGATCAGAATAATACTAACATAAAAAAGGAAAGCTACACTCACTAATATCACCTAAAATAAGAAAATGGGGAACCACAGCTCTGCACATTTTTATTTCCATTATTCAGCATACTTGATGCTTGACTTGAGCTTGTTACAAGAGAGCCAAACTAGACTGTGTGAGATATTAGAGACATACAAAACATGCATAGCAATGTGTCCCCAGAACCAGGATTTAAAAGAATAGTTCACCAGATAAAAAAAAATCTTAACAACTCCAGCCCGTCAATAAACATCTTATGAAGTGAATCCCTGCATGTTTGTAATAAATCCCTAATTAACTTTTTTTAACCAGCTTTATCTATAATATTATTTTCTCCAGTGAAAGAGGCATCTTGTCTACAATCAGGAGAGAAAATTCTAAACAAATAGAATTCTAAAGTTTTTAACTGGAGGAGGTCTATTATAGATTATGGACTCATACTTTGACCAGACAATGGTTTAAAGTTAAAATGCCTTAATAAAGGATTGATTTGTTTCTTACACGCATGCAGCATTTTACTTCACAAAACCTTAAATGATGGACTAGAGTTGATGCATGAGATATAATGCTAAATTTATCTAAATCTGTTTTGTGGAATAAAAAAAACTCTTTTACTTCTTGGATGACACGGCATGAGGGTGAAAACATTTTTAGGAAATGCTAAATTTTGGGTAAACTATTCTTTTTAAATCGTTGGCCTAAAAAGAATTAAAGTTTGAGTAGTAATTATAAAAAAGTTTGTCTTTGTGTTTCTCATATGCATATAATTAACATTACACAATACAATTATTTTACATCTAAAGATAGATCTGACAGGATGTTTAAAAATACACTACATAACTTTCGGTGCTGTAGCACTTAATAAACAAAAAAATTGTCTTGTGAAAGAACATTGTAGTCAGAGATACTTAATAGTCCCATTATTGGTATAGGTGTACCTAAAATGTGAGTCAGACAAAGACAAAAACTTTTGGTAGATGTATAGTTACTCATATAAAGTTTGTTTAAATATTTGTAACAATATATTTACATATTGTACCTTTAACATCAAATTTAAATACAAAAAATGTACATTTAAAATTTTTTTTTTCCTTATGCATATAATTTAATAGTATTTTAGGTGAACGACATGTGAGATTCAATACCCTAAAGTTTACATTAACTAAATTTAACTGAGAAAAGTGTTGTATAACAGGCAATAGTTAACTCACTCAGACACAAACAATTGTTTTATGGAATGTTAATATCATGCATTGTAAGTTATTTTACAGTGGTGACATTCTCAGTTAGTAAGTTAGGTGTCTGGTGCAAGATAAAATAGTTTAATTAAACTAGGCATCTTACATTTCTCAAGTGTTCGGCTTGTCTGTAAAGAAAAACAGGTGAAGAAAATTCAGTTTTATACATGCTATGCATCAACAAACACATATTTTTTTCTTAAAACTGCCAATTTACTTTTTGATTTTATGCTATTTGACCCCACATAAGCTATCTTGATGCTAATATTACATCTATCACAGGTCGTATGACAAACAATATGAGAAAATGTGTGTAAACCCTTTGTTATGATCAATTTTATGCATTAACCCAACGATACTAAACACATGTAAGGAGCCATGCGTGAAGTTCTGAAGGTTTCAAAACATTTTCTCAGTATTAATGTTTAAACATTAGCCTTTCTCTGTGCACTAAAACAATACTAGTGATACTACTAATAATTAAAGACCGGAGTTTTGAACTGAGATAATGAAGGAAAGCAAAGGGCATTTTGTTAATTAAAGGGCAAAATTGCAGTTACCTCCTCATCAGGTTCTTGTTCTGAATCTGATTCCTTTGAGGAGCAAAAAGCAGCAAAAGAGGAAGAGAGCGCAAGGAGATAGAAAAGACAGAGGTACAAGAAAGACAGAAGGGGACAGAGAGCAGGCAAAGCAGTTATCACAGCAACAGAACATGTCTGAGGCCAGCCAGTGAGGTGTGATACGGGTTAAGTGCAATAGAAATGCATAAAAGCATTTATCGGCTTTAACCCCAAAATACTGCAATATTAAGTCAGGTAATAAAATAAGAAAAAGAAGGAAAAGATGGCCCTAAAGATGAGGCTTTCCAAATAACCCCAGCAGTGAGTTGTATAATAGACTAATGAAATCTTCTGGTGCTTCACCTATGTCTGATAAAGTTATTCACATGTTAAAGTTCATGTAAATTATGCAAATTGTGTTTTTTGGCCTGAAACAATTATATAACGGCAACAAAATGAATGCAATGCATGCAAACTTGCCATAAAAGCTGACAAAACAAACAATTACAAAAGAAATGGAAATGAAATTTCCCTGGACAATGCACCATAGGGCGTGAATTTACCTTTGAGTAAGCAGGCAGGGTGATGTTTAAATTGCATACTGCACTATGAGTCAGAGTCCTGTAAGATCTTGGCTCTTTTGTGAAGGACAGTCGTCCACAAGGCTCTTGAGTGTTGTCTCGTATCTACAAGGGGTTCACCAAGTGTGTAGTTAAACCACTGTATGAATTCTTATTCTATATATATATATATATATATATATATATATATATATATTGACTTACTTTATATATAAAGTTGACTTACTTTGAGCCAGTCGATTCTCTTTAAAGGCATAGAAGCTGAAGACATGATGCTGGCCACTTTTTGTTAGAGGAACCAGGTTTCCGAAACAGTCTACATAGATTGGTTTACCTTCTAATACCTAAAATGCAACATAATACAAGTATCTTTGTTAAAAATGCATTGAAACGTGCATGTGTGGGTGATTGTAAAATAATTTCCTAAATGTTTATGGTAATTTAAGTGTTGGGGAGAATATTATATGCTTATTATGAATAATTACTAAATTGTACACCACAAGAGCGGGACAAACAGGAACAATGTGACTGAGAAAATAGCCTGTTGATTAATGCGAGGAGAGCAGAACAAAGTCACATAGACAATGTCTTTATTTTAGGGTGTAACTAACTGTTTAGAACCAGATAAAGTCATCTACTCTAGTCAGTCTAGTCTAAGTTAAAGTTAAACTGCTCCAAAGCTTTAGTTTCCCACTCAGTTACTAAACCAGTTGATATTACTTCACTTCTGATAATAACGTCCACCCTAATTTGATATGGTCTCTCAGCTTGTCAATCACATAAAACATTTTTTTACAATATGATGTGCAATAATTGAAACCACTTCAGTAAAATAAAACTCCCAACCATTTACCAATCAAGGACAACTAATTGGGAATCACTCATTTAGATAAAACAACACGGAGAAATATTGCTGGATTGAACCCATGACTCACCTCCACATCTCGGCTACGTGCCACTTCTGTGAAGTTCTCTTGCTGCTCCAAAGTTTTGTCCATTTTGTCATCGGTCATACAGAAACAGCGCAGTCGAGCCTCAATAGGGTCATGTGTTTTGGCAAAGATGACGAATTTGGCCATGTAAGGTACACAGATGATCTCACGATACACCTGAGTGGCAAAGTTCACCGACTCCTGCATCTGCCTGCAGTCTATAAGCCAGAATCTGATGAAGAAAATATGGGAGAAATTGGTGTTATGTATATGTATATTTGAAAAGTGATAATTCAAAAGCAAAGAATAAAAAGACAGAATAGTATATATGCACGTAATATATATATACTGTATAAAAAATGCAATTCTTGTAGAGAAAATACCTGGCGGACACATTTGTGGTGAAAGACACACAGTCATTGGTGAATGTTAATGGAGTTGTCCCAGTGATATCCTCCCATTGAGCAGGAGTGGTCCCACCTAAACGTGCAACAATTGTCTTTGGTTACAAAATAAATCCAAACATGTTTTTAAATTTAGTAACAAAGTTCAATTGATAATTGATTTTGGTTTGTCCTATATATATATTTAGACTTTTTCTCCTCTGTAAAAATGTACAGTAACATCTTCTTCCAAACATGAATTTCAAGTGACAATTCAGGAACAACAACAATGGCATATGACATATAACCAGAAATCCTTAAGACTTTTAATTTAAAATCAGAAGTACACCATTAATCTCAGTGCAAGTATATCATTCTAGGCTCTAAATAACTCAACCAATGCCACGGGTTGTAGTGCTACACCTTTAAAGAGTAACTCAACCCCAAAATGCAACAAGAATACTTTTTGTATGTAAAGAATGCAAAACTAATGTCTTTCATACTTTTCTGGGCCTTGACAGTGTTCATTATTTGGCAGTCAATGAAACAGTCAAAAGCCTGTTTCATTCAAAATATCTTAAATTGTGTTGCGAAGATAAACTAAGCTTTTACATGGGAGTAAGTGATTAATGACAACATTTTTATTTTGGGATAGAGTAAACTTTCTCACCTGTTATGCTACATAGCAAACGTAACGTAGGAGTATCTCCACCTCCAAAGCCCCCAAGGATTGGGTCAGCGGAGCTCTTCGGGACAGGGATGGTCATGGTAATGGGTTTATGGAATTTCCTCCTCCGTGGTTCCAGAGTGACTATAGGGCTGAATGTGGCTTTATTACCCAAATTCTTCCTCACTACGTCAATACTCATTGGTTGAGCCTAGCCAAAAAGCAAAGGCAATAATGAATACAACTATCAGAACAATCAGCTCGGAGCAAATTAATAAAAAGTAACACATTGCATCTCACTGTCATTTGTTACACTAGCAGCAATTGAAAAAATATTGTGAATGACTAAGATGACTAAATGAACAGCAATAACTGAGGAATAAAAGAAAATATAATTTAAATAAAATAAAACTGTGTGCATTACGATTCTATGTTGTATTTTATGAAATGTCTGCTACCTGCAGGCCGACACGGATGCGTTTAGTAAGAGCTCCCTCTGGGAAGACAGCCTGTACTTGAGGGACCACCGTGCTACTCAGAATGCCACCTTCTGGACCAATGAGATTACTGTCCTGCTTGATTCGTGACACCACAGCAAAATACTGTGGAAAGTCCCGAGTGATGATGCGACAGATTCGCTTTCTCTCCAACTCTTCTGGTGGGTCCAGTCCTAAAAAGGAATAATAATAATAACGCATGTATACAGCAGCTGATTTAGAAAGGGGACATTCAGTTGCGTATTGACTGCGTCACTATGTTAGAAAGAAGTAAGGCATTGGTCATTTTTTTTCTTACCCTCATCCATGCCGTTGAGGATCTGGTTGAGCTCTTCTTCTGTGTACTCACAATGATGCTCCTTCCAACTCTCTCCCGTTTCACTGCGTAAGATCACCAGCTCCCTCTCTTTTCCTCTTAGAGCCGCGAAGTGAGGGATCTCCACAATCACCGGCCTAACACCCAGCAGAAAGTTAAAGAATGTTAGTCATAAAAAAAAATGTGTGAGTGTGTGTGATTATGTGTTATGAATTCTATATTTAAATACAAACTATATATATCTACATAGTAACGGTAAAGTTGCCATCATGTATATAAAGTTTATATATCATGTAGGCTGTACATAAGTAATGAGTATTGTATTGTACTTTATTTCATTAGAATGTTTAAAAACAAACACAAAAAGTACATTTTTAATAAGTTTATGAAATGCAACTGGACATGGCTTTTAATTTGTTTTAATTTCAGCGCTGAAACACCTTGATATCACTTGATACAAGTCTTAATATTTGATTAAAATTGGCCATACCTACTAGACCACGGCCTATATGAGTAAAAACCTTCATAAATATGCAACAACGTACCTGCCACATATAACAACAATCGTATTATGTTGATACCTAAAAATGCACTGAAACAACCACTGAAATTCATGCTGCAACAAAAGTAGCTCAGCAAATGGCAAAAAAAAGAGATGAGCACAAAAAGCTGGGTACAAACATTCAAAAAGGAGCTAAAGGAAGCACGTGATTTAGAACAACACACTTCACTACAAGTATGACAATCACTACAAATAGTATGTCTTGGGAATGTTGTGTTGATCATGAATTTCCCAAACCTGTGAAATTTTGATAGGGATGTATACAAGTATATCCACAATTCGTTAATCGGTTTCAACAAGTTTGGAAACAATCATGAGTAATAAAGACTAAAATGGAAAAAAAAAAATGACACTAGGGTGCACCTATGGTACCATACAATACTATACAGAGACACTTCACAGTGAAAGCAGAATACAACCAAACACAATTAAAAAGGAAGATAAGTGTGAAAGGAGAAAGTGGGACTGGCATCCATTGGTTGATTTATGTGTCACTCCTACCCCAGAAATTTTGTCCCCGGTGGGCCCAGTTGCAGAATGCGGCTAACCAAACTCTCACCCTCATTCAGAGGGGGCGGGGCAGTAGGGAGGTGGAGCTTACTGTCATCCAATAGCAGCAGTGAGAAAAGAGAGCATACATGGTATATTGTCGAGTTCTGTGTAGATCCATTTCCATTTAGAATAGAAAAGTCAGAAGAGTTTAAATTCCTTTGTTTTTAGTTAAAGTACATTACCTTTTTAAAAAGATTTTGCATATAAGGTTTATTAACTGTATTTTTTTTGTAATACATATGCTTCATTATTTGTCAAACGCTAGAACTTTTACAATAATAAACAATGTATTATTTTGTTGGTTGCTGTTAAATGTAATAAGCAACTGATATTGTAATTATTTTCTAGTTTATTTTCTTAAAAACCAAGGCCAGTTCAACTCCTATTGCCATGAAAATGTTGGCATATTGTTTGTGTTCATGTTTATATATATATATATATATATATATATATATATATATATATATATATATATATATATATATATATATATATATATATATATATATATATATATATATATACACACACACACATAAATATATGACCCTGGACCAGAAAACAAGTCATAAGATATTTTAGACTGTATGGTATATTTCTTTATTTCTTAATAAGGTATATTACTAACTTGAATATACTATAATAATATACCTATATTTAAACCAGTGGCCCTAAGGTAGATGATGGGCCCCTTATATCAAGGATAAGTCAAGGGTATTATATCATTTTCAGAATGGCTAAATTGAGGAACAGTTTCAATTGAAAGGCTTTGTCAGTGACTTTGATGTTGTGTCAAACTATTGCCTAGGGGTCCCCATGGAAGAAGACATGTGCAGCTGAGCGCTGGGCAACAAGTGAACTCGGTTACGTCGCAACTTTCCCAAAGCCCCGTGTAACTTGTGTAGTCATTTTGGTCTTTTCTGTTCTTTTATTCCCCACAGTTGTCTGCAGGAAGTCCTGTTTCTCCAAAATGGGAGAAGGAAAGCTACGAAAGACCACATCCTCAAAGGAAGTTTAATATGTGTAGAATACATCGCAAGGATGAGTAGAACATGATGCAGGTGCAATCTTTTGATGAGGCCGAGAACGTCATTAGATGCAACACTATTCTTTAGCGACTATCTGTTGAGTGTACATTGGCTGTGCACTTGCCACTGAGGTGCATTATTGAATTAAATGCCCACTACGGTTTCGCACACTGAAATGGCTGTTCTTCAAATAAGACTCTATTTAAGGATGTGGAGCAATATAAAACACAGCCCTGTACTTGGACTATATGTAGATTTCCATTCATCAATTGTTAGTCAGCAAGGGAAAAACATATAATCATGGAGCAATTTAAGAAAGCTTCATTTTGCTGGTACAATGAATTTCACTGCAAGCCATTTAGCAAAATAAATAAATAATAAAACAATAATTAACAAAGCTTAAGGTTACAATCTTGTTAAATACAGAAATGCAAGAGCACGATCAGTCATTTTAATAAGAGGTGAGTAATAAAAGCAGCAAACAAGTCCATAACAGCATTGTACACTATTTCATCAAAGCACTGTTTAAACTGCTTCCTTTGCATATTATTATTATTATTATTTTATATACTGCTACTAATAAAATTTATAATTTTTATTGTTATTTTACACTTTAAACAATCATTAACTAATTTAGAATTAACACCAATGCATATTTCAGTCATAAAACGCTTTCAATCTGGCAACACAGTAAATCAATATTTCTTTACTTTCTAAGCAACCTGAATTATTTGTACTCCAACCTGATCCATCTCAGTACTGTGTGTGAGCCCTCCTCCACCCCAGCACCACCTTTCTAGATCTGCTACAGGAGTTCTCTCTTTTTTTTTACCTTGCAACAGTAAAATGTATCTAAGTATGTTGCAGTATTTTGTAGAATTGTACAAAAGTGAAATTGTTGTAAACATTAAAGCTAAAAAATGGCTTTAAACTAAAAGCATATGGTTTACAAACTGGTGTGCAAGTCTTTCCAGTGTAGCCAATATAAAAAAGGTTTCAATAGCAATAAGATACTGCAATCTCAACACGTTTTATTGTGTCCGGATTTCACTATCGTTCCGAACTGCTAAACAAACTCGAACCAATAGCTGCTTACCCAAGGAACTGAGCTCCAGAGGGTCCAACTTCAATCAGCCTGCTAGCGAGACCGTCACCCTCTACCATGGGAGGCATGGTTGCCAGACGGTGCCTTTTCACCAGTCTACAGGTGACTCGAGTAGGGGCACTGCATTTTCGAGGTGGAATGATCAGTCGCAGGCCATTGTGGCGACATCCACGCATGGCACCTCCTCGAGCATCCACCATGAAGCTGACTAAGAAACTGCATTGAGGATGTACAATGTTAAAAATATACTTATATACACTGGCACCATATCTTCAGATGAAGTAAGAGTTTAGTGACATTTTGTGTTTAATGAAAACCATGTGCATGTCATGAAATCACAAGTCATCACAAGGGATCATGATATTCCAGCCCGGTCTCATTTGTTTATAAGGGGGTATTATTAGTATGTGACGATTACAGGTACATTATTTTTTGCACGCTTGCATAGATACTGAAATGTACAATATGGATGGACTGATGAATAAAATGACGTTTATTTTTGTTTTGTTGTGCATTCAATAGTTTTTTTTTTTCTAGTTGCTTATCACTGTGTATTGAAGCTTATTTTATATACTATGGCAAACACATGTTTTGGTTAAACAATTAAATTGATGGCTAAATTAAGAATAAATTCTAACCAAGTTAAATTAATAAATTAGATGACTGAATTTATAACCTCCATGATCACAGATACAATATCAACCATTAATTACATAAATTCAATATACATTAATTATGGTTTGTAAATATGTATGCCCATACAGTTGTAAATTAGCAACGTTTTCCGATGAAGTTAATGCGGTAATATTGTACATTTTATTGTCTATGCAAACATAAATGTATGGCAGAACTACATTTACTACTGAACCGCACTGTGTGAAATACATACAAATACCCATGAGATCCCGGCGGATAACACTCTCAAGACAACATACATCTGTGTTTGATTTTCATGCAAACACACACACACACACACACACACACACACAGCACCTGCACAAATTTCTGGAAATGTGGATATACAAACCTAGAGACGCATGCATAGCAAACAAAAAATGCTCTCGTTTGTGTATATGTATGTTGATTTTTCCAAAACTTAAATTCTTATGCAATCGCTTTTTGTGCTGGTTATGGTAATTCACTTTCAGTAGTCAACTTGGTTAATCTGGATCTTTGTTCATAAACACAAGCTTTCTAATTCTTCAAAATCGTTCCTCACAGAAAGCAGGTCAGCATTAAAAATAATCACAGAGTATTTTCTGAAACAAAATGTATAATTTTGTTGTATGGCTCAATTTGTATAGGTATGTATCTACGATACATTCAAATTAAGGATTTATTATACTATATTGTTATACAATAATAATAAGTTAAGTTATAGTAATGTTACAGTAATAGTGTTTTGCTTGTCACAAAATCCATGAATAAACATAGGTTAAAAAACAAATGAGAAACGAACAAATACTGTGTTAGTCTCCAAGAAATGTTTGTGAAATGACAAATAACATTCAGATGACTTCAAACTTGCAGTGCCTTTTAGTATCTTAATGAAGTAAATATATGTACACACACACACACACACACACACACACACACATGCCTATTACAAATTGTAATAATCAAAAAGGCATAGCAAGAAGATGGCAGACTAAGTGATTTCTGTGCACACTGAAAAGAGCAGAGGAGGTCTGAGATCAAATGACACGTTGCAGTCACCTGCTATTGTCATGGTCATGACACGGAGAACAACGGCTGAAGACCAAAAATACCATCCATCAGAGAGAAAAAGTCAGAAAGAGAGAACGTTTGAAAAACAGATGAACTTGCAGTAAGTGAGTAGTAGTATGGTAACTTTCAAGGCCGGCTTCCTACAGGTTTCTGGTTGTTAAAAATGCGTGCAGATTATGTACGCATATTATTATAAAAATAGAATACCTTTAATGCCAAGGAAATGCCTGCGAGGCCAATAAGTAACATATAAAACCGTATGAATGTGTCTGATGGGAAGCAGGGTGTTTTTTTCCATACCCAGAATGAGCAGGACTTGAGGAAAGTGCTATGTTGTCCAAGTTCTCTGTTTCCCAGTTATATGAGTCCTTTTCATTCTCTCTTCCAAGTGAAGACACCTGGAGCGGATAAAGTCATCTTTTTAAAATTGGGCCTTTGTCTACTAATACAGAGATGAAATGCAGAATTCAAGAAGGCAGGATCTTTAACAACTCTTTTAATTAATCATTCAATTCCTGAAAGCCAAGATATTTTACAATTTAAAAAAATATATATGAAATAATTGTCAACTTTACCTGGTTACTGTATATCATATCCTCCATCATCCCATAATGTCTCGCTGGGTAGTAACTTTGGTGAGTGGGTGTATAAGACCTGTCCAAACTAAAGAAAAACATACAGTATACACAACGTCAGTCAACAGTTTGCCATCTTTTATTTATATACAACTTTAAACAATACAGAAATAATAATTTCTGATAATAATCCATACAACCAGTAGTAGCTCTAAAAATACAGTGTAGTAGAACAGAAATAGTGGATCATCTTTAATATGATTACTGATATATAGAGAGTGCAGTGTTCCTCACATACCTTTGTAAGCGACTATGTCAGCATTGACGGAAAGAGGAATATGAGTCACAAATGACAATTTGCTAATTTTATGTTTGACAAAGTGCACTATAGGAAAATAGCAGGTTTTCGAAAATGAGCATAACTCTATTGATCATCTTGTATTTTATTAAAAGGTTGCTATTCCAAGCCCATAAAAGCTTTGTTCGTCTTCGGAACACAATTTAAGATGCTTTGGATGAAAACCAAGAGGCGGTCAAGGTCCGAAAAAGTATGAAAGACATCATCAGTACACTCTTCATTATCTTCCATCAGTGCTTCAACTGTAACGTTGTGAAGCGACAAGAAACTTTTTGTGAACAACAATTCAGCTCCTCTTTGTCTCTCAGCATCACTGTACCGCCATTTTAAAAAGTTCTCACTGAACGTAAACAGCGCTCTTCTGTGTCAGCATACAAAAGTTATTCTCGTCACTTCATAAAACAGAGATTGAACCAGTTTTATGGATCTTGATAGTGTTCATTACTGTGCAGTCAAAATCCAAAATATCTTAAATTGTGTTCTGAGGAAGAGCTAAGCTTTTGCGGGTTTTGGAACAACATGATTGTAAGTGATTAATTACACAATTTTTCATTTTGGGGTGGAGTGTCTCTTTAAGGATCAAAACTATCGTACCTGTCTGATCGGCCCCCTTCTAAACTGAAGCGCAAGTAGTTCATGCCATCCAGGTACTGGCCGGGTAGAGAGTCGTCTCCTAACTCTCTTAAATCCTCTGCTCTCAAATATTCTCCACCATCACCTGTCATGGTGTCATCACCTGCAGAAAGACAGATGATGCTATTACTATAATCCCGTACAGCTACAAACAAAGTAAAAGTATTGTTATAATAAAAGAATCACTTGTTTAAGAGACCTTAACATAAAAAAACCCTGGAAGCGTTGTATACACACGTAAATGCACGAAACCTTTACTTAACGGACTCTTCGTTCTTTCCATTTATATTTGCTAAAGAGTGCATGTATCAGCAAGCCTCTATGATTTTGTATGACAGCAATCTACACCGAAGCAGTCCTAGAGCAGTAAAAGTCAAGGGCAGGCTAAATGAAGCTGCTCTGCCACATTATGGCCAGCAGGGGCAGTGTCTCTAGCCTGTGCGCTGAGTGGACATAAGCCACATCGAGTGGCTTTCAGTTGCATACTGTAAAGAGTGTGGAAAAAAAAAAAAAAACACACACACACACACACACACACACACACACACAAATTTGGCTTTCAGTTGCATATATATGCCTAGAGTATATATAATATGAAATAAATATATAAAAATATATATATATATATACACACACACACAATGGTTATATTTTTTAAATACAAACACACACAAATTTCACAGAAAACTGGTATGATAGTAAAATATATATATATATATATAGCTATATGAGATAATGTGGTTTTAGTAGGATTGGTTTTGCCAGGAAAATATGCTAATATGAAAATATGATATTCACAAATGTAATAAAACAAAAAAAATTCCCAGCCATGCCTTACAGTGCCTTATTAACTTATTGGCTGCACTGCAATTCCAATAAATGACAGCAAAAATTAAACAATACGTATAATTGAGGTCATGAAAAATAATTAACAACTTCAAAGGTAAATGTAAATGTATAGATTTGAATGTAGCCAGTTCATGTCACACAAACTTCTTGCATATGTAGTACAACTTATGGTTGTGGCGTTAGACGATAGCATCATGTATCGACAATAGTCAGAGATATTAGGCTCATTCTCCTATTAATGTATAAAACTACTTTTTTTAGTATTATTAATATTATTATTAGGCAGCCTATTCGTATGGGATATTATTATCGAATTGCCTCGCTATTTCACCTCAGCGCCGCACACTCATGCAAATTAGGCTTCTTCACCTCATTGGAAATGTTTAAAAAAAACATGCTCAACAAAATTGATAACCACAAATTATGTCAAAAATTCTAAAAGAGACACATTTTAGACATCTTTTCTTCAACAGTTAATAATAAACGTGACGAAACTGCATCCATCACTGCAGCATTTCCTTTTATTAACTTAAAACATTGATGCTTATTTTTCATAATTGCTATAATACACATGCAGTTAATAAGTTATCAGTCTAAAGCGGCCCTAATAGCGACATATGAATGCTGTATCCGAATATATGAATTAGCTGTTTTAAATATTTTTATATTTAACATGTCAGTGTGTTTGAAAGTATATTATTTCCGTTTTATTGGTGATTCCTCTCTCTCTCTCTCTCTCACTCTCTCTCTCTCTCTCTCTCTCTCTCTCTCTCTCTCTCATGTAAGCATGGGTTATCACCAAATATTTATGAAATAGCCTACAGTCTCTCTCTTGCCCCCTCCCAATCCTACACGATAATATCGAGTAACGGTGAACTTATGAAAAATTACCATATCGCCCAATCCTAGTACAGCTATTATGAATACCAGTAAATAGGTTGAGTTATTACACCACACCAATCCATGCTATGTCACTCTATACCTTCAAAATCAATAGAATCATCAGACATAGCCCCATCATCTACCTGTCTTGAAACTGCAAGAAATTCCATGGTAATACACATCAGAAACCAAATACACGACAAAAAAATTGTCAACATATGTTGGAAATTTTAGACTTGCCAACATACTTTAGGAAATATTCCAAGATTGAGTGAATGATGGACTGACTGACGGAAATAATAAAGCAATAAAATAATAGGTTGTCACACTCACCCTCTTCATCAGACACGTCAAGGACTTCTGTCATGGTCTCTGGCACATTTAGCTTGTGTTTCTCTGTCACGGTCTACATAGAAACAAGCGTGTTTTGTCGTTGTTGTTAATCTAGTTAAAATCCACAATGCACGTATTTTTATGAACTTCCTAAGAAGGCGCATTCTAGGGTAAACGTACCGTTGTTGTAGTGACAATTTCCTCTGTGACTACTCTCAGAGTGTCAACCACAGAAATGTAACCAAGGCGACGCGCGATGGCAAGAGCGGTGTTTCCATTCTACACAGCAGAGGACATAATATCATACCAATATCAATTAAAGAAAAATGAAAGACATTGGCTATGTTTTGTTTTAAGGTGTCCTTGTTACAGAGTAATTATACATTTAAGTATTGAGTAATATTAGTTAACTACATGTACTTGCTATATGGTTAAGGTTAGGATTAGGTTTATGGTTACTTACCATAATAGTAAATACATGTATTATGTGCGACAGACACTAAGAAAAAGCCTTTCAAAGGTCTGCACTATAGGGTCCATTTTATACTGATTTTATTCAATAACGTTCAAATGGAGTGTGTGTGTGTGTGTGTGTGTGTGTGTGTACTCACCACAGTGATGGCATTGGGTTTGGCTCCATGTTGGAGTAAGACATTAATAATGTGTGTGTTCCCTTGTTGCGCAGCCTGGTGTAGAGGTGTGTAACCATTCTGACAAGAACACAAATGTTATATTTCACAACATGCACATTGCTATTTAATGTGAATTACATTAATTTTTTACGTGGAAACCAGCGCATACTGTGGTTATTTGTTTAAACGTAAAATTGTCTTTATATAAAATACCTTCGTTTTAGCATTGACACTTGCCCCACTCTTCAACAGAAAATTGACCATCTTTGCATTTCCATAGTGACAGGCAACGATAAGAGGTGTGTATCCCAACTGAAACAGAGATCGTATCGTCAGCCTCAGCGATAGTTATTGGGGAAAATATCGTACTCTGGGATATAATAATGATCTTCTTACTTTGGTTTGTTGGTCAAAGTTGGCACCGTGCTTAACTAAAATCTCTCCAACACCTACTTTGTCTTCTTGGGCAGCAAGATGAAGGGATGTAAGTCCACTCTGAAAAAAACATTAATAAATAGATAAACCAATCAAACCTTTATACAACAAAGCTAGAATTTAACTGAAATAAAGTCTTTGATAATAGTCTGGGCCTTGGCTATACTTAAACACCTTAGTGGGCACATTGACATTAGCTCCTCTTTGCAGAAGGAGAGCTGCCATCTCACTGTGTCCCTCTTGAGAAGCCAGATGGAGCGGCATCACACCCTGTTTGGTCTGGATGTTGGTCTCAGCTCCGTACTGTAGGAGGGTGGTAGCTATTTCCATTTGATTCTTTTTTGCTGCTATATGAAGGGGAGTGTATCCATTCTACGTGAACGGAGAAAACACACAGAGTACAGTTAGGCTTGGTGAAGCCAGAAGAGAGGTTGCAAGAGAAAAAAGAAACGTGAAATTAAATTTCAAAGGGAAAAAAGCACGTTTTATATATTTTACGCTGACATCATCTCACCTTGGCTGTGGCATGGGGAGATGCTCCTTTGTCCAAAAGCAGGAGCGCCACCTTCTGGTTATCATAGTGAGCAGCAACATGTAGAGGAGTAAGACCATTCTGCTGGGATGATGGTCAGTGCAACATGATTAAGGGAGAACTGTTAGCATCGCAAAAAGCATTAAATCAAACCTGACACATGGAATATTTGATGAAAAAGCCGTGTTAGCAGGGATTGTTATAGCGTGGTAAGTTTGTAGGTAAGGTTGTCATCTATATTAGAGTGCAAGCTCGAGAGCAATCAAAACCTGGTTCCTTATTAAAGAAAAAAGGAAGAAAACAACGTTGTTTCTTTTTCTTAAAGAAATGTTATCAGTAAGTGAAACGATGCTTACCAGTACTCTTGCAGTCAACATAGCCTGAACGTATTTCTTTTAAACAACATTCCAAAAATTCTATTAATTAGGCTACAACCAACCAATCGTGTAAATAAAAAAAATGCACTGAATAATTTTGTCTTAATCTTGAAATTTGCAACAGTGTTCAGTTTGCTTGTGCCTACCTTCCCAGCAAAATCAGGGGATGCCCGCCGCTGTAGAAGTAGTTTGGCCACATCCAGGCTACCGTATTTTGACGCCACATGTAAAGGTGTGAATCCTTTCTGTAAATATGCAAATGCAAAAAAACAGATAAAACAGCTGATCCTTGTCAAACATACTAACTGAATGTATATTACATTATACATAATACTAATATACCCTTAGTAATATTAAAAAAAAACATATTCATATTCAGATGTAGTTTTTGGTACTGTCAGCAGGGAGTGACAGTGAGTCCTTCAGAACATAGTACTTAACGTGGACTAGTACCACAATAATAACTCAGTGGCAGTAACAATAACTGCAGTATTTTTTGTAACTATATATGTAGTTTTAGTAAATACTAGTTAATAATTCTCAAAAATATTAATCAGCTATTAAAAATGGTGCGATCATTCATTTATGCTCAAGAAGGTAAATCCCTACAGCGATGTAAAATCTTTTTTTTTATTTGCACTGTTCTTTAAAAGCTACATAAGAACATTTTACACATTCTACAAAGTGTATGTAAACTTTTAAGTTTAAGTTTTGGGGTTTTTATTTCAACAGAGAAGTAAAATCCGGCTATCGCTGACCTTGGTAGCTAAAGAGTGAGAAGCACCGGCTTCCAGCAGCACTGAAGTAACGTCCAGATGTCCCTCGCGTGCAGCGATGTGAAGGGGGGTGTAACCATTACTGGTTGCCGCATCTGGATGAGCCATGTGTTGTAGCAGGAGCTGGACAATCTCTGTCTTACCCAGACGAGATGCAATGTGAAGCGGAGTCTGATCCTCCTGATGGGTGAGAAGTCTGATATTGGTACATAGGTGCATAAAGGCACTTTTTGAGTAAACAGCGTGTTAAAGATTAATCATAGCAGTTTGGTGTATTCATTTCTTGTCATTAAATTGCATCATGCATGGACTAAATATCTTTCTCTGGGCACCCTGCTCTCAAAGATAGTAGTTAATAGAGTAATACAGCTGGGATACCTGTATCCCCCTCAAATAAGACAAAAGCATTGCTCAAATATTAATATTAAGTGAACACATGCAGTTTTTCCTTTGTTTTACCCTTGCTCGTGCATCCACCATGGCTCCATTTCTCAGAAGACAGCGAACAACTTCCATCTGTCCAGCACGGGCAGCCATGTGCAAAGCAGTCTCTCCACGCTTAGACAGAATACAGAGGCGGTATTTAATGCTCTAGAGAGTTCTAATCTTTTGTTTAAATAATTTACTCAAACCACAAAGGCCGTCTCAAAAAGTAGGCATAGACATCTTCATTAAGCAAATATTAAAAAAATGCTTAAAATGAAAAGGCATTTGCACCGAACCTAAATTTCATTCAGTATACTGATGGATATTAGTAAAAACATATATTTTGCATAGTTTTATTTAACGCTATCTGTGCCTGTAGTCATGCTGTGCCTGTAAGACAGCTCATTATCACTCACTATATTGCTAACATCAGGGGAGGCTCCGTTCTGTAGCAGTAAAAGAACAATGTTGAGGTGACCCATGAAGGCTGCCACATGGATTGGTGTGAGACCAGACTAGAGAGAGAGAGAGAGAGAGAGAGAGAAACAACGGCGTCAGTCTAATAACTTAAATCAAATAAATGATCAACACACATCACATACTGTAATCATAATGTAAATGTCATCGACGTAATAATCGATGCATGATATGCTATATCAGATCAACCGAGGCGCTACAATAAATTACGCCACATTAAAAGTGCATCAAATTTATTGTTGAATTTCGTATTTGAAAGCTGGGACTTCTATATAAATACACACACACACACGTCACAAGCAGGGTTGCCATTTTGGCGTGAGATTTACATGGGCCGCATGTGAACGTGAGATGTGCATGTGTCTCAAGCCAAATACGTGAGAGTTGGCACCCTGTTATTTATGTCCTCATTTAATGAGATGGCAGAAGGTAATATCACTGAAACGTCACCCGCAGTTCAGTACGAGTAGTAAACGAAACCGCTCATCTGTGTTCATTAACACACAGACGAGCAGAATTCATATTTTTGTGTGTGCGCGCGCGCTCGTTGGTGCGGAACTGCGCTGAGCTCAATACAGTCGTGTAAAGCCTGGCTCGCGCGACAGGATTTTAGCTCCCTAGGTTGCTATTGCAGGGAGGGCCGCCCCGCTAATATAATGGCAGGGGAAACACTGGAAACATTTATTTAGTCACAAAACAGTCATTTTGTCCAAAGTCCTAAATACATTTTCTGTTTGAACATGCAGAAGCAGGATGGGATACAGTTCTAAAAAACCTATCAGGACATATTTGGCAGAAGTCTTCATTCTGGCAGACGGACAGAGAGAGGCGTCAGGTGTTCTGTTGCTGAAGCCTGTGACATAGGGCTCTGAATGGCCACATGTCTGTCTGAGCCTAAATGAGGTGATCTGATCACCTGAGAATGTGCCGGAGGGAGAGAACATGCAACGTCTCCAACCGTGTCATGAGGGGTATAAACATTTTTGGACTGGACCTTGAGCCCCGCATGAATGACCATGGCACGGCTTGAAGGAAATACAAGGTTGCAGACATATGTTAGAGACATAACACCTCAGGGACTGGGTGGCTGTGCTCCTTTTCCTTACCAACAGGTCACGGATGATTTTTTTTTAATTAAAGACAGGAAAGACTTATCAGCCAGGTCAATGCCCAATTTATAGTCGCTGGAAACACATTCTGGCCTTTAGAAGGAGAGGGCAGACAATGTGAAAAACCTCTGCTTCTCTTTATGACACTAGAGAATACTGCAAGAACAACTTGCAGACATTACAAGCTCTCAAGTGTGTAAAAGAATGAACTGCTTGAACGCAGCTGAGTGCTGCTATGCCACGTGGATTTTCAACCACCACTTTGCAGAAAAGCACAGACAGACACACTGGACAGGGGTATTGAGCAAAAAGGTACTCTGTTTTCTTTTTAATCTATGTGAGCCACAGAAGCCTCTTTGTCAAAAACAAACCTGCTATGTAGAGACTGACTGTGGAAACCAAATGATATATATATATATATCACCAGCATTTATTTATCCTTTAAAATGTCCTTACACCCTTGCTCCACTAAACCCATAATGGTGGTAAAGTCAAAAGTATCCCGCCTTTGAAGATCTCGACAACTCATTATGGAATTCTACAAAGTGGAAGCAAACTACATCCAGGCAGAAAGCATTGCACTTCCTGCTGGTCAGTATCTAACCACTTTAGTCTGTCCAAAAAAGAATAGTAAGTTCTTTAAAGGCAAAAGAAGGCCACCTCAGAAACAGAGTGATTCCATCCTTCTTGAAAAATAAAGTGAGAGTGAAGCACTTAACTCAAAAGTCTTCACAGTGCATACATTCAGAAATGCCACTGATTCTAGAGTGAGCCAATGAAAGGGAACTACAGAGCATTCTGAGAAACCAAGCACAAATCCTGTGCAGGCTTGAAGAAGATTCTGGCAAATCAGTAAACTTAAAGTATAAATCACTGAAACATAAATCAGTAATATATATTATAGTGTGTTTACTCAAATGAGACCTTCATGTTGTTCTTATGGGAGTGTTAGTCTCTGTGCTCATACCTCAGTGATAGCTTGAATGAATGCTCCATACTTGATCAAGAGCTCCATTACTTTGACTCTGTTTTTCTTACAGGCAATGTGTAGAGGAGTGAAACCATTCTAAAAAGAAGCAAACAAGTAAGAAAGTCTAAGATTATTAAAAGCTTTATAGAGAAAACAAGACCCACAAAAGGACGAATGCATGTACCAATGCTCGAGCATTCGGGTTGGCTCTCTTGTCTAATAGAAGTTTGGTAACTCTGTAGTGACCACAGTGGGCGGCAACATGGAGGGCTGTCAGGTAGTCCAGCGTGACATCATCAACAGGCGCCTTGTGCTGCAGCAGGTGTTTGACGCACTCCACATGGTCACCCTGCGCTGCCATGTGGAGCGGAGATAAACCGTTCTAGACACAGCAAGAGTAAATTGAAAAAGAAAGTAAGAGAACATTTTATCATGACATCACATATTAGTCTGTATGTGTTTGGTAATGTAAATTTTGTTATGTAATTTAAACTTTAAGGAGAGGCAAAAGAAAACTATTTTTGGTTGGTGATGGGTTAAGTAGTGCATTACATTATTGAGTTACTCTTACACAAAGTAATTAACACGATTTTGCAGCATTTAGAATTCAATTGACAGTTGCTGAAATTAATAAAAATGTAATAAAATTTAAAATTCTCAATTCACCGAGATGTTTTATCAGGAACGCCATATCATTACATAAAATTAAGAAATTTTCTTTGTGTATAGAAATTGTTGAATTTTTTAATTTTTATAAAATGTTATACTTTACCTTCAACGACACATTACAGTTAAAATTCAGAATTTATATTTATTATTACACAAAACAAAGAATATCATGTTAAATAAAAAAAGTCTTCATTTCAATAGCTACCTTGGTTCTGGCAAGCATAGGGGCTCCTCTCTCCAGTAAGAGCTCCACTGCGGTGTCATGCCCACTTCTTGCTGCGCAGTGTAAGGGCGTGAGGCCATCCTGCAACACAGACATTCTCACCTTAATTTCTCATCCGTAATGTTATGACGAAGCACTCTGCAATGCATTCTGGAACTCGAAAAAAAACCCAAACGAACAAATGGGACGTTATATACATTCTCCTTAACCCCTACACTCTCAAATATAGTCTCTCTCCTGTGTCTTTTATCCTCTGTGTATTCATCTTTGCTTATTGCGCATGAAAGGCACTGCTGAAGTCAGTAACAACAGAGCTTGAAAGGGGTGTGTGTGTGTGTGTGTGTGTGTGTGTGTGTGTGTGTGTGTGTGTGTGTGTGTGTGTAGGATGATACATCAGACACTGCAGGAGGGGGACTGCAGAAGAATAGGACAGAACACAACCAGCTGGACTCCACACTGCAGTCAAAATCTGAAGAAGAACACAGCCGGTCATGGCTTTAATCAGACCACACACACACACACACACACACACACACACACACACAGTGACTCGTCATCACTGGTTACTGCACATAGAAATTGTGGTTTCCCCTAATATTTCATTTACAGTTCAGGCAAAAACAAATATATGTGTATTTTAATATATAAACACATATTATATTTGCAAAATTAAGACTATAAAGTTTAACTGGATGACGTAATTATAATGGGATTATAACGATGAATGTAACACAGGCTGTAAAGACTTCTGACAATCATGCAACTGCATACTGGATTGAGACTTTCAATTAATGAAGGTTCCAGTAGGCCTTACTTTGTTGATTTTGCATGTTTTCTTGTGTTTGCATGGGTTTTCTTTGGGTGAACAAGTCAAAGCCATGCATGTGACACTTATTAAGTAGTGTGATACAAACTCTTCATAGCACCTTTTACCATTTTTCTATTAATAACTGACATCTGACTTATATCAGACTGTATCTGATATAAGATGTGTATACAGTAGGTACAAAACAAAAGTGCTAAAAATTGTTACTAACCCTTGTTTTGGCATCAATCTGAGCCCCTCTGTCCAACAGCAGATGAACCATATTAGTGTTTCCCCTCTTAGACGCGACATGTAGTGGCGTGATCCCATTCTGTACAGATGAAGTAAATAAGTCCATTAATATTAGTATACAAATAAACAAACCATGTATGTGAGCTCACTGATGGCTTTATGACCACGTTTCAGTATGATTGAATGTTCGGCAAGTGTTTTATAATGGATGCTCACTGAAGAAGCATGTTTTTATAGAAGTCTGATTTGTACAGTAGTGTATGGCATCAACATTCGCTCTGACAAAGGAACTGTTTACTGGTCAGACGTGTTCAGCTGCCTTCAGATCAACACAACAGATTTATAATGTTTTATTACATTTTTTAAATTTGTGTTTTGTCCTGTTTAATAATTCTGAATACAGATCTGTCACTGTGTATATTTATATAACTTTAAGGTGACTGTGACTGACAGTGGTCTGTTGGTATCTATCTATCTATCTATCTATCTATCTATCTATCTATATATATATATATATATATATATATATATATATATATATATATATATATATATATATACATTTAAAAAGAAAGAAGGCATCAGGTAGCATTACTTCAAGCTTGTGGAGTATTTGCTTTGGGTGGTTTTGTATGCGCTGTAATTTAAAAACAGCACCTAATATCAGGAGGTCTCCCTTATTTCGGAGATCGGCCCACTACTGGAACCGAATGTCTCTGTGTTCCTAATGGCTAGCAGGTGATTGTGGGTCCCCCTGGAGCTCTGGGCCCCTATGCACTCTGTCACCCTTTTCCCCCCACTAGCCACACCCCTGTTTATGAAACTTAGGAGCAAAGAAAAAAACCTGTCTCCTCTTGGCTAATATCAAAATTCAACATTTTTCTTTTAAAATCTTCAGTTCGTACTTCAAATTTGCCGACCGGCGTTTTGTTTTGTTCTCTCTCTACGTCTGTCAGTAATCACGCCACACATCCGTCTTAATCCATTTGCCAGGACTGCTTCCACATGCCACAGTCATCAGAAGTGAGATTTTTTGTACGTTTCCATATTTAAAATATGCTTATTTGTTTTACCAAAATGCATGGATTCACTACAGGAGGCCTTCATTCACCCCCCTAGAGCCGTGTGAGGGATGTTTTACTACGAATGCGCATACTTAATTTCTAGTGATTATCACTTAATCTCTAGCGATTATCATCGATTTGATTATAAAGACCGTCTCTGCATTTAATAACAAATTGTTCAATTTCTCATTATAACATCCCTATCATTGTATTCTTCTATTTGATACTGTTCAGTGCTTTGACACAATCTGTATCGTTAAAAGCGCTATAAAATGATTGATGATTGATTGATCGACCTTTTTTCACTTCTTCTGAAGTGTACTCCCACTTAGTCCCATGGTTATGCTTCGATGGGCCTGCTCAGTTTTTAAGATAACTCCGACTAGATTTGTCTCTACAGACACACTCTCTCCTTTACACAAATCTGACATAGTTGTGTTTAAAATTGAACTGGAAACGAAGTGCTGGAACTGAGCCTGGTTTCTCCCAAGGCTTTTTTTTTCTCTATTTTGTCACAGATGGAGTTTTGGTTCCTCTGCTGCAGTCATCTCTAGCTAGCTTAGTTGGGGACACTTCATTTCTATTATCGTCGATTTGATTAAAAGATCCTATTGAAACACTCAATACTGAAATACCTTAGCGTTTAATCTTGTCATCACTGACACTCTGTTCTCCAAACTTGATACTGCTCAGTGCATTAACACAAGACGATAAAAGTGCTATATAAATAAAGCGATTCATTGATTGATTTGATTGTCTGAAAGAAGAAAGTCAAATACATCTAGAACGCTTCGAAGATGAAAAAAACACAGGCTAAGTTTCATTTTAGGTCGAACTAACGCTTTAAGGAAGTCATGTACATGCATGTAAAAGCTGTAAACACTCACCCTTGCAGTGAAGTCCACAGCGGCCCCTCGATTGAGGAGCAGTGTTGCGACATTTACATTTCCGTAGTGAGCAGCGATATGCAGGGGTGTGAATCCACTCTGGAAAAAGAGAGGACGGGACACAAGAAAGAAATAACATAAAAAAACATGAGATACAAGCCAACATTCATTCAGTGTTTTAGAGCCAAGCTGTCAATAAACGCAGATCTGAAAACAGACATGAACTTACAATTAAAAAGCTGGTTTCAGATCTGCAATTAGTGGCATCTTCAACCCCGGCTAAAAACTGCAACCCTGACTTTATCTTGTTTTAATAGACTATGTTAGCATGCAGCAATCACTTGTAGTGAAAGTATAAATAATGAAATGAGCTCATTGCTGCCTCAAAGGCATATTTGGTCCCATGTGAAGGAGTCTGGAAAGAAACCTTAAACTTGAATTTTGACAACTAACACATACATAAACATACACATAGAAACTTTAAGAGACGTCAAACTCCTAGACACAGGCATGCAAACCAAAAAAAAGACAAATAAATGTACTTAAAATAACGAGAAGTCGTTAACCGAACTTGACAAAAGACACAACATTTCAGATGACGTACAGTTTTAGTATAACGGAAACAAGGGGAACGTGATCAAAGAATAACACCAAAGAAAACATAAAAGAATCCAAAGACAAAAGTGCAATATGCAGATAATTTCAGTAATAAAATCATGTCTGGACTATAAGAAGGTAAAGATTGTAGAGGAGTTTGAATATGTGAAATTCTTGCCTTACCTTCCCATTCTGAAAGTCACGGTCCGATTTAATGTGAAAACATCATTTACAAAAGTGTGAAGAATATATTGACTGTGTGAAACACGTTCAAAGCTGGTGCAAAATCAAATATGCGATGCAGCATGCTGTGCAGTGGAAAATTACATTAAAACTAGCGCTGGCAAAAAATTCATTGCGATTAATCGCATCCAAAAGAAACGTTTTTTTGACATAATATGTGCGTGTAAATAAAACCTCTATTTTGGATGCGTTTAATCTCAATTGATCGTTTGACAGCACAAATTTAAACCTAATACGCCTGCAAAGATTAAAGAAATCTGGCCATTTTAAAGTACATACATGTACCGCTAACTATGTACAAAACCTTCATTCTGGGCATACTTTTGTAACATGTATGATATTGCATTGCGGTATTAGCATTCATACATCCATCATGTACATCACATAATAATCATTCCATGAATAATAATAGTAATACTAATATCAATAAAATGCATAATCCAAACATAACTGATAACGCTGATACAACAACGGTTTAAAAATGTATACGCCACCTGCAAACATTCAAACATTATTTCTGGTGGATGTATGGATGTTGAAAAAGAATGATTAATCCCTCTTAGCAGAGCCTATATATTATAGTGTTAAAGAGCTTAATGCAATCACACTAATGCGTGCCGGAAGTCAAGCAATTGTTTTTAAAAGGCAAATTCGTGCCACTGGGGTCTGTTTGACCTTTAGGTAATGAAATAAATGTCCATTTCATTAAAGCCATGTCACTGGCTTCCCCTAGGCTTCTGAATATTTCAGTAAAGGTAGCAAGCAAAGCCAATATAAGACAGTGTTGTTCACTTGTCTGAATATTTGTATCAAAACTAATGCATTTAATAAAACATTACAACAATGGACATAAATAATAGTATTTTAACATACATAAAATTTCAACTCAACTGAGCAAGCAGTACTTTGGCATTAATAGTTATGTTAAAGAGCCCTTGCAGCTTAATACTGACTGTAAGCAAATGCTAAAATGTTCATTTTATGATGAGGAGGATTATAGATGTATTAAGAGGATAGACACTGTCTGCATTATTGACTTTTCAGCCCGTCTCTGATTATAATAAACATCAGCAGCAATCATGGCACTAGATATAACGTTCTCATTCAATACATTTTACAAATAAAACTGACATTTCTGACATGACATAGGTTTGATGCTGTGAACGAGACTAACCAGCCATGCAAAGGTTCAAAAGAACTAAAAATGCAGTTAACAAACAGAAAAGCTCGATTCTACATGCCAAAAAGAGGACCAAAAATGAATGCAATAAATCAATAGTTTTTGTTGGCTGAAAAATGAGGAACTAGATAAATATCTCTACCTCGGTTGTCCTATTGACCATCATCTGTTGCAGCAAAAACAGGGAAGGAAATAGGCTTGTTATATTTCACTCAAACACATTCGGGATTGATAGCGGCGGCATGCAAACTGTGCCAGAGAAGCAAGAGGTCTTCATTTTTCTCTGAGGGACCATATCTATTACCCAGCCTGCCACTAGGAACCCATTCCTAAAGATATATTAACTTACATGAGGTCACGTGATCATCCCAATCACTTTATTACAGCAATAAGTCATTATAAAATAAATAAACCCCCTGTAAAACATACTCAATACTATGGTTTTATTGTGGTCATGGCTCAAGAATTAGATTTTGTGCAATACTGCATGTGAATTGCTATCAAAAGACGGGACTACAAGCAAAAATAACACAGTTAACATGATTAAACATTTAATTCGATGTTCTACAATTCACAAAACCTCAAAAGTTGACAACAGTAATACATAAATATTAATATTTCATGTGTATAAGCCAACAAATGACTAAAATTATATTTAAATGTATCACTTAACTACTATTTTGGTTTGAAACCGAAACAAAAAATAAACTGGCATTTTTCATCATAAAAAAAAAAAAACAATTCTGAATGTTGCATGTTTTTCTTTGAAAATGAAAACAGCACTTATAGTATAAACAACTGGCCGTTCTTAAAAGAAAAATAAATACCTCTATTGGCATTTTCCAAAACAACGAAACATTCAGTCTCAAACACAGACACACCGCACACAAGAGGCATGCACGCACACTTTCACGCAAATGTAGGCTGCGCTTTAGTGCACATTTATTTCGCAAGTGCATGCTGTTTCTTTATATTTATAAAGCTTTTTATGACAGATAAAATAGAGTAATGGGTAAGTAGATAAAACAGTGAAACCCGGATTGCGTCGGGATGGAAACACAGGATGCAGGCACATTTATACTGGAGAGAGAAACAGAGAAACGCAGAAAGACAAACACAGACAAAAGATTTCATCTGGCACAACAATGGAAGACACCAAAACATCCTGCAAATCACATACAAACACAACCATAAACAAGACAAGTTTTACAAGATGCTGAATCTGTAACGGTCTGTTAGTAGTGACATGCAGAGTAGGGATGGGAATCTTAAGGTATGGAATGAATCGAATGATTTGTTTCAATTGGTGTTAACAATATACTTAAGCGCACAAAAATTCTACATCTCAACATCAGGGGATTTAAATTAAAATACTAGTTATTACAACCAAACTGTTCTGGATTACCATTTCAATCCCTGAGCAAGTCATTAGTCTGATTCAAACGGCAACCATAGACGCATGCAAAGCATGCAAAATTGCCGACCCCGCAACCCCCACCAAAACATGCAGATTTAAAATTTGTGGGGGTTTGAATGTCTTTGCGCAGGTCAGAGATCACAAAAAAAATGTTTTTAGCAGAGCTTCTGTCTTCTGGGAATCTGCAAAGTTTGTTAAAAATGTGTACGGAGCGGAATCCTGACAGTTCTGTTCAAATGGAAGTCAACGGTGAAAATACTTTCAATCGGTTACATTTTTAAAGTGAGTTGCTAGCATGCACTCAGAGAGAACAATGATAGATGTGTGGATAGATGTAGTTATCTTTGTATTACTTGACAGTACCCAGTCTGCATCTGAAATAATAAAATACTTTAAACCTGCAAGCACTAGTTTGCTAAAACGTGAAAAAGAATGAAGATGTAAAAGAACCGTTACCAGAACAAATCTTGGGACCCAACCTTAATGCTTGGTAAATCCCCATTATTCTTAATGATGTTCTTCATCATATCGATAAACCTTCTTTTTACATTTGAAGCCAAATTTCAATTTGCATTTCAATATATATTTCCTTCCTTGAACATACTGACGCCCATATTTACCTTAGACTGTACATCGGCATTGTGGTCATTTTGGAGCAGCAGGGCAGCAGACTTCGTGTCGTCTTTGCGGGCTGCAATGTGTAAGGCAGGCAGACGTACTTTGCCCTTCGTGTCATTCTCTAAAAGGATGGACACCACCTGATTATGGCCTTGTTGCAGTGCAATAGCTAGAGGTGTGAAGCCATCCTGCAAAAAGAGAAAAAATAACATTTCAAATAATGCACTTGATCTTGCATTAGCCAACAGTATTTGGATGCTCTCTGGGTATACTTTTAAGAATAAGGTTATGGTGTCGTTTAGGGTTAAGGGTCAGTATTTGTTACAGCATGCAGGCAATCAGCACTTTGACATAAGCAAAGAAATCTTATTATTATTCCAATTATTACAATTTTACAAGCGCATGATTTACCTCTGTTGCGGTGCTCTGGTTTCCACCATTCTCCAAAAGATAACGCACCACATCTAAATGGTTTTCTTGAGAAGCCATGTACAAGGGAGTGAATCCATTCTAAAAGAGCACAGGTTTGAATGTTTTTTTTCTTTTTTGATTGAACTTTTGCTGGCATGAATGTCAACAATAAACCCGTTCCTACCTGAGATTGGGCGTTTATGTCCGCTCCCCTCTTGACCAGGATCTTTACAACTTCTCCTTGTCCTGCTAGTGAAGCGATGTGGAGAGCTGTATTTCCCTTCTGCGAGCCAAACAAACACATTTATCATTCACTCGGACATTTTCGGGGGAACATTGCGTTACACAAATATTATCAAGGATATGTCCAAAGCTGAAAAGCTAAAAGGCATGGATAATAACTTTAAAACATGTAACATATTTGTTAAATACAGTCGCTCCTTGTTCCCTATGGACAACAAAGATAGGTAATATTTTAGATGAGCTTCTGAATTTGCAACGCAATATTGAGTGTACAAGGTAATTAGCATAAAATTAGCGCATGGCCGTTTTGCCATTTCTTTATACTGTGCATCTATCATAGATCAAGAAAAACATTAACTGGGACACTGTACAATACATATGTTCTATTATTCGATTTGTCTTATTAAATGTTTAAAACCTTCCAAGAGAGACATATGACAGAATGCTTCTCCAATAAATTAGCTCTGCCACTTGTCTGGCATACAACCAGCTTAACAAATTACATTAAACTGTCTCGGTCACGAAGTATATATTGTGCTTATGATTACAATAACATCAAGCAGCAATGATCTGTTTTTAGGCCCACCCCTAATGCTCTCCCTGGTTGAAACGCGTGAGGGCACTCATCCCGATCCAGTACTGATCAACATACCATTTCGGCTGTGACCCATGGTTTGTCTGTACGTGCATTATTCAGAGCCAGTAAGCAAAAGACTTTCATAATAATAGATAAATGTATTAAGTATTAATTTCCTGTATTTGCAGGTGTTGGGTTGGTGATTGAAAGTTGTTAAGTGTTGTTAAGACTATTTTAAGCTGATAGGAGAATGATCATTTGTGCCAGAAACGTCTCGCAAAGAGCACCGGTGCCACAGAGCTAGAAACCATTTGCATTAAAAGCTGTTTCACATGCATAACATAAATTTGATCTACAGAGTAGCATACTTTTCAAAGTACAGCATAATGTTCCACCATTTTTATTTGTAAACTTGAGTTGTAGCTTCTGGCCAGTCATCGTAACACTATGAATCTTAAATTAGGCCTACCATTCATATTTTTCTTTAGAAACTCTACCTTGGTTGCAGAATCAACTGAAGACCCCCTGTCCAGCAGCTCCTGGACCAGGTCCACGTGTCCTTCTTTTGCTGCCAAGTGCAAAGCGTTGAGGCCATTCTGTGGAGGTCAGAGACAGAAGTAAGTTCCTCATTCTCTACTAAAAGCAAACATAAAAGAAAAGCATCATCATGATGTGCAGGGAGAAAAAAAAAAGTATACCCCCTCATCCATTTCCAAGGTGTGTTTTCTGTCTTTGAGATTACAAACTCAATATCTGAATGTATTAAAGATAGTTAAATGCACCAACGTGCAACGTGCAGCAATAGCAGTTTTATAAATTAATAAAATAAATGACTACTACTAAAAGATGACTACTGCTGAGCTGGCTAACTTAAAAGATGGTGTAATCTTGAAATCACACTGATGCGGGATCTCTTTGGCAGCCGATCACCGACACAACCTTCATAATGCTGTGAAGTACCTAGAAGCCTAACCGTCTACACCTCGCTTGTAACAACCTCAACAACCTAATTCGGAAAGCACAGTATGCGTTTATTACTTCATTATTTATAGAAAGACTACCTTTCAAAGGTTTAGACATGTTCTTTTTATTATCATTTTCCATATTTTATATTAAGCAAACAAAACTAGGACATAACACAAATGTAATTAGCGTAAATGCAATGCAATTATGTGATGAATATGTAGTTTTTTAATTAAAAAATTAAACATTCAACAATTTTCCCATATGTTCCTCTCAATCACATCAAGCCAAATGACGAGTACTTGCTGAATATATCATGTAACAAATGCTGTAAACTGTTCTCTAGATTTAGGGGGTGGCTCAATTTACAACTTGTCTTATGCAAGCCTGTGAAATTACTACTTGTTAAAAGCCACAGTATGGCTGTTATTGTACATTTAAATGGGAACATGCTAGATTAAACAGAACTGCCTGTTTTTATTGTATTTAAAGAGACTTTATGTAGAATCCCTTTAAAATTTAAATTCCGCTAAAAGCTGTTCACACATTGACAATTAAAAAAGATTATTATCTGTAACATACAAATTATTATCAAAATGTGATATTTAAATAAATACACTATAAACTCTTTAAATGTTCACTGGAATATGTCCAGCATTCTTTGTATCTTTTCATTCTTTATCTGGTCTACAGATAAACTACTTTGGTGGGGTCAAGGTCAACCTGACAGACCCTTCTGTAGAAAACCTCAGATCAGAAACAACACTATGCACATCTACTATGCTACCCCAAATAAACAGCGTGCTAGCCAGAGGACATTTGATACTGCAGACTGAGCGGTCATGTGCCTGCTGTTTACCACACTAGGCACACACTGTTGCCATAGCAGAGCTGTTAACAAGCTAACATGCTTTGCACGAGGTAGGCACTTGATAATAGAGCTCCTAAAATAGCAACAAACTATCTGAGTGCGTGATGAAGCACCAAGAAATATGTGGCGTAAAAGTGTGTCAAAATTTGGTGTCTCAAAATAATGAAAATAAATAAAAGAATATATAAATATGAAATGTTGCATAAAATAATTTGATACGTAACTAAACCCACCAGTAGGTGGTGACATATTTAAATTAAGTGAACCATAGAAACAAACCAGCTTATCATGAACGAAAACTCTCACCATTTCCACACAAGATAAATCTGCCTCTAAAATACACTTTAGTATGAGAATGATCATGGTTGCCAAGTGTTATTCCAAATTTAGGCGATTAAAACGGACTACTTTTAAAGGACCATTTGATACAACTTAAAGGACTAAGACTTTTTAATAAGAAATTGGTCACTCTCGTCATTATACATCCCTGTCATTATACTGTACAGTGCTTTGATGCAACCTGTGTTGTTAAAAGCGCTATATAAATAAAAATGATTGATTGATTGATTGACTCTTCTATGATTTTTTTGCAGAGGCCAGATTTACTTACAGCTTGCACCAGTGTAAAGCATATTTTGGAGTACCGTGCAGTGAGATGTGCAGTGAAAAATGAACAACAAAAAGGCAAGAATATTCCCAAAAGTCATTTTTGAGGCTGACCTTAAAGCGTATGCATTTGTAGGAGTTTCCCTTTAAGGGAGCATTAATGGGAGGACGGTATTTAAAAGTCCCATGTCGCGCAACGTTTTGGAGTTTTATTTTAGGTGTTGATGTCCTTAAGAATATACATTTGTGGTATAAGTCACAAAAACCATCTCAAATGTTTTTACAGCTCTGTCACTAGTCTAATTACCATTCACGAGCCTCTCTTCTGATTAGCCTGTTTTTTCGGAGGGACGTACGACCAGCCCAATCAAATGTAACAATGTCACAATTATGTCAGCACTAGCTGGATGCAAAGCTCTTTCAAAACAATGCAGATTCGGCTATATAAGGAGGTTAAAATATCATCTTCTTGACCATCAGAATACAGCCTCAAATTAGAAATATGATCGCATACGCCATGTTACTGCCTGACAAAAATCCGACGACAGTGTAATAAAACACTAAAATGAGCAGACTGCATCTCAGAACTATGTCGTTAAAACAACAAACTGACAATTTATGTATAATCGTGTTGCTGTAAATGCATTGTTGTGATTAGCTGGACTAATAACTAATTGGAACGTTAGCTGTAAAATTCACCTCATAGTAACAATCCATCCTTGTGAATGTACATTTACGTCTGTTAAATTCTCTGGGCGTCAAGGCAGAGAAAATGGAGGTAACCTTTCCCTCGTATGAAAACATTAAAGGGAAGTTTCCAGATTGGGCCATCTGAGCTTTCATTTTCTCAAAGCAGAATACCCGGTGCTTGGTTTTATGCCTATCGCCATTTCTAGCCAGTGGGGGACCTTAGGCAAGCTAAGGGAACTCATATCAATGTTAAAAAACCTCATAAAGTGCCATTTTCATGCCACGGGACCTTTAAATTAATCACATAACATGATCTAATAAGGTTTGCGGTAATTTAAAAAAAAGATACATCTGCTTTTTTTTTATTTGCATATAGATAACCCATAAAATCACCCAATAGATAACCCCAAAAACTTTCCACTTCTATGTGCACCTTGTTTGGAATTGCACTCTCGCGCTAATATGCCTAGTTTAGTAAATATGGCTAACTGTATTGAACTTGAAGCAGCCTTGCACAGACTGGTCAGTGTATGACATCAAAGTATTGCAAGAATGATTAGAGAGCAGACGGTTTCATTTGCTTTCAAATAGGGCTTTCAGTACTTTGGTGTCATACACCGACTGGTCTGTGCAACGCCACTTCGAGTTAAACACACTTACTGGCACCTCATTAATTGTCTCATAAAGAAACCTTCACCCCTTAGAAGCTCTAAATCTGAGTTGTAAATACTTGAGGAATGAGGCATAGAGATGAGCTTTTGAGAATATAATGCAGCATGTTGCAGGAAGAAGCAACTTTTCTGTTAGCAAAATAGAGCAAAAAGACTCAAAAGGTATATATAAAATTGATATCACACATGCATTGTGCTGATATTCTTGTCTATATTAATGTTAAGAATTCAGATTTGATTACAAAGTGCATGCCAAAAGTATGCAGATATTTACAGAATATTCATAATTCTATTTATTAATAAATAATATATATATATTTTATTTCAGTGAATCACAGTGAATTTTAAATGAAACAACTCGGATGCAGTTGAAGTGCAGATTTTCATCTTTAATTTAGTGGGTTGAACAAATAGATTGAAATAGACTGACTTGGCCATTAAAGAATATTCCATTTCTTTGTTTAAATAAACTCAAGGGTTGCTTTAGCTTTATGTTTTGTGTCATCTGTATTATGAAATGCTGTCCAATCAATTAGACTGCATTCAGCTGGATCTGAGCTCACAGTATGTCTCTGAACACCTCCGAATTCATTTGGCTGCTTCTGTCCTGTGTCACATCATCAATAAACACTAGTGTCCCAGTGCCACTGGCAACCATGCACGCCCAAAGCATCACACTGCCTCCGCGGTGTTTTACAGATGATGCGGCATGCTTTGGATCATGAGCTTTTCCACGCCTTTTTTCTTGCTAGTATTCTGGTAGAGGTTGATCTTGGTTTCATCTGTCCAAAGAATGTCTTTCCAAAACTGTGCTGGCTTTTTAGATGTTTCTTAGTAAAGTCCAATAGCCTTTCTATTTTTGAGGCTTATGGGTGGCTTGCACCTTGCAGTGCACCCTCTGTATTTGCTTTCATGCAGTCTTCTCTTTATGGTAGACTTGGATATTGATACGCCTACCTCCTGGAAAGTGTTGTTCACTTTGACTGGCTGATGTGAAGGGGTTTCTATTCAACATGGGAATGGATCTGCAATGATTGACCACTGTTGTCTTTAAGTGGACGTACAGGTCTTTTTGCGTTGCTGAGGTTACCAGTGCTTTTTTTTTTTTCTTTCTTTCTTTCTCAGGATTTGCCACTCCTAATATTGTAGCAATTTCTCGGATGGGTTTTTCTGTTTTCACAGAGAGCTCCTTTTACTGCATGTTGTCTGTTCACAGCAAAATCTTCCATTATGCCAGCACCACACCTCCAACTCCAGGCCTTTTATCTGCTTCATTGATAATGACATAACAAAGGAATTGCCCACACCTGCCCATGCAATATCCCTTGAGTCAATTGTCCAATTACGTTTGGTCCCTTTATAAAGAGGGTGGCACATGTTAAGGAGCTGAAACTCCTAAACCCTTCATCCAATTTGAATGTGGATACCCTCAGATGAAAGCCTAGAGTCTACACATTATGTACATGTACATTATATAACCATTGGAATAATGGTTAATACTAATTAGAATAGGATTCAGTAAACAGGTAAAGAAAAAAGAAAACTTGTTTCAGTTTCCGAATATTTATGGCCCTAACTGTATATGTGGGCTAAATGGGTTGAATATGAGCACCAATCATCTTTCCTCTTTGAGGACCAGAAAGAACTTCCATCAAAAAAAATATAAGTAAATGTAAGTAAATTCCTTAAGGGATAGGTTTTTTTCTCTCTCTCTAAAAACAGTTTGCTGGAGATTGTACTCTTAAAAAAACACAAATTATCCCTGTTACAGAAAACATTGTGGCACCAATTACTATGAAGGGGGATCCTTGGGTTTGTTTTAGCCCCAAGGTCCTATGAGTTCTTTATCAAGGCCTGAACATGTTAGATGATTACTTTTAATGTCCAGATAAAATAATAAGATATCCACTGTATTTTGCAATGTGTGAATAAGCTATTTTATTTGTTTTCATGTGCAAGACTGTGCCGCTAAAATAATAACTAAAATTGTAAAATAATACAAAAAAGAGGTGTTCTCTGAGGGACTGAGTGCTATAGCCGCATTCATCTTGATGCTAATGCTAATTAGCACATTAACACATTAGAAAAGGCAATTTGCAATGATTAATTATAAAACCTTACTCACTTCTTTTTTTAGTGAAGCTGAATCATGAATGATTCGCATAAACGTAGATGTATTTAGGTACTATAGATCAGGGTACATTGTCAAAATTCTTCAGCGGCTTAGATGTTGGGACTAAATGACTACTGCTATGTTCATTATTACATTCATTATTACATTCAACAAAAAAACTCCTCAGTCGCTTAGGAAGTCATTATGCTTGTTTGAAATGCACTTCGAGTGTAGTCAAGACAGACACTTCTAACCTTTCAAAGTGGAACAGATAACTATGAGATCAAAGACAGATATTGCGTTATTAACATGATGTAATTTCAGTTCTGTTGCTTTTATATGAACATAAATATGATGAACAAGACACTCAAAGTGCTTATATAACAATAACATATCTCAAACAGAGATTGCAGTGTCATAATGTTTGGAAATACTCATGCATAATTTAAATACATAATCACATGAAATAAAAACATAAAAAATGAAATAAAACATTTTAAAAGAGGACGCTGCATCACAGTTGTCTGAACTAATGAGCATAAGGCTGTGTTGACAGTCAGTCATTTCCCATCAGTCTACCCCCCAAGATTACTGCTATAAAAATAAGTCATGTCCAAAAGGTAAAGGGGGAGGTGTTGCTACAATTTATAGCAATATTCTTAGTAATTCTCAGAGGGTAGGCTTTAAGTATAACTTGTTTGAAGTTATGGTGCTGCATATAACAATATCTAGAAAAACAGGTGCTAGTGATAAATCCCCTATGATCCTTGCACTGGCTACTATATACAGGCCACCTGGGTACCATATAGATTTTATTTAATTGTGTTTTATTTAATACTGTCACATGGAACTGATGTTAATGGTTTTAAAATTCTGCAGGGAAGTGACGATATTTTGTGTCTTGTGTGAACTCTGTATAGCAAAAACCATCAAACTCTGCACCTTGTTACAAGTATGATAGAGCTATCACTTCCACCACAAGTAATATTCCTGATTTATCTCAATTCCTTAGCACATCCAATATAGCAGAAAAACTTGATGTAACAAACCATGTACTTTCTCTTGTCTAGCACTTTAGATACAGTTGCTCCTTTATGCTTAAGAAAGATGAAAGAAAACAATCTGACTCTATGGTGTAATGAGCACTAAAGTGAGCAGCCCAGAAAATGGAGCGCAGCTGGAAAAAACAAAACTAGAAGTATTTTGTATAGCCTGGCGGGAAAGTACCCTATCATACTGAAAAGCATTAAAAACTGCTAGATCTGATTATTTTTCATCTCTTTTAGAAGAAGACATACACAATCCCGGTATTCATTCAGTACAGCAACTAAATTAACGAAAAATAAAGCATTTCCCAAGATCACAGCAGTAATGACTTATCTTTTGACTGTTATTAATTCATCATTGTCCCCAAGATATATCTCCAAAACCTTCAAGCTGGTTGTTGTTAAGCCTCTCATAAAACTCTCATTTACACAATCTCACATAGCTTTGTTCAAAATTGACCTGAAAATTAAGTGCTGGTCGTCCAGTCAGAGGAGAACTGTGATTGATCTTGATTGATCTTGCTTTTGGCATGCTGCTTCCGGGTCGCAAGGGTTTTTTGCCACACATCAGTATGACATCAGCGCAAGGCTGGCATAACTCAAGCGTTTTTGCATAGATTTTGCTCATCTCAGACAAGCCACTTGTCCCTCTTGGGGAAAAAAAAGCATGGATTTTTAACATTATGGGTGGTTGTATACACACACTGCTAACACACATTTCAGTTCAAACTTACAAAAGTGTATGTAGCACTTAGGGTTGTTTAAAATATGCTTTATTTTTGTAATTCACACTAGTAAGTGCATACTCAGTGTTAAAAGGAATCGGTCATCGGTCATGAACTGAGAAATCCAAATTTATCTTTTGACATATAAGAGGTCCTGTAACATAAGTACAAAGTAGTCCTTGTGACATCAGTCTGTCAACTGTAATTTTGTGAAGCTACGAGAATACTTTTACAGAGGACAGACTGATTTCACATGGACTTTCAGTAATCTTTGTACTGGGCCTTTGATTGTGGTAGTACCCTTTCTGCCTATGGGAGGGTCAAAGTGCTCTCAGATTTCAAAAGAAATATCTTAATTTGTGTCCTAAACGTGTAAGATGGTCTAAAACTATTATATGTTTTTTATCATTTGCAAAGAGTATATTTAAGAGCAAAAGTGTCTTATAATGTAATAATTTATACAAAATACTCTTATGCTCTTCCAGGTGCTTATTAAAAGAAATATTTCTTGTACCCAATCTCTAGTAGCCTTAAAGATTTTGTCATTAATCACTTATGTCACTTGTCGTTCCAAACGTTTCTAAAATGGTGCCAAGTTGAGGTTACAGTGCTGAATTGTTATGTAAAGTCGTTATTTAGTTTTCTTTCCATACACAAAGTATTATCGTTGTTTCATAATGTCATGGCTGAATCACTGATGGCAGAAGGAATATTCAAACATGGTCTTTCATACTTTTCTAGACCTTGACAGTGTAATCTAATTGGAAGTAAATGGGACAGTCGCAAGACTTCCAGTTTCATCCAAAATATCTTCAATTGTGTTCTGAAGACGATTCTGAAAATTTTCATTTTGGGATGGAGTAACCCTTTAACTGCCTTGTTTCCATTTGTTTAAGTAATACACAAATTCTAAACAATGTATAATATGCATCAAGTCTTTTTGGTGCTGTGTTATATGTAAAAAATAGAAAATATAACATGCTAATTTGGCGTGATAAAGTATGTGGGGAAAAAAATGTTAACATTATTAATGCATTCCGGTTCAGCCCAGACCTTTACATCATCTTACACTGCTTGCTGCTGATAACATAATGATGACTAACTCTGTGAAGCCTATTAGAATAAATTTTTGTCTTGTATTTCATATAAAAAGATCTAGTGTAGAGATATCACACAACAAATATCTCCATGATTACGAATGTAATGTTGATTTTAGAAAACAGTTAATTAAATTAATATTTAGTTTTAGACGCAGTCTTGTCAGCAATTATGCTCAAATTTGTCAATGAAATAGAATGGGTGTACCTTTCTGAGTAACACACGGCCAAAACGGAATAAATCCACGTTTTAGAACAAACTGAGTAAGTAAATAATTCAGTGACCCATTTATTTGTTCTTGAATGAATAAGCTGTTTGTATGAGTTTGTTGAATGAATGAATGAATGATGCTGTGTTCCATTCTGAAGAGCTAACCCCTATGCCCTAATCCCATTCAAGGGCTTGCCCTTCAGAGTAAGAGCTTTGAAGGGATGAAGGGTGTAGGGGACCAAGACATTACCACACGCGTCTGCATTAACTAAACTTAATTAACTTAATTAAACTTGCGCAAAGAATCATGGGAGCTAAGTGTCCATCACTTTTACTACATAATCTTTCATTTCGAAGTGCCCTTTAAAGTTGCCAGGTTCTAAAGCATCCCCTTAGAACAGGGGTGTCAAACTCATTTTGCAGAGGGCCACTTCAAAATTGTCTGTATTCAAAGGGCCAGTTGTAACTGTAAGACTGTACAAATCCTTAACGTATTGTTAAACAACTGTTTCTTTAATTATTACTTTAAGTTATAAATATTGCATATGCATTTGCATAGATGTAAAAATATATGTAATTGCTCTGTGTAATTTGAACATAAATCCTTTTGTGGTAATTTATCAGATTTAGAAATCCAAATTACTCTATAAATCAAAGTAAAAATAAAAAACAAGTATCGTTACATTAACTTCGTTAAAAACTAACCCGACATTTATGGGACAACAAGTAATTGTGAGCTGCTAAGAACGTGTGACAGATATGCCACTGGTCTCATGAAAATGTGTAACAATAGCAATATTTGTATATGGCATGCGATTTATATGCAGAAATTGACTTTGACGTGCATATGACATGCGCATGTTTGGTGTGCATTTGATACACAATTAATGCTTGTAATAGAAAAGTCTCTCACTCAAAAACAATTAATTTTTTTCATTTGTATAGCACTTTTCATGATACACTTTTGCTTCACAGAAAAAGGACATTTCTACATTAGATTTAGTAGTTTACAATACATTTTAATAAAGAAATTGCACGTTCTGAAAGAGGGGGACACCATAAAACCACTAAAAAAGCTAGCTTGACCTGACTCATCCAGATTTAGATGCAAGACGTTAGAATCCATTCGCGAGCTTTATTCAGAAATCATGGCCTATTTTAGGCAGGTTCAAGGAAGCAGACAAAACAGGTATGTAGTAGGAAAATCACAAGAGCAGTCCAGTAAACAAGCGGCGGTCTAGGAACAGCGAACAGTTTCCAGGGATAATAGTCTGACAACGATCCGCGTGGGTCTAGGAGCGGTGAACAGTATACAGGAGGTTTGATGAGAAGAGTAATCCTTAAACGAAGTACGATCCAAACAGGGATAAACTGTGTTGGATGAAAGGGATATCCAAAAACCAAGGCAAAGATCAGAACACGAGAAACACAGGCAAGGTTAGACTAGGATAAACTAGGGAAATAACTCGGGGCACCGCTAAACAGTGATATGTGCTTGACATGGAGGGATAATCCAGGCAAACAAGCAATAATCCAAACAGGGGCAAAACAATATCCGAGCAGCAAGACAAAGAGGAATATCCAAATGCGCAGGCTTTGTCAGAACACAGGAAACGGACAAGGTAATACTAGGAAACTAGACTTCAAACTGGGAGTGGCTTCATGAGGTAGTTATACAATACTCTGCAGTGATGAATAGGAAGTCTGTTGTTTAGTAGCGTGTGCTTGATTGGAAGCAGTTGTGTATTTAGTGGCGTTTGTGGTTAGTGGAATCAGGTATGTGTGTGTCGTCAGTGCAGTGGGTAATGGGAATTGAAGTCCAGAGTGAAATACGATAGTGGTGTGGTGCAAGAGTCAATGTGAAGAGGGAGCAACATCTGGCGGTGAGTGCACAGAAGTTCAAGGACCAGATTCATGACATTATGTTTCTGCCGGTGGATGCCCACATTTCAGGTTGCGTTTATCAAACTCAGGAGAGAAGATCATTTTTAAGCATCTCCGTTTTCTTTGAGCGTGAATGAGAATCCACAATCCGCTATAATGCACTCTGGAGTCATTAACCAACAGAAACTGCCTCAAACACAGTATTAAAACAGGAAGAAAACTACGCAATCATTCCTTTAAGGCGTCCACGCAGTCCTCAGCAACAGAAAAATCCCTCAACTGTAATCCTAACCATTATGCACACCAAAGTTAATTTCTTCATATAGATAGAATGCCAAATAGAAACAGAAACTTGTGTTATTGATACGCACTTTCAGAATTCATGATACAAAGCAGCATAGATCTTTATTTGAAGACAATCACGTGCGAGACTGAAGCGATTTTGACACATGTTCCTTAGAACCTCCAACAAAACCATACAGGTCCAAATTTTGTTAGTAATTCCAGTGGGAAACCTATACACATTCCTTTATTTGACAAAATATATAAAGAGTGACTCTTACTTGATTACAAGTGCTGATATCAACACCGCCCTTCAAATACTCAAGAACCTTGTCAATATTTCCCGCTCTTGCTGCTCGAAGGAAACTGGTATTGCTGTCCGACTAGAAAAAAATAGAAAAAATCACATCATTAGTACAGGTTAACATCTTTACTTACATTTTATTAGTTCAGCAGTTGCTTTAAACTGAAACAACAAATAAATTCTGAATACAAGTGATTCAGTAACTCAACAAGTACTTGGCAATGTGTGCTTAAAATTGTCAATTTTTCAGGATAGTGCAATCTAGAACAGTGAGGGGTAAGAAATATTGTTAACATTTTGTTATATTTTACCTTAACGTTTAGTTTCTATAGCATGCAGTGACATTCTACATTAAATCGGTACAAGTAATGTTTGATGGTGATAAAGTTGGATTTCCGATTATTCTGTTCTACAGTAATGGGAATCATGAACAACATACAATAAACATTTTAAAAAACGTATTGAAATGCCCAAGGCTGTCAGAAAGGTTCAAGAAGTCTAGTGGTTAATGCAAAGATAGATTTGTAAGAAGCAGCTAAAAAATAAATAAATAAACATTACAGACTGCATAAAACTGCAATGCACCATTAGTACCTCAGCAGAAAGACTGCAGACACTCAATTTTTTTTATAAACAGCAGATGATGAGTAAAGAACTACACAGCACACTTACTAAACTGAGTATATAAATGTGAACCCTATGCAGAGCTTCAGAGAGAAAATCTATTTAGGGAGTGAGTGTTTATGTGCAATTAGGTAACACTTTATTCATTCTACTAACAGTAAGTAACTCTGTAACTACATGTCAACCAACAGTAGAATATTTAGCAGACTGTCTGATGTGTCCACAACATACTGACTGTGGGAAACTTTGCAAGCATATGTCAACTTATTCTATTAACCCTAAACCTACCTTAACAGTCTAGTCTGAGAGTTAGTAGACATGTAGTTGTGAATTAATGAGAATTAGTTGGCATATAGTTACAAAGTTACTTATAGTTACAGTAGAATGTCTAAAGCGGTATCAAAATAGTCTAACCTGCGTTTGTTTTTAAAACAGTTGGCAAAATCGGGCACAGCGAGCAAATTGTCAAAATGTTAGTTAAGTTTTTTACATTCTATATATTTAAAAAGACTCTATTATATAGGATCTGTTGGAATCAGAAGAAAAATTATAGAGCTGCACCATTTGAAGAAAACAAAGTCAGTAAAAAAGCTATGTTACTCCTCTCAATAAAAGCACAAATAAAGCTAATTTTAAACAAACTAAAATTTTGAACTAATGCTTGTGAAAACCTGAAATTCCACTATTTTTTCACTGTTTTGGTCTGTAGCTCAAAATTACCCCATGCGCATTCTGATTAATTTTGCCAGAATGGATCACTTAAATTATATGCATAATTTATATTTAGTACCTGCTGAGAGATGCCGGTTTCATTGCTACTTGTGTTTACTCTCTGAATAGTTTTGAAAAGGTTTCTATTAGCAATATTTTTGCAGTGTCAGTCATAGACGTGCCTGAAGATTCTGCACATTTACAGATCCTCTCATTATAACCAACAATGTTGACAATTATGGGATTTTTTAGCAGGAGTGCTGAACTAAGTGAATTTGCACTAAACTAAAATGATTGACAAATTGTTGCAATCATGCTGCTAAAATGACAGATGAAAATGCAGTACTGATTGTGTAAAGTGTATGAGTTAAGTGTAAACACTGAATAAAAATGGGAGCAATGCAATTAAATAGCTGCATTGAACTTTACTTTTTTTACCATTTTTTTCTGCATATGCTCATTTCAGTTTGTCTCACAGCTTCTCTCCTCTCCAGTGGACCGTTCCGAGTGTGACGCAACCTGTTTGTGTTTGTAAAGTGTCACTTCTCCAGGGGCTACAGCAGGCGTCTGTCTGGCTCCTAAACTGTGTTTGTCCCTGTTTGTGATCTCTATATAGAGGAGGCATCTTAGGATAACACTCTGGAGAGTTATGTCCGTGATTGTGCTTTATGAGAAATGTAGCTGCTATAAATCAGAACGTTTCATTTAAGAAGCGCTAACTTTCAGGTGGCTAAGATGACCATCTTCAACCAAATGAGTAAGTTAGTAAACATTGATTAAAGATCCTGTAAAATTAAAAGTTTTGTGTGTTTTAGTTTATGTATGTTAACCATTATCTGGCATTATATATGTCTCTTCCAAGCAAAAATACCAAAATTCTTGATAACCTTATGTTTGTTCAATAAAATGGACTCTAGAATGAGATTTTCCCTTCCCCAGATTAAAAGGCTAATAGGTTTACGTTAATTTACAGGCATTATTACTGTTTAACTGTAGAATATTTTACTATTTTATAAGCGATAAACAATAAAATGTTTAATATTTGTCAAAATAAGACTTTTGCTTAACCACCATAAATAGCCAACAAACATAATATAAGTCAATGGATCACTAGTTGGCTAGTTGAGCATAAAACATTCATTCAGAGAGTGCTTCTCTGCTTGAATCCATAAACTGTGTGAAGGTTTTATGAATAATTCAGTATCCCATGACAAGTAAAGCTAGAAACATTCTCATCCCAGCTCAGTAACCAAGGAGACCGGCAGTTCTGCCCTTCTTAGAAACCACACAACAAATGTTCTTGTCTGTCAAGACGAATAATACGTCTAAAATAATTCCCCGAATACCCTGCCAAAAAAAAAAAAAAAAATACCAGTTTAGATTAGCATGATCAAGCTAGTGTACCACTATGGCCATCAAGCAAATCTTAAATTGGTAAAACTAAGTAACCGGCCTGATCTGGAAGCTAATGCATTAAGTCTTGCTGGCTTAGCTAATTAAAGAAGAAAAAGTGTCCCCTAAAAGCATCAAAATAAACAAGCCTAGCTAACTTGCTTTTATCGTCTTATTAGCATGTTTCTATTTGTTATCATTAGCACTAATCTACATACAGTAAACTAAATCGTTTCAAAACCTAGTGTATTTGATGAAGAAAAAAACGTAGCCACTGCCTCGGTAGGATATCTTCTAGTATGTCTTGACATAAGAATAGGGACATGCAAAAAATGACGTATTAAAAGAAAACAACTTCATGCATAATTAACCCTTAAATGCGTTCATGTTTTATGCAATCTTTATTACATTATGCCTCAGGTTGCTAAAGACCCAAGATATGCATTTAAGGGTTAAACGTTATATTTATGCAAAGGATTGAAGAAAATAAATTGACACACTATAAAACCATGCAATTTTAGAACAAACGCATTCATTCAATGCATAAGAAAGAAACAAATCAGCATCTGTTGAAATGCTAAAATATCCAACCTAAAAACACAGCTGTACTTATAGTAAGAGAACGTGTCAAGCACCATTTTTACAAGTTTCCATGAACTGCAGTGTGCAAATGCAGTGTTGTTTTACCAATTTATGTATGTAATTACAGCAAACAGATTCACCCGACTTGCACTGCGTTTAGCAAACCACTCGGCAGGTGTCGTTGCTTCTGGCTTTGCCGAAGTGGTTTCTTTTAATTGAACTTCTAAATTAAGACCTTATGGAAGATTATGGCTCTTTGACACAGTGTCTATTGTTTAAAGGTCTAAATAAATAAGATAATATACATAACCTGACAACAGTTGTAATATTCAGTGATATGTAAATGTCTGATGATTGCACAAAATATCTAGAACATACAGCATGAAGGTTGTATTCGCTACTGTGCTATTTCAGTGTTCTTCAGTCTTCAGACTGTTCTTCAGTCACTGGCTTAAGGGTTAGAGAAAAAACTAAGTGGCTTAGATAAACTTGCAGTACTCATTTGATAGTTTAGGTTTTGCTTTGTTTTTTTTCTTCCTGCAGTGCTCAAGGACACCGGAAGTCAAGAGGATAGAGTTGTGTAGAGCAGCAGTTTTGAATACTGCAGTCAAAGTATTTTATTAGTCACGCTCAGCTTGACGCAGGAAACTAATGTCACAGTTTGTAGGTTAAGAGGCAACAAATTATAAACGCACAACACCACACACGCCAATTTTCAAAAATAAATCAAAAACAGCTGCCATTCAAGGCCAAATGACCCAAATGATCACTCATAATATATAGAAAGACAACACAAGCTTCTCTCTTTTTGTACTGACGTTCCATTCATCTGGTCAGAGAGTGCTTGTCATTCATTGTTTCATGATACAGTCACACAGGACGTTATGATGTCAAGTTTATACAGTCCAACTTGAGCACTTGTCATCCATCAATAATTAAGCTTTTGACAATATTTGCGAGAATGCAAGTAGATAGTGTGTCATTTGCTGGTACACTTAAAAAAAAGTATAACGTTGTTTTAACCCAACTTTGGGTCTAATATGGGCTGACCCAACTATTGGGTTAAATTACAATTTTAACCCAAAGATTGGATTAGTCAAAATTGGGATTAGTCTTTCCTGGAGGAGCTTCCATGGGAGATCCCGATTTTGGAGTATATGTATCATCTACTCTCCCAAGTTTGGACCACAATGCATTACTGGCTGCAAATATTGGGTTTGGCTTCTGAGTTATGGATTTACACTTATCCTATAAACCAATAGTGTAAATCTTATCAGCTGTTTGTTTGTTTGTTTTGGTGGCCACAAAAGGGACGACACTGGTGTTCCTGCTACAAAACAAAGGACATGTTCATTACGTGTGTGTTTTTTTTGCTGAACAGCTGCCATATTACTGCTACAGAAGTATGGACCTCAGATTTGGCTAAACAAAATATTTTTCAACCCAAATCTTTAAAGTTGGGTTAAAGCACAAAATTATGGCAAGCTTTCTGCTGGAATCCTGTGGGTGTAGAGTATGTGCAGACTAGTCACCCACAAGATTAAACAAGCATCCAATTCACCTACTGCTTTGTATTTCTGTCTGGTTCCATCTCCTCCCCACCCCCCTTAATACTTCATAAAATAAAAAAGAGGCAAAGCAGATCTAACTATAGCTGTTTACCAATTCAATCTCTGTAACTATCACTAATTGCTTATGAAATATTGCACAACACGCAGTCTACGTGCAGCAGAGATTTATACGACATTTGTGGCCTCGGTTGGCCAATAGCTGTTTGACTCCACAAAATACCTAGCATACTTATCTACTTTAACTTGACATCACATTTTTGATCCCACTCACATTCATATGAAAGGTCATGCCAGGATTATAGCTGCCATGGAAACAGCCTTTTTAAAACCTTACAACACAAAGAACAAAAATCCATGTTAGTCTGCCAAGCAGTCCCTGCTACCGCAGGTGAAAACAGTGTTGATGACTTTATTCGAAAACTGAAATACCTGCCAAAACAAAGTATCTGCATCTCTCCAACAACATAATTTAACTATCTATCCATCCATTAGAAGTCCCAGGGGATTGTATCAGAGCTGTTTCCTTGAGCCAATCCACAAAGGAAAGCAAGCCAAATAACTTTAACATCAATGACTACATATATGAGAAAACATTAATATAATACTGTAAGTAATCAAATAAAAGAACACTCAGATTAATTTTGCATGTTTTAAACACCATTTATGCTTGGTTGGGAGCAGCATCTTGAAAACATGAATACTTGATTGAATCAAAAAATGATCGGAATTGCTTTCCAAACAATTTACGCAGAAATTCATTCAGCTTGTGTTTTGTGAATGAGCTCCAATGTATTCACAAATGCTTTCTGCTCGTGTTTCACGAGTAATGAGTCTGAATATGGCAAACATATTTGCATAATGAAGACGCATACGGCAAAACAAACCAATTGGAGACACCTTACACATGCCCATAAGGCCATAAAATGTCCCAAATATATATAACCAGGGCAGCACTGTATTTTTGATGGACTAAGTAGAATAAAACCCATGTAAAACTGGGCCTTGTTAGCTGCTAAGTTTTGCTGCCTATCAAGAAGAATCTCATGAGCAGCTATATCAAATGCACAAAAATGTCACAGCAAACCTGGATTCACTGAATTCTTGATCATTTATCACCCGCAACTAAACTTTCAGGGAAACGTCACATTCAGCTTTGTAGCTAAATGTACAATAAACATCAAAGTGCTAATTCTGCACTTCCAAAAATCCAGATTTATCAACTTCATGTCTGCTATTATTGAATAGAATAGAAACACTTGGCAAAAATCTGCCTCATTTAAACTCTGTATGAGAAAGGTACCTAAGCAAATATGCATTAAAAAAATTAATCTTACCAGGGAGTCCATGCTTTCACTTTGACCTGATTCAATGTTTGTAAGCATATCATCTTGTGCAGGATTTTCGACTTTGTGTGCCTTACGCATCGCTGCATTGCCCATGGTGGATATACAAGAATGTAAAACGAAATCCTGAAACCATCAAATAAGGCTTATCCTTTGGGTTCCCATTTGTGAGAAGCACCACATGGTCCTACCAGTTTATCTATCACGCAGACAGATAACTAGTCCCTTCTTTAACCAGTGGCGCTTTACCACAGCTAACTACTGGGTGCTAATGCTTCTCCTTCATTGCTAATTTGAGCCCTGGCTATTTTTACACCCACAAGCCAAGCTATGCATGTCAATGGTGGCATGTTTGGGATGTGGGAACAGGGAGGATGACATGGCCAAAACAGGGAGGTAAGGTGGAAGATTGCAGGGGCTCCTTCTCAGCGCCCAGTGCTCCAATGGCCACCAAGGATCATGTTAACAGAAGTGCCTCTGTCCAATCAGCAAGCATGTCAATATCCAAGGTTATTTGCTTACATTACTGTAAATTGCTCAGTATTACTTTATACAGCTTCTGTATAAATAACATTGCATGTTTGTTGTTTACAATTTTCTAGTGCAAAATAAAAAAAGTAGTACAACAACTGATATTTGTTTATTGCTGAATGTATTGATTTAACCTTCATGATCAGTGACACAGTTCATGTGTCATTCCTTGTCCTTTCAGTTGCCATTTCTTGGTGGGTGTGTGTGCGCGAGTGTGTATGTGTTTAAAATAAAAGATTGAAATATGTGTGTGTGTTTGTGTGTGTGACGTTTAACACAGAAGCAAATGCTCTTGTTCTCCTTAGAGCTGGCATTTAATGAGCTCAAAAACAGACCTTCTCTAAACAATAAACCAACTGTTTTGGCTAAAATATTTCCCATTCAATGAAATATTTAAGCATGGAGCCCATTCAACAAAGGGCCCATTTGAAGGTCCGTCGACTTCAGCTAACCACAAACCACATTTTCAGTGTGGTGTAAAGAGACATTGTTTATCAGATTGTCATCATTATCAAAATACACTACATAAAATCCCTAAATCAAGCGATCATGTGGCTTCAGAAGAAATCCTTCCTAAGAATATTTACAAGACTCTTTACCCTCTCGTGACCGTCTTTACATCCTCATTCTTTGGCAGTTGAAGGATCTATTTAGAAGACATGCATCTTGATATTTAAGTAAAGATTTGCTCTAAGCTTCATAAAGCACAGATGAATTTTCCAATGCAAACCACCAATTACAAAGCCCCTCCCCGTATTATGCTCCATGCCTCTCCACTAAGCAAACATCACATTTCTGCACTGATAGAGGATTTTATTTCAATTTTCCCCTTGCTGAATCCAAACTAGAGGACGTAATCTTTTGGTCTGGACAGACAACAAACTCTTTTAATCTCCAGTAAACCATATGGCCGGGGGGGGTTCGGTGGAGCAAAAGAGCTGCGGGGAACATAACCGCTTTATACACACCAGGCAGAATTTTTAAGAGCCACTTATGTATATATATATATATTTATATATGTAACATAATGCTTTAAACTCAACTCACAGTTTCGTCCAAAAATAATCTCTTTGTGTTTGCCCATACATTACTCACTGCTACAGTACCAGGGTATTGTGGGTGGCTGTAAGGTGTTGCTGTCATGCTGCTAAGGTTATTATTTAACGTGCCTTTATGCGGTTGCTTGGGTAGTTCTGGGTGGTTGACTACCATTAAATCTCTATGATATTCTGGTCCTAGATGTACCTGTTCCCCTTCGGTTTTTGCAGTCTATTTAGTCACATGTTATTATGAAAAGTCATAAAGTAATAGAGTCATACAATGTTTAACAAGGATTCTCAAACTGGTCAATTGGTCACTGTTGTGTTCAATCACGTGTATTTTATTTTAATATCATGCTTTTAACATGATGCTGTAGCACTACAATTCATAATTTGATTGCTGTTTGACAGGACTTAACCAAACAAAGTCTGTGAAAACTCTGGCCAGACTTTTAATAGCACTAGCATCATTTAGAGACATAATGGTTGTTTAAAATGTCACATCCACATAACTATTAGAAATTAATGGCAGTGAACTTTCAATAGAACTTTTATGGCAGTCATTCTCCCTTTAACACACACACACACACAAACACACACACACATAAAATCAAACAAATAAAGTGTCTGGGGCTATGTTTCCATAGCAACTCAGACATCTGCACTGCAACACATTTTAAAACACTAAACCCGTGAATGTCCTTGATGTTGCTACAAAGCAGAAAGCTTGGACTGATGATGCACATTATCACCTCTGGACAAAGATAAATGAATATTCTAATCTCTTCTGCAATGTTATGTAGGTCAGCCATTGTACTTAGTATGTTTCAAGCAGTTATATTTACATGCATATTACCAATACCAATATATATTTTGACCAGATTATTTAGTCATACTTTTTTTGGAAAAGTGACCGGTCCATATTGGTCTCTTGAGTGAGATAGCTGTCACCTGAGAGTTCATTTAATAAATTATAAAATTAATTTTGTAAAGTTAATTTAAAAATTATACACTTGATCAAATATGCTACAGTTCAATGAACATGACATATTACATTAAAAAGAAAACCTCCACACAGGTAGTTAATCACACTTACTAGACCGAGGTCATTTTGCAATTATACTAAAATAACAATTTCCACATTATAAATAATCTGCATTATGCCAGAACCATCATCCCACAAAATATAAATAACACCTACAGATTCTCAAAATTATAGTATGTATTAATCTAAATTAACCGCAATGAAAAATGTAATTCGTTTTCCTGAAGATCGACTCATAACTCATGGGTGTGATTGCCAGGAATTATTATTATTTTCTTTTCTTTTTTTAATAATGTTATGACTAATGTTATGATGTTTGTTTTTATTTATAATTCTATATATTTTTGTTTTCATATTATATATATATATATATATATATATATATATATATATATATATATATATATATATATATATATATATATAACAGGGTCTAAAATAAACTCTTTCTCACCACTGGCTACAATATTTTAAAATTACTGCTCGATTATGAGTCCTACCTGTTGTAAACCTCTCAGTGACCTCTATATTAAAATAACATTTTTCTTTTGTTGTAAACGTCAAATATAACTCACTCCGGCATGAGTGTTTAATGGTAAACACATCAGAGATTAGTGGGCAGGCTGTCAATTCATAAAACGATCAGCTTTGTCCTCAGAAGTCAGTCATTAAATACAGCACACTGAAGCCTCTCCTCCACTGACATCCGTTCAAAATAAAAAGACAATCCGTTCTTACTCCCAAGGCATCAGATGTAATAATAATAAAAACAAAAATGATAGGCTATTGATGAAAAAAGTAGCCTTGTCTCCTCTACAGTGCATTAGTTCCTTTCCTTAACCAGTCGGCAGATTTTATTGGTCAACTGTCAAGAAAGGCTCAGACTTTTGACTGTAACTGAATGTAACGGATCAGAGAGATTTGCCACTTGCAGTCAGGAGAGGAATTGTGTGCCAAGTCTACTATCTGGATGTGCTATGCCATAAACTCTAAAATCTGCCAAAGTGGCAGTATCTTTCCAAAAGGTACACCTTTTATCTCTAGAGGGTGCATAGTCCATTACAGGTAGGCTACATATTAGTACATTACGAAAGGGTCTTGCCCCAAAAATAGCGTTTGTACCTTTCTTTGAGAGTGTACCGGTGCTATAAGGGTAAGGTTGGGATGTAGTTTAGGGCAATGTAATTTTGCATGAAAATATGCGGTGTTGGGGTGCCTCCAGGACCAGTGTTGGGAGTGTTTGTTTTCATCATTATATAGACGGATGTTAATTTCAAACCCTGCATTTTATTCAGAGCGAGTGTTTGACAGCGATGTGAAGTATTGTATAATCGATTACGCTGATTACAACTGGCCAAAAAAATACCCACCACTAATCTTTTTTTGACTTGTTTATGACGCAGTTTGTCCAATTACTATTGCTATATTTCATCAAGACTGATGTCCTGTACAGTGGAGCAATGCTCGCGAAACATTACAAGGATTACAACCATGTAATCGGTTGACACGAACAGCAGTTCTGAACATAAAGCTCGCCCTCTGCTCATAAAATGTTGTGTGTCTGCTAGGTTGTTATTGTTAAAGCGGCCATGTTTTACAGCATAAAAATTAAAGAGCCAGTAATTATTTAAAAACAGAGTCACTTACGCCAATATGCATAAACAGGCACTCCTTTGTGCTATTATATTCAGAATGCATGATAGATACACCCAAACACACATTGCTTCTGAGCGCCAAGTCTGCGCTAATAGACTGCAGCTCTGACTACGTCCGTGATTTCTCTTTGCTAAACACAGATAAAGCCTTTTGGTTTCTCACGCAACAACACAACGCTTTACTGTAAAGATGCACAAACATGAAGATATGTGTCATTGACAGGTGTCGCATCAATCAATAGCCAACGATTGTGACTGGATGCCGTGCATTAGGATGCCAGAATAGTATGTGTGCAGATTGAGAGGATGTGAAAGATGTGAAATATAAGGACGTACATATTTTGATGAATGAAGCACAGTAGTAATAAATATAATGGAAGAGATAATCCCACATTGTGGTTTTGGGTGTAACCTCACTCTGAAAAGGTTAAAAAACGCTCTTTTAAAGATCTGAAAGATGAGAGCTATAGTGGATATCATGCATCAGAGCGTATGAATAAAAACTACAGGCTTTAACAAATAAAAAAGCCATTTATTCAAAGTACTGACAAGAAATAAACTAAAATAAATAAGAGTACATCCCCGAAGCCTGTTGTAATGTTAGTGTTCTTTTCTCTCAGACAGGTGCATCTTGAGCCAGACTTGAATGCTGATGGATGGTTGATGGATGGTTGGATGAAAGGGTGGAGGAGGTATTCTGAGGGCCCGTGTCCCCGGTGCTCTGGTGGAAGTAAGGTGAGATGGAAAATGCCGACGCCTGCATTACCTTACACCTGCGCTCGGCTCTTTCACGCGAGCGCCTTCTTTTCTCACGGGCTTTCTCCAGCGCTTTCAAATCAGGAGCCTGTTCCATCTCCACTCGGGCCTTTTTGATGCTCGCTGCAGCATGCGCCATGGCAACGGTCCCTCAGTATCAGTAGCAATAAGCAGAAATCGAAGGAGGAATGATGTTAGCAATGAAGAAACGGGTCTTAGGTGACTTTCAAGCCCAAGGGCAGACGAGTAACACCCGCTGTCACAGCTCTGGAAGTACGCAGGGAGGTAGAGAGAGAGAAAAAGGAGAACAGAGAGAAGCAGTGACGCTCAACTCCTCCCACGGCAGGTCGAAATAGACAAGCAGAAGCAAGCAGCATCCTCCTTCTCCCGCTCTCCGGGAAACTACATTTAAGGTGTGAGCGTATGTGTGTTCGTGAGAGAGAGAGAGAGAGAGAGAGAGAGAGAGAGAGAGCGAGCGCTATAAAAGGGGTGGGGAAACTATATGAGCTTAGATAAAATAATCAGAGGTAAACAGGAAGAGGGAAATAGGGCAAACCCATCCCCCCATGTGTCCTCAAGCTGCCGTTAGCTGCTTAGCTTTGGATTGTGGCACAATCAGTCATTAGACAACACGCCTTCCTGACCAATCACATTTTTTCAGGGGTCTCTGGGCAGGGTGCTTGGGATGGAAGGGTGTGGCTACCGTACTGTATCTCTCACTGTTGCTGAAGACGAGAAAACGGGTGCAGCCATGCGAGAGAAACAGGAGGGGGAGATAAAAGATAAAAGATTAAAGACACCTCTCGGTCTTCTGCAATTCCCATCTCCTCTGTGTTCCCACTTCTCCCTCCCACCCGTCAAAAGAGGAATTGGTGCAGTCCGTCTCTGTGTGGTGATACTAGCTGATTTCTACACTCAGAGATGCTGCTCTCTTTCACCCAGTCTTTTTCAAATCCATACGCTCATATTACTGATTACTGTACATATTACGCTCATATTACTGTTCTTTTTATAAACATGATAAGAGACATATCTGTTATGATTCATGAGGCTATGATTAAAAAATATATATATACGTATATATATGTATATATATATATATATATATATATATATGTGTGTGTGTGTGTATATATATATATATATATATATATATATATATATATATATATATATATATATATATATATATATATATATAAATTAATGTATATTAACAACAAGGCAACATATAAAGACACACACCTAAGAGAACACAAATAATCCCTCCCTACAAATAAGTTCCCCCAGAACGGAAGACAAATAGGCGAAGGAGTAAGAATGGTTTGAAATTCTTTAAATATTAACATCTAAACATTTTCCCCTCTCTGAGTTATAGGTCTTGTGGTACAGTAATCAGAATTAATAAAAGTTAGCTATGTGAAATAGAGCTTGCAGTGACCCCTTCCTAAATATCTTTGGATCGCCTGAAGAAAACACGCTCAGACAGGACTCAAATTTGGACCTTCTTGCTGTGAGGCAACCCAAGTAGGTGTTTATAAAAATATCTAATTTAATGCAAATTTAATAAATATATTTGATGTAAAATTCTGTCGATGGTATTGGCTTATTTTTCTTTTTTTTCTCTGTCACAATCTGTCTATTAATAAGTATGGTGCAAACGTTCCTTAAAAAAATGACCAAAAGAAACGTTTAGTCTGTTGTTACACTTAAAGTACGCTGAAAAGGTGTACTGCTAATTAAGTTTAGGCATGCTACAACTAGCCTCACATTAAGTGTTATCCCTTATAATAAAACAATAGAAACAGAAACACACCTGTAGCTTGTTCCTAATTCATTTAATTAAAGCTACAGCAACTTGTTTGTGTTATAACACTTCCTGATCTCCACTTTAAAACTAAAAAAATCAGATGCGCACAATTTCTGAAACGAAATGCACATTCATTTTACAATGTAGATAAGAAAAATATGCGTTCTAAGATATGTCGATTTATGAAAACAATTGTACCAACTAGCCTGTACTAACTAGGCTGTTACTGATCATTCTCCAAAAATAAGACAGTCGTCAGTAAATCTTGGTGCACAGCTAATATTGTTACACCTAAGCAAATTCCCAACAAGAACACATAGACAACTATCCCTTATTGCTATGTTCAAATGGAAGTGTTTTATGCTAAGGACGTACAGCAGTTGCTAGCACTGGCTAGCCGTTCACTTGTAAATAGTTTTTACCATGGCGCCATCTGCTGGATATCTGTTCTCTAGAGCCTTCATCCCCAACCTCAATTTCAACAGATATTTAACTATAGTGTTTCAACAGTTCCCAAGAGTCGGTATACCAAAAGAGAAAGTATTGTCATTAGAGCTTGATCCGTAAAAAAAAGTTATTTGTGGATCCCTAATGATTAGTTTCATCAAACTAAATTATGGTGAATAATAACATCCTTTTATGTGACATCGGGATTTAGAGTGCAGAGAAGGTGACAGATCTGTAAGTCTGTGTGTGTGTGTGTGTGTGTGTGTGTGTCAAGAGTGGGAGTGTATTTGTACGTATTTGAGTGTTTTTTCGAGAGTGTCAGTAGGCCGACAGGGGTGACTCACAGATTACACTAGTGATGCCATCTGTTTGGTTTTTCTTACACACACACACACACGCTCTCACACATGCAGAAATGGCAAGCCTAACAGTAACCTCACACAAGCCTTTCTTATATGGCCCGCATTTGGCAATAGATGGTTTTTACTGTATACATCATCCATTTTTAAATAAAATGTTGAGACCCAAGAAAAGCTCATTAAACAAAATGGTCCCTTTTGAACAACCTGTTGAAAATAAGAAAGATTTTACCTATATGACAACTAAGTCTCATAATATTAGTAGACTGTCTGCTTAATATCTGCTAACACTTTAACGTGACAGTCTGACTGTAATTACATTTTCAAGTAAAGTCAATTTTATTCTAACCCTACACTGTAAAAAAAAAATACTGTGGTTTTAACTGTAAAAAAACTGAAAATGCTACCGTAAAAACCTGTTAAATAGCTAATTCCTGTAAAAATTTACAGGGAAAACCCATAATCTGACTTTCCCAGAATTCCCTGCATGTAAACTTTTCACTATGATTGTGTTTAGTGCTTCTATATATGTTACTGTGACTTTTTTCATCACCACCTGCATTTGGTGGTTATCAGTGTGTTTCAAAAGTACAAACAGATTTCATTATTAAAATTACAATATTTTTATGGTCAAATTCCGGAAAACCACAGCTGCCAAATGTTTTATGAAATGATTCTTGATGTTATAAACAAAATTCTTCCAGCAACATGAATTAAATGTTTGTTAAATATAATCTGGTTCAATAATGGTTAATAACAAATTATGTATACACTGCTCATAGAATGTCTAAAATACAGTTTATTATAATTATAATTATAAACATTGCTATGCTCCAAATGTAAAATAGCATCACATTAATGTGTGCAATATGATGTTTTTCTTTAATGTTTTCTTTAGCTTTCAAATAACCAAGAAACATGTAAACATGTATATCTGGACATTTTGCTTTAATACGTCTGTTCTTGCATTCAGAAATAACATTTTTCATAACTTGATAGGAACATTAGCGAGACAAGTGAGAGCTCGGGTATGTTTCTTCTGATACAAGTTTAGAGACGTGTAAAAAACAGGTAAAATATAAAGTTATCTTGCTTTTTTCTTTTCTTTAATAATATGAGTCTGGTGTAGGGTTGGATTGATTATAGGCATGTTGTATCGCATTAAGCTTTTAGCACCACTCACAAAACCTTTCATTTTCAAACTGACTTATATGTGAATGAACCAGAGTAATACAAGGTCAACACAATCACATTTTTCTCAAATGTAACGTAATATCATTATTGAAAAAATGTAGCCATAGGCACACATTGTTCATGAGCCTGCGTCGCCACCATGCTAATATCTTGATGACATTTATACACACATATGATTTTGGTGCATAAAACGTTTATACGGGAACCTCTATATTTCAAGTTTCTACCAAAAGATTACGCTGGATATTACTTGAATATATGCAAATTCATCTACTACTGCACACTTGATAATTTACAAGTTTCTGCAGTTATTGCATGTGATGCAATGTGGTGTAATGCATTTACATGACTTTTTATTTTTTAATGTTCACTATGATTTAAATATTTATCTCTAAATGTGATTATGAACCAATTGTAATTCAATATGCTGTGTGGAAAAAAAAAAAGCGCTTTAGAATTTGGGAGCAGTTTAAAAACTAGGGATTCGAATTTTATTGGCTAATGGTAGCTGGTGTTTTCCCATCTGTTCAAGCGGATGTTATCACATCTGTTCAGAAATCATAATTAGAGTGTAAACATCACAGAAATAATCATATCAAGACAGCGACTGTCACTAAGCTTTTATCAATCAAATGCTTTTTGGCTCGATCATCTGGTTCCTGACATGCAGCTATTATCGGGCATTACCGAAGGAAGGTAACTATAGGCCCTTGAACATTTTTATTTTAGCTGTGAGTCGCAAAAACGAATCACACCCCAACGTCGTGAGCTCTTAGGCCAAATTATTCTGTGCTAAAACAAAAAATTCTGAAATGACATGCTAAATAGTGAAATACAGTGTGGGGGGAAAAAGAGGAAATACAAAATAATACAATTCAGAGAGCGTAGATTTGAAAAGCTTTAGTCTTTTCGTTAGGCTTTATTCAGACAACCCTTAAAAGCACGTTCTGATTCAAATTCGATGTGTTCCTAGGTCAGGTTCCACACCTCTTCATCTAAACCTAGCCTTACCCATGAGTGATGCCTGAAATCAGATTCAATGATAGATGAATGACACTGGTGACTGATGACTTTTCTCATAACCCGCTATACAAACTCCATGCACAGGCGCTTTTATTTGGCACTTTTCGTATCTCACTATGTTTTTGTTTTGCCACGTACACATGGTCACATGACACACACGCTCACGGTCTGATTGTGTACAGATCCTGTGAAAAAAGCAGTACGTACCCTGTGAATGTAAACAGAACACTGTCTCTTCAATGTAATGTTTGTTTTGCCAGTTTTAAATTCGTACATCCTTATAAAAAATGTATTTTAACCTCAGGTACCATTGATTAATAATATAACATCATGCAACTAGCTATTTATTATTCGTCACAATGTATGTTTTAGTCCATTTCTCCCACTGTACATCATTAATGTACCACATGCAGAAATACAAAGCAAAAGAAATACGGATAATCAAGATCTTCACCAGAAAGTCTATGCTGGTGAATCAGTTTCACCAGCTCCATTTTGGACGAGAATAGCATTGCTTTTTTGGCCTAGCACTACCGACATAAACCAGCCTGGACCAACATGGAGTTCATGCTGTTGTATGCTGGATTTTTTCAGTGGTTCAGGTATGTCTCAGTTCCCTCCCAAGTAATATTTTCACGTGCTGTAACATCTAGCAGACAGAAATCTTCTCACTTTGAAAAGTACCTACAAGGAACATATTAGCACCACCTCAGTGACGGCTTATACACTTTATTTCTATTATTCTACAGTATAGTTAGTTACTCAAGTAACTAACATTAATTTGAAACTAATTGTCTACTAACTCTCAGAGTGGACTGTTAAGTTTAGGGTTAGTAGAATATATCGACATATACCTGCAAAGTTTCTCATAGTCAGTATATTGTGGACCCATCAAAATAAAGATATTAAGCAGACAGACTACTAATACTCTAATAACTGCTAGTTGGCATTTGCAAAGTTAGTGGAATGTCTAAAGTGCAGCATCGAATGAAAGTGTTCCACACAGCTTTTTAGCACGTTTATTTTTCTGAGATTGCACGTGGGGGGGGGGTTAAAGTTGATCGATTTTTTATTACTGGGTGAACTATCTCTTTATGGATTTTATGACTAATGACTGATGTGCTGATGGCTTAACATTTAGATGCAGTTATTTGGCCACAGACAATACTGAAATACGTATTATTGTGGGCCAGCAGTGTAAAGGCTGCATCGGACCTCTGTGGAACTTTGAAAGAAAAGCTAAAATGCTGCATAAAACTGCGATGACAATAAATTACGAGCATTTAGCTAATGCACAGAATAAAACCTTACCTGAGCTGTTGCTCTGGTCACCATTCCAACACTCATGGGTGTTTTTGGGAGGTATATCCAAAAAAACGGGAATAATGAATAAAGAAAATGACAGAATACTGAGATAAAAGCAGGGAACAAGGGGTTGTGAGGATGTCTGCTGAGGAATAGCACTGGATAGATGGATTACTGAGCACCAGGCTAGAGGTATTAGTACACTGTGATTACACACACACACACACAAAACACTGAGATGGTTGCAGGAAAAAATGCTTAGAGGATTAAGTGGCTAGAAATAGTGGAGTCTTCAACTGACCCAGAATCAGATCTTAGTACAGGTATGCAACAGAAAAGCCCTCAGGGAAACACAAGCTAATACACACAACGTCTGCAAAGACGATGTCCAGAGTCCTAACCGTCAGGCGGAGGAGCACATTCACGCCGCATTCACACCGTTTTCACCTGTTCTCTCCACGAGACAGGCTCCTCAGTATTTGCTTCTTGTCTAAAACCGGTGCAGATTAAACTTGGACAAACCTGTTAATCAAAAAAGACAAATCCACTGCAGTGGATTTGTGTGGTTTATGGGCATTAAATCTTACCAACCCCGAGCCAGAATCTCTTTCAGTGATATTACGTCCTATTACGAAACAATAGTTGGCTTGACCGAGAGAAGAGAGGGGAAAAACGGAAGGCAAAGCACAATTTAATACATTTTAATTTGCATGTGTGAAATCTCACTTTTATGAACACGCTGATGTGCGTTTTGGCTTTAATGCGCATATGAACGTCCATCCGTACCAGCGTTAAGGCGATACCAAAGATCAGATTGTTGAAAAACAACAACAACAAAATATTAAGTGGGCCCGTCAATGTGTTAATGCACAAAATTAAAATAGTAAGGATTATGCAGTCATTATGAGGAGCTTCATACAGCGTATTAAACTTGATAATGCTAATGATCTACAGGTAGGCATGACCTAATGACCAAACATATCTGTCTCCACTGTTGCGCAGACACCTTATCTCACCCAGTCCTTATGGAACCCTATTGTGTATTCTGATTTTGAATATGAATTTGACCCCAAAAAATGATTTACAGTACTACTGTAGCTGCAGACCAAATGCTAACTTGCATTTACTCATCTCACAAAAACAGAATGTTCAAAGCAAAATGAATGAAAAGAGTGAAAAGCAAGCTGAAAATATAACACAATGCAAACCTGCAATAATTAAATGTTAAATAACACACATATCCCTTATTTATTCAGCTGAACTTCATTAATATATAAAACAAGCAAGCCCAGCCCAGATGAGAAAAAAGTAATGCAAAAGTAATATTACGTAATACTTTCTATAAAAATTAACTAGGGAATAATGCAACATTGTAATGCATTACTTTTAAACGTACACTGATAGGTGACTCTTGTTAATATTAATATAAACAAGCATCTTAGAGCTTGTTGTTTGGGTTTGGCTCATAAAGTTATCTAGTTCATAAATTGCGCATGGGGCATGTCACTATATAACAATGCCACGTTTTTGGTGGTCTCAAGAATATTATAGTCATAATCCACAATGGAAAAAAATTATTCATTATTTTGCAATAAAGTTCTGTACTAAAAGGGATGTGACATCACAGTTTCTAAGTTTATTAAGGTCTCTAAAGGGAGTCAATTTCAAAGCGCTGTGGGGCAAACCAATAGAAACGCTATACAGAGATCCTCCTACAGATTCTATTAGCTGGTGTCGTTTTGCAAACTTGGAACGAAATCAATAACAGCCCAGGGGACAAAGTGTGCTGTCGAACAGAGCAGAGCCTTATGCAACTCTTTACAGCTTGTTTCCAACTCCATTCCAGCTAGCTACAATGATGGACGCGTGAAACAACGTATGCGATACAATCTATTTTATGATAATGAACAATTGACCTTTTAGCATTATGAAGGTCTATAATGTTCTGAAGTGTTCGTCTTTTACTCTCATTGCATATAGAAAAGAGCAGGTTGGGCATATGCTATAAAGGGTCTGTAAATGGTGGCAGAATTTCTGTTTTGGGGGTAACTAAACAGGTTTAGTGCTAATTAGTGCTAATCACCTTCTGAAAAGTAATCATACACACTTGGGGAAAAACAGTGGGCGAAATGTCATTGCTCCAGCACACAGGTCAGTTCTCCTTCTAACCAACAAAATCCCCTTTCTCAGATGAATAATTGATAAAACCCTAAGGCGACTGGATCGGTCCATTATTCAGTACAGCCTGAAGCTCAACCAAGGCATGGTTCATTAAATGAGGATATGATTTCCATATTTTCAATTTCGGGCTGAGATAATGGTTTGACGTTTTATACTCTCTTTAGGGTGACAATAACGTGAACAAAAGATACGTCTGCTTTAGAGATTATTGAGGGAAAAACCTCGTTACCCAAATAATAAAATGCTGATGGTGAATGAAAAGTTGTATTTTAAGATTTTCAAAATTACGTTTGTACGTTTAAAAACTTGTAAACCTTAATGTTCAAGGCCATATAACTTGTACTTGAGTAACTATTTCCAGTGCCTGGTCAGAAATAGTTTGTAACACAGTGTTAATATTGTATTCTCAATATATCCTGCTACTAGACTTGCAACACCCACTGCCAGGATGTTCTGGTAGTAACCAGGGAATTGCCATCTACTTCCCTGTTTATATTCTGTCTTGTTTTCTTTATTTGTTGTTGTCTTCGAAAGTAGTTAACAGAGTTAGAGAGAAATATGCAGCATGTCGTGTAGTGTAGCATGTCGAATAACCAGCTGGTTAACAATGTGCACCCGTGACTGCTTGTTAGCTTGTTGCTATGCAGTTGCCATGGTATTATGCGAATTTATGAATGAATTTGAATTCATAAACACGTACGGTATTCTGATTTCGTAATCAAAAAGACTACATACATGAACAAGCGATATCGCTTTTTTTTTTTATTAGATATTGAGTAAAAATCACTAAATAAGGTTAACAAATATGAAAACAGCACATTTTGGTGTCTAACCGGGTTTATATTGATTTTCACACAACAACAATCTTTCGATCTGTATGTAATCATGTGAAGCAGGGATGAATGGTCAACCCGAAAGGCTTCGTAATGTGCAATAATAAAAAAGCAATGTTCTACTAATGTGGAGACGTTTGTCTGGCGCTGTCGAACAAAAGAGACTATAGAGGGAATGGAAAAGACTTGAGTGGAGAAATGATATTCCCAAACATTAGGAGAATGTTTCCAGGATCTTGGTCAAAGATTCCAGTCTGACACTATCTTCACTGTTTCAGCTTCAATGGCTCTTTCTTAGAGAACCGAAAGCTCATAATCGATCCTTTCTTTAACAGTAAATAGAGACTCTGTTTATCATGCTATATCTCTCTTTCTTTTCCACCCAACCCCCAAATCTACAGCCTTCTCTAAATTTCAGTTCATCACCTTCTTTCTCTTTCCCTCTCACATTCACACACGACTTACATTACCTTTACTTAATTTAATTACATTTACCTTTTATTTATATAACATTTTTGTCACATACGTTTTATTTTTATTCATTTGTATTCATACACTGATGCGGTTAATACAGCTCGAGCGACCTAATTCAACATCATTCATACATTGACGTATGCGTTTAACAGCAAAGTAGGACCGTTCTTTCACTATTCCTTTAAGTGAAAGCTTCACATTTAAGGCACATAATAAATAAAAATGGATTATAATTGCTTAATTTTTACTGTGACTGTTGCACAATGTTCACTTTGTCTTTTGTGTTATCTGGGTGGTGACGAGGGAATGACTCTGGGATGAAGCAGAACGAAAAACTGTAACAATCGGATTAGAAGGACAAAAGATTTGGCCGAAACAGCGAGGAGAGCAGCAGGGTTTGATGGGTAACTGGATTTCCCTCTCTCTACAAGATTTTGCAGTCAAAGCAATGGGCTTTCCTGGCCACAGGCGTGCATAGTGAGGGAACGACAGCTGGAAAAGAAAGAATATTTATGGTAAATTGAATATGCATAGCTATAGTTTATGTCATCTTGTCTTTATAATAAGCCATTCTTTCCTTGTATGAACTTTCTTATTTTGTGAAAAGGTTATATGGCACGTCGGATTCAGTAAATGTGTGAGAAGCGACAGATCGTGTCGGCCAGGCAGTTAAAAAGTTGACTTTTGTCTATTTGGCATTTGAAACAACGTGCCAGGTAGCATTGCATTTGTTAAAGAGATTAAAAAATAAAGAAATGACACAAAATCATATTGTTTTGGTCTCATTTCTTAGTTTTCTTCTGAAGAAGATGCAGCAGCACACTTAATAAATACCTTACACACTTACAAACATATATTGTATGTTAGCGCGCACGCACACACACACACACACACACACACAAATTACAACCCTCAACCCTACTAGTGCATAGTTTCTCTGGCCATTTCCAGCCCCCATCTGTCATTGCGTTTCGCATCATGTAACACCCACCGCTGACCGAAAAAGCAGTCTTAAGTGAGAGGAAGTGTATTCAACCAGAACAAACAACAAACTTTTACAAACGATTAGGTACAAACCACAGTAATTTTACTGACAGTTTTATTATAACTTGCAAAGACCACATGCATGAAAAGGTGTTTATCATTCTGAAGAGTTAAAGATTTTAAGTATTCTGCTTAATTGCAGAACAACCAACATAAAACTGGACTTTTCAACAAAATATGACTTCCCTGCCGTTGTGCAAAGTGGTTGGCAAGGGGTTGCTATGCAGCTGCTAACACATATCTTTGGTTTCTAGGGATATTCTTAGCGGTTGCTAAGTTGTTACTGTCTAGTTCAAGTCAGAAGAGCCTGCCCTCCAAGTTGATTATATAATAGTATCATCTCTTAATATGATACAGATCAGAAAGTGAAAAGGAACCTCTGCCCAACAAGCCATTATTTGTGATACCGTTCATATTATGTCCATAGCAAAAACAACACATGTAAGGAGTCTGTTCAAATCGCTCCTTCAATTCGTGCCACCAACATTCTCACTAAGAAAATACTAATTTACAAGATAACACTACGAGTGCCAAGGTTAAGAAGCGATGGATGCTTAATATAGCTCTTTTCAAATTCCCTCCAGCATGGAGTCTGAAACATAAGGAGCGCATCAGAGCCACAGGTTCTGTGGGAACAAGATAGAAATGAATGCTGATGATAAAGCAGGAGCGAGAGACACAGTGTGGATGAGATCTGTGTTTAATCTTTGAAAATATTTCTACTACAAAATTAATTAAATGAAAGATAAATCACAAGTTAATCTGTTTTAGAGCAGCATATAAGAGATTGTAACGAAAAAAGATTGCATTTAGATAAATAAATGTAAGATTATATAATAATAATGCTCAATTTTATACATATTTTGCATTCTTGAGTTAAAAACAGCTGGAAAAGCAGGATACATTTTGGTACTGTGGCTTATAAGACACTAAAAAACTGCAAGACGTGACACAAAAGCCATTGGTTATCAGTTTCGACATTTTTTAATTTATTATTTCTTTATATTAAGTCCATGCAAAAATTTGCTAAATATATTCAATACCTTAAAGGCATAGCTCACCCAGAAATTCTGTCATTAATTACTCAACCTTATGTCGTTCTAAATGACCAAATTAAGGTTCTGGCCTTGTGACAGCAATGCAACTAAAATGTTCCGAGGCCCAGACATGAAAAAGAAAATTGTTAAATACAGCCATTGTTTATTTATTATTATTTTTTTCTTTGTGAGCAAAAAGTATTCTCATGCCCAGCAAACAATAGCCATCATTTCAACGCCTGGGTTAACTATAGACTAATTCATTTACACAGCGAATTGGACAAACTTAATGTGCGTACTGGGCTGCTTTTCAGTTCCTGCGGCTATCACTGTGTTGTTATGAAGTCCGTTGCGCAGACCATTAAAGAGACAGATTGTGGGGTGCACTAATTGACAGCTAACTGGGCTGTCAATACAAATCAGAAATGTAAAAAACTGGTCATTTTTAACCACCTTAATCTGTATTATATTTTAGGGTTTTAAAAAATTCCCTCATGTCCAAATTCAACACGAAGGGGTGGTCCACTACAGGTATGTTTATAAAACACACTACATTCATCAGAGAGCTTCTCTCTTTTTATGTACAATATAGGTCTAGATTTGTAATTAGTAAGCATTCAAGCATAAAAAATATGACAAAAAAGCTTTTCTTATGCTATTTTTTATAACTTTAAAAGCTTAATCGACAAAACCAACAAAAATTATAATTTTTTAAAAGTAAATAAATGCATAAATACATAAAAAATTCAAACAGGCAGGATTTAATACAATAACAACTCATTAACTCATCTAATCACCCCACTGTGGCCCTTAACCTAAAATATTAATAATTCAAAACGATAATTAATAATGAATGCTGCTTAACATGTCAGTCAGAGATTAGGCTGTTTGTATCTATTTATCTTCCCGACAGACATGTTTGAATTCTAAGAGTTTTGACCTTAAATTCCAAATTAAGATTTACAAAATAAGGTTTGTTTGGATTATTATTAACGATAAATGTATAAAAAAAAATTAAACTGTTGTTTTTCATCTAAAATGACACGTACACCTGCATTCTTGTACTGTAGTAAAGATTCATTCAGAATTTTGCTGATATCAGTTCACCGCTAAACAATGCAGAGAGGCAGTAAAATCTATCTCTACAAAACACTATTGCCTACACTGATTAAAAGCATACCCCAAGAGGCATTAAATAATTCCTTATTTGTCTTTTATTTCAAACGCAAACTAAAGGCTCTACTATCACCACTCGCCGACCCAAGGTCTCTCTTCAACATCCACATCTTTTTTTTTATGTCTTTTCATACAAAAGAGCTATTCTTCCCAGGCAGGAGATTAAAGGGAGGGGTTTTATTATGCTGCTTTCTTTTTCTTTTTTTCTGTTCTTGTATCTGGTCTTGTATCTGGTTTAAAAGAACCGTTCATTAATACCTCTAACACAGCAATACACCCTTACAATAAGCGCCTCGATTGCTCAGTCTTACCCCTTCGTGTTTTATTGTCTAATCCTATCTTCCACCCCCACCTCTCTACAACCTACTAGATTATGGAACCATCCCCACAGACTGACTGTTGTCTTGGTAACGGGCCCCACCCTATCTAATTCAGAGGTGGCATCATGTACACTGAAAATCTGGAGGATGCATATCTCTCTTCTTACTCAATATAATCTATACTTAAATACAATGTGCATTCACAAACAACAAAACTTGTATAACACACACACACACATATATATATATACACAATAATATATTATGTTACTATTATATATGCATTATCATTTTTAGCGCTCAATTGAATTTCTAAATTAATAGAAGCATACATTTCAAAAGGTAAAGCTACCATAATATAATAGTTGTAATTAATTATGCAAAATATATTTTATTACTACAGCGGACTTTTTTAGATTACACTAATCATATGCATTCCAAATAAAAAAAGTCAATAGTAAATGAAGCTGCTTTTTCCTACATATACGGTACACAAATTCAGTATTCTCCTATTATGATAAAATGAATACATTCTGCATTTCACAAAAATAGTATTATGACAACACTGAACCTTTCTAAAAAGGTTACATCTCAGGCTGGAGGACCCTTTTTTCAACCCCTCGTTGCTGTGGTAACAGCTGAATGTCATTTCAGGAAGCGTTTCCCATCTGCGATGCTGTTCGGCATCCAGGAGACGCCCCAGGCCTTGAGGCAGAGACAGTGTGAGTTGATCTATGGATTGTCAGTGGTAAACACATCATCTTGCATCATCTTTTACATGACAGAGACATTCTTATTGTTTGGTCTGCGAATCTGCCTTCAGGCATTACAGAAACGTATGCACAATAGCTCTAAGAAGGTAGCTGTTAACAGTCTCTAAAGTAGTCCAGGGCTCTGAAGTGGTCCTGGAAGGTCAGCGTCCTTCAGATTTTAGCACCAATACTGAGTTTACCCATCTGTCTGTAATATGAATGCAATTCTAAACACCTTATTTTTGGTTAGGAGATAGTGCTGAACTCAGCAGTACGAACATTTCTGTATTTGATGGAGCAGTAATTCTCTAGTTTTACAATATTAGAATATTCAGTTTTCAAATGAGAAAATATTAGTGGTGCTTGCTGTCAGGATGCTAGAGTATATTGGATTTAATGTGGTTTTGCGCAAAGGTTCGGTTCCTAAGGTTTTTTTTTCACTCGTTAAAAAATCATAAATTCAGATGCTTTGGAAAACAATAGCCAGACTCTCCTTAAGTACCTGCGCAATTTAATAAACCACTTTAAATCACTGTTTTTACTGCAGCACACATACACAACATGAATGGTGTGTTGTATTTATTATGTAGACACAAGGGTTTTCAAAACCCTCTAATTCCAACAGTGGTCAACATTAATAGGGATACTCATGACAAACCACCACTAATTACATTTTAGTGTAGTTTTTTGTCAGGATGCTTATGGAAGAATGAGGTAATGCTCACAAGGGAATGGGCTTTGTTTGCAGAGTTGCACTTCTCACGTGTCAAACCTGAGCTATGTGGGCTTTGTGCAGCATTCATCAGAATATGAGAACATCTTCCTCAGCAGCATACTCATCATCTTTGAAAGAATGTGTCTCTGTTGAGTGCTCCGTACTAAAGTTCCGATCACTCCCTGAGAATATTACCAATGATGACAAATGACCTCAGATAAAGGACTGCATAGAGAGAAAGTGGAACATAAGGATAAAGACAGTAATTGTCCAGGTAACTGAGATGTGTTGACCACCATCATGCACACTGACAAATGGAGTATACTTTAAAAGGCTACTCATTTGGCTATAAGCATACGCTAGGATATCTGTACAAGAAGTATTTCTTGGGCTTTAATCAGTACATCTGAACATCTTGAACATCTGGAATTGAAAATCCGTGAGCCAAATACACTGCCTCAGACTGTTCCACTGGCCATCAAAGAGGTGCCTATTGCACATAGTACTGACCTAAGGTTGAAGCATGACTATGACGTTGAGAAGAAATATCTGCCCCATCAGAATTTCTCTTCCAGGGCAGCAAAGCCTGACAGCAGACCCATGCCACCTTGACTTTGGGCTGTAAAGACACAAATGGCTCTTTGCACTGCATGGTACAGAACGGTACTGTTCGGTACATTTCAATTTTTTCCACTAGGTACAGTACCTAGAACCTTTTTAGTACCACCTCGGTTCCAAGCGTACCGTACCAAAACATAATGTGTAAACTCTGCTGACTGCTCCGCAGTCTTTACTAGCATTTCAAGAGCAAGATCAGCTAAAGTCACAAACTTATGCCCCAACACCCTGTGAAAAGTCCTGGTGGTGAGAACCTTGAGGATGGTGGTACTCAACCTTGAGGAAGAAATCCCAATGTACTGCCAAACTCTGGCCAGTGGTCCAGCACCAGTCAATCTTAGAGGTAATTTATGTTTCAAGTCTTGGCTAATGACTCATCCTTTTGATTATCAAACAGAAGAAAATATGTGAAACTCAATCTCTATTAGTATTTATTTCCTGGTGGTTTTCACAAAAAGCAGTAGATCCCTAGATGGTGTGATGGGGAGGGGCACACTGATTTTCTACTACAGTCCCAGCTTGTACAATGGGGGGATGGTATGAAGTGCTTGTGACAGAGTCTGTCTATTGAACATTAATGTCTGCACCAGCATGCCTGAACATGGGGGAAGAGGCCACATTTTACATCTTTGTGGGATTGCTCTCCAGAACAAACTGTGGTGAGAAGCTAGACTGAAGTCCTTAAAAAAGCGGTTTGAGTAGCTCAACCTCAAATCCACCCTCCAGCAGGATACTGGGAGAGAGAAATGCACTAGTAGGCTTGTCGTTTGGTGATGAAGAATTAATTGGAACACACTCATGACACAATGGCCACATAGCCATGCTCTGCAGTTCGGTACACTGCTGGTCGATTCGTAATTCTGGCAGAATATCACTAGAACTGCGAAACCTTCAGTGAAGATACAGGTAAAATGAGAGCATCACTGGGAGGTAAGGCTTGGTGAGAGAAATTTCTCTTCATCTTTATTTATATAGCGCTTTTAACAACACAGATTGCGTCAAAGCACTTAACATTATCAAATTGTAGAATAGAGTGTCAGTAATGTAAAATAACAAGATTAAACACTGAATTTTCAGTTAAAGACATTTCATTATTGAATTCAGAGATGTCATTGTCTAGCTCAGTTTAGTTTAAATAGTACCTGTGCAATTAAATCGATAATAATCACTAGAAATGTCCCCAACTAAGCAAGCCAGGGGCGACAACCTCCATCTGTGACAGAATGGAGAAAAACACCTTGTTGAAACCAGGCCAGTCAAAATGAATTATTTTATAGGTTAATGTATTTATTATATTTGTGTTTTCGAGAGACGCATGACTTATACACCACTAGTGTCACTAGACAAAATAGGCTAAAACTATTGCACACCGAAGAAAAGAAAATAAAGGCCATGTGACATAGATTCTTACGGGCTGTCATTCAGAAGATTAAGATCCTATGAAAGGGAATTGTGATGTGATTTATTAACATCAATTATTGGAAAGTATTCACTTAAATTTTACTGAAACTCAGTCAATATTTTTGTAAAGGCCAATATCTAAAGAATAAGGATGTGTCTGGGCCTTGTACTGAAAGGTTTATCACTTAAAAATTGTGTGTCAGCCACCTACCAAAGAGCGTATGCTGTCTGTGTCCAGCAAGTATTGTCCAAAATGGTGCTACGCTGAACCAAAGGAGATAAACTGTTGAATAAATTTGTCATTTTTACAACATTATGGTTGATGGCAGATGGAGTGCTCTGACGTCTTTCATACTTTTCTGGGCCAAGACAGTGGCAGCTGTTTGGAAGTCAATGGGGACAGTTACAAGCCTAAATACCTTAAATTGTGTTCCAAAGATGAACAGAGCCTTCACATTTTTTCAACGACATGGGGGTAAGTGATTAACGACAAAATTGTAATTTTGGAATAACCCTTTAAGGTATTAGGACATAAGTGTCAGCTCTTAGAGATTGCATGAGTGCATTAGCAATTGTTCACAGAACAATTCTGGAAAAATTGTATTTCATGTTTCATCTATGAATTAGACTACATTCAATTAATGAACAGACATGCTTTATTTGCGTGTTGTACATGGGTTCCATAAGCAATTCTGCAGTGGTTTTCAACAAGTGGTGAGGACAAAGCTGACTTGTGGTTGGCTCACATCATACATACAAAAATCATGCATACGCACTATGAACTATTTTCCCTTTATTTGCAGATTTGTGTAATTTTAATTAGAAGATATTTATCAATATTTTGCAATAACAGTTTTTATTTAATTATACATGACCAAGGTTCACTGGAAATGCATGCTTCTACCTACATTTCTGCGATACTCAATTAACGTATTCTATTCTATTCTATTCTATTCCTTTTTACACAAAATATCAGTGCCACAGTTTCGATTAATAAAGTCAAAAATTGAAAAATTTAACAAAACAGCTAAATATGCAAAAGGAAGTTGAAACAGCATGGCATTTTATATCACTTCTGCATTTGTTCACACCATTGGACAGGTATATATGTCTATATCAGCATAACAAAAACGTGCCAGAGAGAACCACTTGTTTTTACTGCCGTAAAATGCGTACTGTATATATTGCAATGTGTTATGTATGGCGTATGTGTTGTGTGCATTTGATTAATAAAACATTACATTGAAAATTGGCTTATGGTTTTAGCCCCACTCACGTACGTTTGATAAGAATATAGATAGACAGGTCTATCACATTCTGGCCCACACATTCATTTCCTAATTCTTTTAGACCTTACTGTCATTTCTGCTTAACACATCTTAATATTTCACAGAAGATTTACCTCCAAATGCGCCTCAAAAAATTCTGTCTGGCTTTCTCATTAGTACAGTCAGCAGAGAAACAGATGCCTGCTCAACAAATCCCTGCTTAGATTAAACTTCAATCACCCTGCATCCCTCCTTAGCCACCCCATCCAACACCGACCAAGTGGGGCTGGGTTAGAAGGGGGGACATATCAATAATGCAGACATTATTGATCTTGCATGATCCCTCATCGCCTTTCCTCAGTTCCAGCATGAAAGCTAAAACACATTGCTGAGTTGCTGCTAATTCAGCGCAAAGACCTTTTGGACGGTGTTCCAGTAGCATATATTACAAAACAAATTTACAAAAGTGGTGATAAATATACTGAAGCAAAGTGTCCTTCTATTTTCACCCATTGATTTCTATTTCTTTTTTAATCGGTTTATATTATTAGATGATGTAATACATATTTACTCTTACATTTAGTTGTGGATTTTAAAATCTGTGCCTTTAATGAAACTTCAAGCAGCACTGAAAGGTTTGTCCAATAAACGACGAAGCCAAATTGTAGATGCTTAGGTCTGAATTTGGCTACTGTTTTGAATCAATATTTCAAGTCTGATTTAAAATATGGGTTCCGAAGCAAAACTAATTGCAAACTGTGACCTTAATGTATTATATGTGCCTATACATTATACGCTTTTGTCATCATATTAGCGGTTACATAATATTATGAAGTTATGCGGGCAGCAGGAAATAATAAAAATTAAAGTTCCTCATCTCCTTTTACAAGTCTCTAGTTGCTCTAGTTTTCTCGTAATCACTTATTTTCAGTTCAAAGCCAAGAATGGCTGAGACTTTAAGCACTCCAGTAGCAACAACAGCATTATTCTCTCATTTTGAACCACATACATTTATTTTGTCTGACATGGTTGAAATCATTCCATTTTACTATTACATTCATACTGAGAAAACAGTATTTTCGATCTCCCAACCCTCACAAACACCCTTAGCATATGTAAAACTATTCGTATATTTTTAATAGCCAATATATAGTATGTTTATTTCGAGCTATCGATTGGCGCCCAAAAGGTATATTGTACTATCCTTTTCGAGACAAACACAAACACGCATACACACGCGTACACAAAGGGCTACATAAAAAAACGTGATGTTGTTTCTTATATTGAACAGATATGTGTAAAGCGTACTCAAGCATACACACAAAGGGCAGCGGACCCGCCCCACTCTCAACGTCAAACACACGGAACAAAGGTGTTTCACAGCAAGAGATGCTTTGGACATTATTGCACTCACAGTGACTCACAACAGTCTCAATTTGCAATATTAAATATGTGCTGTATATTGTTGTTGGGTTTTTTTTGTATATACCATTTTTTGGGAGGGTGGGCGGAATATAATCATTTTGAGAAGTAGACTAATACAACATCTATGCTGTATTAGGATTTTTTTTTTTAAACCTGATAAAGAAAAATAGCAATGGAGGAAACAAAAAAACAAAAAAATTGAAAAGGGTGGGCACCTGTCAGTCAAAACACTTTAATCAGAAAATGAATAGACATATAAAATTATTGTATAGACTTCAAATCACACAAACGAGAAGAAAAGCTAAGCACTTTTGAACACACAACGCCTATTTCCACTTCAATACAGATTACTCAAAAATCAAAACCAGCATGCCTTGCAAAATCAAGGATCCGATCCAACGCAAGCAAACATAACGCAACATACATCCATGTACATGCACAAGACTTTCCACCTGTCCATCAACTGACCTCTTAAGAATGATCACATTGTCATTTAAGCAGCAGTTACAAAGAAAACTAACACCTTCACTTTGTTTTTCAAATCTATTAAAAAGAGTTTATTAAAGTAAATCACCAACAACTACAACTCAATTCCAAACTGTACTTATGATATCCAGTAATACTGGAATTTTAGCATAAACGGCATCAAGAACTTTCACAAGCGCTTACATCCTCTGATACTACATCAAGACAGAGCAGGTCTTTAAAGTGAAGCCCATGTTTACCTTCTTTGGCCGCCTCCTCCTCCCTCCAAGTCCATTGAGTTTGTCTGTAGCCTCCATCCTGAGATGGGACTGAGTGTCTTCATTCATTACCCTCTGAAAGGAGTTAGCGTATCCCTCTTGTTGTCTTTTCTTAAAAGTTAAGTGCTCTGTAAGTCCTTGGTTCAACCATCCAAAGGAGATCCCCTCCACTCTCTATAGTCTCCTAGTTCACAGTGATGGTAGTAACAAATAAAGAGCGAGGGAATGGAAAGGGGGAGTGGCCAAGAGAGGAAGAGAGAGAGAGAGAGAGAGAGAGAGAGAGAGAGAGAGAGAAAAAGAGAGAGAGCGACAGAAGCTGCCCGCTAAAATAAGGAGGGTGATGGGTTTGGAGGGAGGAGGGAAGCACAATGGTGTCACCATGGTAACAACTCCCACCAGTGTTTATTGGGAAGCGCAGCCAGTCCCAGTTGCCACCCATGTGTGTGTGTGTGTGCGTGTGTGTGTGTGTGTGTCACTTATTTTATCTTCTATAAATGGCAAGAAAAACGTAAAAAGGTGAATGTCAATGTTTTATGTTAAACTATTTATGTACATATAACAGTATTCCAGTCGGTGTTGTGTTGGATTCATGTAACATTATATTACCGTTTACTAAAAGTGTATATGCATTTCATTACAGTAAGGCGAATATTATACTTATTCAATATAAATTGCTATTTATACTGAATTTATATTGAAAAAGAACTACAAAAAAGTACAAACGTGCAGCTACGATAAACAAAAGCCTACCCACAATAGCAATAACAAGGCAAGATGTTCAGCTAAATATCTAAGTGTGTTTTATTTTGTCCAAATCGGAACAGTGTAACCTTAGCAAACTGGCTGCAATGTTTTTCCTGCCCGGTGAAAAGAGCTCTGTGTGATCTTTACACAGAAGAGATGCTGCTCATGTTAATGATTGCCCCTGGTCATGTCCCACTGCAACACAGCTGACAGAACATCATTACAAATCACAGCTGCTGCTTTAACAACAGTGGTGCTGTGGAGGTTATTACACTACAATACTACATTCTAATTAAAAGCGGCCGGAGGTTAAGCAGCCTTGTTAGAATTGACAAAGCATTACCCTTTTCACATAACGCATAAAACTGGTTCCGATCGGCTCACCTGAACGGTGTTCAATGTTAGCGGCCAATTGGAGACTGGTGCTCTAACAAGGAAGCTAAGGACTGTAGTCTTCAGCATCAGTTCTAGCGTGGCTCTTGAGGCACAGCTAGTACATCATACTTATTTTGTATTATGTATTATACTTATATACATTATACTTATCTTGTTTGTGAACTTTAAACATTCTGTCTACTAGATACATTCTTAATAATTAGAATAAAAGTCATATTTATAATGTGTAGATTAATTTAAGCAAACTGAGGGGGAAATCTTTATATTTGCCTTTTGTATATTGATATGGTGCAAGGCAGACGTACCGCACAGGTTTCGATGTACAGTCATTTAATTACCGGCCTTTTAAAAATCGCCAACCAAGTGACTTTGTGGTGTCAGCCATGCCAGCCGGACCACCTGAACTTCTTGGCACCCAAAGGTTGTTAGCATCGTTCTTGGGAGAACAGACAGATGGGAAGGTGTGTGTACATCCACATCATAACCACATCAAAGTTTCATTTTCACTGATGAAGATTTTAAGATGACTGAATATCTACCTTTCTACCTAAAGTAATACATTGGAGCAGGCTCTAATGTAATGTGACATTTGAAACTCTATTTGAAATTTGTATCGTATAATGCACAACATATAAAGAGTGTATTAAAAGAACAGGATACATATTAGGGATGTACTAATAGCAGACTGGATAATTGTGTGACTTCTCTTTAATTAATATAGCGCAGCTGCCATGCACCCAGACAGACATGCTTCCCAAGGTTTAGTATTACATGTGCATCAGTGAGCCTATTCATCGATTTCTATGGGCTCAATACTGAAAAGCAATAAAAGTGTAGTCCCCACTACATTCAAACAGTGTCTGAATGTCATACATAATGACTTTAAACATAAGTGTTAGTTGGTTTGATCTTTGCATGCTCTGCATGTTCAGAAACTACTGTACTATCAACCTACCAGTTTTGACCTTATTCTGCTCCCTAAATTAAATATTTCTGGGATCATATAAATCAAAGTACTCGTTATTGCCTCGACGGTGTGCTTTAGGTTTGGTACGCGTCCTTCAAGCTTCCTTGGAAAGGGTTTTTAACTCGCATAAAACTAACCATGGGGGTACCACAGGCTTCAGTCCTAGGCCCGCTCAACTTCTTGATATTCACAAATTTGCCAGGACCTACATTGCAAAAATAAATCAATAAAGATATATTAACCATAAGTTTGCTTAAAATTGATCATTTTACATGAACGGCTATTAACATCACACGTTAGCACCATTCTACTTCAGATCAGACTATTTTCTAGAAGTCTATTCAAAGGTCTTAGGGTAACAACAGAGTTAACAATGTGAAAAGTTCATGTTCAGCACACCCCAAACAAATAAAGGGGCAGCTTCACCTCCCCCAGCTGACTCGGCTTCCCTTCCCCCTGTGTCCCCCACAATCAAATCAGTTAAACCAAATGGGTTCAGGGGGGCTGACCAAAATGGACTACCAGTCATTAGGGGCTTATGGGGCTGACCCAACAAATAACTGCCTACAGTATCTGTTAACTGGTAAGAACTGGTACAAATTCAATAGTCCAGCTAGCTAATTACACTAACTGCACAGATACATTACCACAGGAAATATTAATTTATCACGTTCAGTGAGGAGAAGTGCCACTCGAATGCATTGGACTGGAGTGATGGACCGATCTACAAAAGCATTCTTTGGTAAAACAGCGCTGATGCTTGCAACTGACCAATAACCTGTCCAAAACGGATTGTTAATTGAATTTTCTGGGCGGATTCGGTGGGAAAATCTGTGATATTTTTCAAAATTAGTGCTCGCGTGAATGAAAGATGGTGCGAGGCAGACTGTGTGTGTATGTGTGTAAGCACGTGTATGGGCACCTTGATCCCTGCTGGGAAACTTTCAGGCCTGGGGAAAACGTGTTGCCATAGAGACACATGAATATCCATAGCAACTGCCGCTGAAACGGTCAATATCATAAGATGAGCAGTATTAGGGAAATATGATGGGGAATCAAAGCAGCGTGTGTTTTAGGAGAAGATGATAGGATGAAGGTTGTTATCTCATGCATAGTGAAATGCTTGTGTATATGCTTGAGTGTGTGTGTGTGTGTGTGTGTGTGTCTTCTGGTATGCCACACCTAAGTTCATCAATAGGTTGATAATATATCACTGTTGATATTTGTTCATATTATTTTACAAAGTTATTTCAGAACGTCCCATTTTTATCTATAAATATCAACCACTGTTTATAAAGAATATATAAATAAAGAAATGCGAACCAGTTAAATTGTTACCAAATGAATCTGTCTAAAAAATAAGCACAGCTTTATGATTTGCTCAAAACATCAGTCGGATTAAATCAATATTTCACAAACGGGGTCAATGGGTGTGTGTTCGCATTGATGTGTTGAATGTGATTGCATTTACAATCCACAAGAGGACAGCACTTCCTTTGCTTTCTGCTTAAATCATTATTCCAATATTTCGGCTTTAAGACATTGTTCACTAAAAGAAGCGTTGCTTTTTGTTTCATTTATACATTTACCACAGTGTATCCAAAATGTAGCACCAATGGTCTCTCAAAAAAAATAAAAAAATAATTTAAAAAAAAATGTATTGGTGGACGTTTCCAGTAGTGGACAAAATAAAAGCATAAATAAATATCACTCCAAACTATCCCTGAACTAACTAATTACAAAAAACAAGAATAATATAAGAGCACTTTTGAAAGCACCGTTATGTTGCTTTAAAAAGATTATTATAAAGATTTTGACCCTGTTCAAATCAAGCAGAGGAAGAATAGAAGTGTACTTCGGGCCAAGGTGAAGCATACTGTATGAGCTTCAGAGATTTAACTGCAATATGCAAAGAGGTCTGCCAGGAGTAAACGGTAGCCAAAGACCTCTCCATTCCTATTCATCAGGCACAGAATCATGATGAGATTAGAAATCTGACAGATACACAGGAAAAAAGAGGTACAAGGAAATTCTAAATGTTTCTATTTTTCCTTTACAGAGGTTTTAGTCCCCATATAACCAGTAATTAATATTCCTGATAAGCACATTATTATCCTTTTAAATTCGTGTTTATTTTGGTCACACATAGTGTAACTATACAATTTAGTATTGGTAATATTAATGAATGTACTTACATTTACTTACTATAGAGTTAAGGTTTTATTAGGTTTGCTAGCGCCACTGTAACCTAGCACCTAAAGGTTAGAAGTGTTTGTAGACTGAGTGAGTGCAGCATGGGGATGAGGCTCAGAAATCAGCAATTTCTGGGTTTTTGACCCTAAAAAAAGTTATTGGCGCTGGAAATATAACACGCAAATGTTGCAGAGATCAAGAGAAAGAATGTGTAGGTGTGTGTGTGTGTGTAACAATGTGATCACAAAATGATCCTGTCTATTTCCCATAAATAGAATTTCTGGACTGCATCTCCTATTTCTCATTTCTTCCTGTTACTTATACTCACTTACATAGCAGAAAGCTTATCTTATCACCCTTGAGTAAGATCAGGTTTCATTAAAGAGAGGGTTGTTTCAGAGAAAGTGATAGATCTGAGTATGGATAGGGCACTAGCGGGTGGGATCGGTGGGACTGAATAATGGGCACTGCATGTTTATCTGTGTGTTCAACATAAATAGCATCTATATTTTAATAACAGTTGTGAGCTGTCTCTCCACTGCGCAATACTGATTACATTAAATCCTTTTTAGGTCAAAACATTCACGAAAACCATTTTCAGTAACACTGCTATGTTGCCATGTGCAAAGAAAATTATGCGGTTAAAAAAAAATGTAATCTACAGATTAAATATGCAAACTAAAATATTTTTTGCGTTTATAATAACTACTAGTCAAAAGATTACATACACTTCACCTCAAAAACCTAAAAAAAAGATGATCTAAAGGCTTGTGCTAAGTATAGAAATTTGATGATGACATGATAATCAAAATAGGTTTTCTATGGATATTTCCATACAAATATATTTTATTAATAAAATGTTAAAAAGCTGATAAGCAGGACTACAGCAAATAACATTCTGCATGCCTCTTATGAACTGAAATGAATCAAGGATTGTTGTCTTAATTGAAAATACAATTTAATCTTATCCACAGGTCATTAGCTGAGTTCTAAACAAATCATTGGAGAAAGATTTGGCTGATTCCGATAAGACATACGCTTAAAAAAATTAAGAAATATATCCTAAAGTAACAACCAACAGGGTATTTTTGATAATATTTTTGACTGTAGTAAGCTATATGATGGATTTGGAATTATTATTAAACAATAAAATTTAGATGAAGTAGATGAAGATTGTTGAGAATTATAAGAGTTGCAGCCTAGGAAGGATGAGACCAAGAAGAGCAGTGATAACCCCTCAAAACTAAAAATCATATGCCAATATTCCTAAATACAAGATGACAGCGAAAATCTCAATGGCTTATGCAACAAACACATTGCCTTTACCCAATGACCCAATGAGTATGTTGCCAAAACCCACATACTTAACCAGATGACCTAACAAGTATGTAACCTGAGACATTTACACAACAACAGCAATGTTCTTAATAACAATAATAATAATAATAATACATTTTATATTCCCAACAGAACCAAAAGCAAGCATGTTCACTATACAACCGCAGCTTTAAGAACAAACATGTTCCTAATACAACTAGAGCTAAGAACTAAAATGTTCCTAAAACAACTACATGCGTGTTCCCAATACAGTTACAGCTTAAAGGGGACCTATTATGCAAAAATTACTTTTATGTGGTGTGTTTGCACTGTGCGCAAAACCGACATTACTGGTGATATGTCAGCGCCAAAGAGGAATTACAAGTGTTGTGTTTTGGTGTGCACCAATGAACATAGGAACATAGCTCTATAGTCTCCCTCCATCTGAGAAACTAAGGACACGGAGGAAATGTACCAAAAAAAAAAATCAATAAAGTCACGCCAATTATTTTACATTAAACTGCCTCATAAACGAGGGTCACCCGCTGAAAAGAGGGATCAATATCAATGCTTTGTTCATGAACTTCAGATCCAGGTGCGTGCTTCATAATTTGTTTTCAAGTTGCCTTTCTGAAAGAGCCTCTTGGCACTCTATAAGACTAATGTTGCTAAAGCTATCAGTTGCTGACAGTTTCAGTGTGTGATTGTTGTGTGTTGCCAGTGTGCTGGTGTAATGAGAAATCGAGTCCCCCGCCTTGACATCTGGTTTGTTTAGTACACTGACAAAATAAATACAGAAATATTAATGTAAATGGTTTATGGCTTACTATATAGTGCATGACAGAACAAAATAGTGCATAATGAAACAAATTAAATGTAAATAATTAGTTAATTAATTTTATTTTTTAAATAAAACATTTGACGTTTAACAATTAATTTAACACAATTTAAAAAACTATTTAATACAGACATTCATTGTTATGTAGTTTATAATGACAAGTTTATAATATTGTAGGAATTGTAATCAGGCACTAAAGAGAGTGCCTATTAAAAGTAATTTAAGCCACTGGGGTCACATGGGGATTTAGAGGGGGGACTCGATTTCTCACCACACCGGAAGGAGTATTAGCTCTTAAAGCTTCTAAAAAGGGGGCCAGGAGTACCAGTTCATTTCCATTTAAAGGGACATACCCTCATACCCTAAGTGGCAAATTAAAGGTGACACATCATGAAAATCTGATTTTCCAGATTTTGAATGCTTTAAGGTCCCCAGTGGATCTACCAACAAAAGAAGCGTGAAAAAGATTGACCCAGTAACTTTGTTCTGATAAGCCTTTTTTTGCAAGCCTTTTTAAAAAAAGAAAGCGCATCTTATCTGGATCTCATTACAATATTATCATCCTTTAATCTGTACATTATCACACATGTCACGTCATTTTGATTTTGCAACAACAACAGTGCAGCAGTTGTAACAGTACTCACATGCTGTTTAAACTAACAAGTTTAAACTTGATAGGTTTAGCATGATAAACATGATAATCAGAACCAACACAGATGTTTTTAGCAGGTACAAGCTGCAATGACACGGCTCTTCTCTGGAAAAGGGAGTAGGGAACATTTGAGGGAGGTAGATCTGTGATAAAATCCACTCCTAGGTGTGACCAGGGGCAATTTGGCACAGGTAACGGCAGGAACTTGCCAGATGGTAAGTGGAACATATAGAAACTCATATAGAAAGCAGAGTGGATTGTTAGGAGCTGGCTCGTGGGTTCAGGATCTTCATCATTCTTCATGGCATTGTGGATCCATGACAAGTCATCAGCTTTCACATTCCTAGGACCTGGACGTTACGTAATGGTGAAATTAAATCTGGTGAAAATGAGACCCCATTTAGCTGGTCTTGGGTTTAACCTTTTGGCATCACAGAGGTATTGGGAGATTTTTGTGGTCTGTTAACACTGTGAATGGTTGTGCTGCTCCCTCCAGCCAGTGGCGCCACTCTTCTAAGGCCAGCTTCATGGCTAGAAGCTCTCTGTTGCCAATGTCATAGTTCATCTTCACAGGGCTAAGCTTCCTAGAGAAGAAGGCGCATTCATGGAGTCTGGCTGGACTCCCCTGCTGCTGAGATAACACACCTCCTACTCCTGTAGTAGAGGCATTCACTTCAGGATGAACCAGAAGAGGTACAATGGTGAATGCTTTTCTTAAGGATGGTGAAAGCTTCGGTGGCTGCAGGTATTCAGAACACAGACTTGGGTTTTCCTTTCAACAGACTTGTCAACAAGTTGATGGAAGGTGCATTTTTTACCCTTGAATAGAGATCAAGTCAAGTCAAGTCTGCTTTATTGTCAATTCTCAAGGATGGGAGGGAGTTCAGCTTCCTGACAGCCAGATGTATGAAGTTGTATGAAGCAAACTAAAGAAGCTGTGTGTCAGGTGGGTAGGATCACCTGCAATGCAGGGGGCTTTGCGGGTGAGATGGGTACTGTAAATGTCCCGGAGGGATGGGAGAGAGACACCAATGATCTTTTCAGCTGCTTTTACTATGTGTTTTTCTGCAAGACGCGTTGCAGGCACCATACCAAACAGTAATGCAGCTGGTCAGGATGCTCTCGATGGTGCCTCTGTAGAAGATGCATATGATGGGGGCTGGGGCTCTTGCTCTTCTCAGTTTGTGGAGGAAGTAGAGACGCTGTTGTGCTTTCCTGGCTAGTGCTGTAGTGTTGTTAATCCAGGAGAGGTCCTCTGTGATGTGAACACCCTGGAACTTAGTGCTGCTCATTCTCTTCATAACCACAACATTGGTGGTCAGAGTAGCATGCTGAGTGTTCACTCTCCTGAAGTCAGCAACAATCTCCTTTGTCTTCTCACACTGTCCAGGGATAGCATAATCTCCTGGCTGTTGGAAGGAAGTGGAGTCTTCTGTGCTGAGTTGCTGTGTACTGCCTCAAAGCAAGCAAAAAAGGTGTTCAGCTCATTCAGAAGCGAGATGGAGCTGTTGCAGGTCTGGGGTGGGGGCTTGTAGTTTGTGATGGTCTCAATCCGCTGCCACAGATGGTGTTCTCTCAACCGTTGAAGGACCTCCACAACATGGTGGTGATATTCGGACTCACTCTGGTAATAAATGATGATGTCAGTGATGTAGACAATGCTGAATCTGTGGAGGCAATTCCAGAGTATCTCATACAAAAAGTCCTGGAATACAGAGGGATCATTGATAGTGGCCAGGTGTGGTGGTAGTTGTGAAGTCTTTGAAGTGGGCATATCAGGTGGGTATATCCATGGATCTCTTTTCCACTGGGTTTTCCATGGTCATGGAAGTCACTTGGAGTGAAAATGTGAAGAAGATGGTTTATTCGGGAAACATTCAGGGAAACAGTCCTTGCCCCACTTCAGGACCTCATCCGAGCTCCAGGATAAGATAGGATTATGTTTCACCAACCACAGCGCCCTAAGATGATGTCAGCGTTCGACCCCTCCAGAACCATTAGGTAGATTTCCTTGGAGTGTAAGTAGTCCAATGAGCAGTGTGAGGGGTCCAACACTTTTATGCAAATCTCTCAGAGTCAAAGGCTTCCCCATTTTCGACTGGAGCTTCAACTGCAAACTCCTGGAAAGGGTCTGGTTGGCTCATTAGTGTTTGCTGTGGTCAGATCCGATCTTCTGTAACAAAAGGGGCTCAGACAACAGGTAAGATAAAAGTCTTTTGTTTATTTCAACACTCAATGAGCAGATGTTAATCAAGTTGGAGAAGGTTCAGGTAAGTGAGTAGTCCATATGATAGTTTTACCATAAATGAAACCATAGATGAAGTAACAGGTCTTTGTATCTTGTAGGATGTCTGTAGTAGCACACACACAATGACAGATGGGGATACTGGAGACACTTGGAGACCTGGGAGGAACACAGGAGACACTTGGAGGACTATGAGGAACACAGGAGGTAAGTAACAGATAGAAAGCATTTGCTAAAGCAGAGCAATGATAGTGAGCCCACTTCGTAGGTATGAGATCGGACAAGTGCTGAGGGTGAGGTGTATGCTTATATACTAGTGCTAATTGGATGATTGGATGAGTGAATAGTGCATGTGCTTAGAACTCAGGTAACAGTGATCGTTGTGGTTGATTGGTGGCCGATGGAGTCTGGCAGATCCGTGACAATTCCAAGCAGATTCAGTTAGCATGGTAATGGCTTTTGTAAATTTTGTGAACAAATGCATTTTTTTTGGTTAACTTTTCAGATTGTGTATGTGGCTTTGATTCAGAAACAACTGGTCTGATCTGTTACCACACATGGATCAAAATTCACAGCATAATTCTATAAACTACATCATTTTACAATCAGAAAAAGTGAATGGGATAAGTATGCATCCTGGGACAAATGACTAAAGTCGTTTGTTCTGTTGTCTCACTGGCACTGATGACAAACTAAATCCGTTGTGAAGTTAGTCAGTGGGAAAGAATTTTCACAAAACAGCAGAAACAGAAAAGCCAAGAAGGCTTGCCCTATGAATGGTTTTACAGCAAAGAAGACAAGGCTGTGTCTTTGTTTTCCGGAAAGAACCAACAAGGAGCCATTCACATACACACATGTACTGCACAGCACTGCTCATGAATGGTTGCTTCTAACAAGACAAATGCACCCCATCTGTGAACTTTATAAGTGGGTTGTAAACAATCATGTGAACAATTTGAGATATTCCTGATTAACAAGATCCCAAGAGGGTGGATTAAATAATTGCCTTAATCCCAAACTAATCTACTTCCCCCTACATGGCAAAGAATTTCTAGTCTAGAAATTAAAGCAGCCAGTCAGATGACCTGCAGGTGAACTCAGTGTAATTCAAAAGGTTGAAATCTTTCACCAAAAACTTACAGTTTTCATTAACAAGAACCATAGTAGGCAATTACATGGACTTTTATGTTTTGTACATTCATGTATATTTTGAATATACATCTATAATAAATGCAAATGAGCTTCACTCAGGATATTTAAGCATCTTTGACAATATCTTACTGCATGTTATGGGCATTTGATGCAAAGTGAATCTCCTGATAAGTGAAAAAATATATCTTTATTTTAAGACACAAAATAATAACAAATTATTTATAAGTAGTGACAATGTTTTTAACATGTCAGCTGTCCATGTTCTTTACACTTAATTTTACTACTTTATTGTCTTCTCTATTATATTTGTCAATACAACAACCTAATACAAAAACTGTTTTCTGATTTTTGCACAAATTATGATAGGTATGACATAAACTGATAAACTAATTTTATCAGACACTTTATGTCTTACACATTAGGCATTAAAACTATATTAAAGAAAATGTTTATTATTGCTTAATGCATCAAGGCACGTGCATATTCTGGGCTCATCTGCTTGCCTGCATATAATCTGAATCATCAATAAGGTGCATAATTTCATCTGGTAAAAACTTAAACATTCTGCCTAAACGAAAAAAACAAAAAGGATGTGGATGCGGATGATAAAATTATGACACAGTGATAATGAAACAAGTGTCACACTCAAAATCTACTTATACCGCTTTAAATGGAAAAATAGATTTTTCAGTGTAGGTCTTTTGAACATCTTACATATCTTTAAATATGCATGTGCCATCACTTTGTTTCTGTGTGTGTGTACCAGTGCCTATGACAGACAGCCCTGCCAAACAATCTGCCACCACGGAGCTGAGCACAGGCTCCTCCTCAGGAGACTTTAATGACTGTGCCATCACCTGCTGAAACCCACATGACTCACAGATCAGCATAGATTTAACCCTTTAAACAAAAGACACAAACAACATCCAACTCTACACCATAAGACACAACCATCTCTAAGTTAAAGCACCTTTCAAAAAATCTTTAATTTGGAGATTAAATGAGAATACGAAGAGATTAGGAACCTGCAATCTACTACTAAAAAAAAAAGAGCAACACAATAATAAAAATCATTTTCAACATCATGCATTTATCAATATTGTTTTCACGACTGATACTATCAAATACTCCTATAAAAATAAAATTAAATTAAATTAAATAAACAACAGTATGGGTCATATGTTAACCCTAAATTATAGAAGCAATGCGAATAGGCTATATTTTGCATTAAAACTATTTTAGACACGTAACTATTAAAGCCATTCAGGATTTGTTGTATCTTGTAATTCCTCATCCCTATTATTAGTTCAACTCGACGGGATGTTTTATAATAATAATTCTTTAATATTAATTCAATATTCGAAATTGCACCTCTGCAATATAGACACGTTTGTAATGAATATAAGAACATTACCCTGCCTCATGTCATTGCTCTCTTTATGTGCGGCATAACTTCTGTGTGCCATAAACGTCCCAGGACAGGTGGGTGTCATTACATAATTATGAATAATAAATAACGAAAACAATAATTACATTGGCGTTTGTTGATACTGAATCAAGTTAAACTTATTAAAGCAAAAACAACTCAAAATAGACATGCTGTAAGAACCATTAGCTTACAACGCGTTGCTCAGACATCATTCATTCGTCGTGTAAAGTCCTCTACCTTCGGAGGCTGGTCGCGTGCTGCTGGGGACCGGAGGTCTACTCCGTGCGACGATGTTGGAGAAGCCATGTTCCTCTCCGTGCACCTTCAGGAGCAGGACACACCACCGCAGTGATTTCTTCCGAGCAGGACGAGCACTTTCAGAACAGTCTTAAAACGCCACATGTACCCCGTCCATCCGTTCGGCTGCCACGGGCATCTGAATGACCTACAGGAACTATGTTTCAGGGACAGTGGGCGCTAATTGCGCGACACGTAATCTTCCGTCGCCGGTGCTTCGGTTTGTTATTGAGCGCGCCCTTCCACACCCTCCGTGCAACAGTTTTGTCACCAAATCACAGCGGACAGGCACACACACACACACACACACACACACACACACACACACACACACACACACACACACAGAGAGAGAGAGAGAGAGAGAGAGAGCGTAAGAGTGTGGCTTGGGTAAGAGAAAACACACTGGGAGGGCAGCAGTTGCAGACGTCTGAATGTCATTCTTTAAATAGCAAAATATCACAAAGCTATGGAAACTTAAGCGTCACCGTTTAGTGTATATTTCATAAGTTTATTTGAATCTGTCGACACAGAAAGCAAGCTTTTGCCACAAAACACCTTAACATACAGTGCGGATATTACTGTTAAGTTATTAATAATAATAAACATTATCTTAAAGAGTGAAAGTTTAGCCTGTAGTGGCATGACAGACAAAAAATAAAATACACAGGGCTTTCCAAAAAAAAAAAGAAGAATACTCATATACTCTCGTTTGTTTCAGTTTTGTCATGCTGTCAGCATTGCAGTCCTTTTCCAGAAGATAAGAGACTGCTACTGAGAGACTCCACAGGTTTTGTGTCCTGTGAGGCTGTTATATTTACTCTATACAAGTAATCTTTCTTTTTATGATACTTACACAATGTGCGCTTATAGACTGCATCAAAGCAGGCATAAAAAGGAAAGTAGAAAAACACTTTTAAATGAGCTTTATTTAGCTATAAGCAGTGTATTCCTTTCACGATTCAGATGCCATCATCCAGATTAGTTCCAGTTTTGTTCATCTGATAGTGCAAGTCAGTGTGGTTGTAACAAATAACTGAAACTCTTTCAGATCCTAAAAGAACAAGATAAAACATTCAGGGTACTACGGATGATCAAAACTATAAATCAATCATTTTAATCTAGCTACATTGTAGGAATGAACTGGATTAATTGCAAACACTGAAATGCATCTAATGCATTGGTAAGCGTAAAGAAAAGCAATCGCTTCTTGTCAGTTATGTAACTTACTGTTCAGTTTGACCTCTGGACAAATATAAACCTCATATAGCAGGTGTAGGAAAGGGCCGGTCACATTTTTCAAATGTGTCAACTGCGTGAGCAGGGCACACCGGAGCGGGTCCCTGCAGTGTTTAGCTCCAACCATAATTAAACACACCTGAACCAACTGATCAACATTTTACTAGATATACTTAAACCTCCCAGGCAGCTGCGTTGAGACAAAATGCAGCCCTCCAGGATCAAGTATGGTGCCCCCTGCACTTGACCCTTTCTTTCCGTCCTCTGCCAGTTGTTCAGTTGTTATATAATTGGAATAAAGTGATTAAGGTGGGTTGACTAATCAATCAGTTCCTTTGAATGGGTGTAAAAATGTTTAAGATTCACACAAGAATACCAAAGCGGTAATTAACCACATTAACTTACGTTCCATTAACACTGGCGTAATTAAAATAGAGTACACTAGACGCCTACATGTTCAACCGAGTTTAAAAAGTGACTGAATTACTGGAACACTGAAAGAAACTTTATTTGAAATGCATTGGCTATGGCTTATGTACATAAAATGTTGTTTATTGAAAAAATATTCTAATCTAGCCCTGAAAATTAACTATTTTGAAGGCTCTTGGACTCCAAAGAACCATAGTCATTATATCCAAATGGACCCCTTTCTCAGAAGAAAGCTTCCAAAATTCTTCCTAGAGCCCAATAACTCATCCAGCAAAATCACAGAAGACCCAGGTACAACACTGAGAGAACCGCGGGCTTTTCTTGAAACAATAAATGTCACCAATCGTGAGTATCTGGAAGACATCAACCAAAAATGGCATTCATGGAAATGGCGAGAAAAAAAAAACTAGTACTAAACCAAAAGCAGATTAAGACTGAATTTTGCCAAAACACCTTGATGATCCTTAAACGCTTTGGGATATCATTTTGTGGACTAATTAGTTGAAAACGTAAGACATTACACTGGCATAAACCAAAAGAAAAGAAAACGGTCACTACAGTCAGTCACGTGCTGGATGCTTCAAATACTTGTAATATTTAAAAATAATATGAACTGCGTTGAAGTTAAAGAGCGACTAGATGAAGTGGCAAGCTCTGAATGGCTCAAACCATTAGGGTTTTGGAGAGGCATGGTCAGTCTTGAACCCAACTGAGATTCTGGACCTTCCAATGCGTCTAAACTAAAGCAGTTTTATGAATAAGAGTGCCAACTTCATTATAAAAGCTTCATCATTCTATAACAATGAACACACTAAAGGAGAGTTTTGAACAATGCAAATATATAATGAGACTAAGGGTAGTTTTAATCTAATCATGTAATCAGTTTTAATCATGTAACTATTTGTAAAAAAAAAAAAAAAAAAAGAAAGAAAAAGTATAACATAAATGGAGAAACACAACATTACTTTAGAATTCCAGCAGTTTTTCTTCAAACAGGCAATAAAATACATAGTTAAAAAAACCAACGCACATTAAAACCCAAAACATACAGAACGGAAAATGAGTCCAACATATAACCTAATATACTAAAACACACATTAAATGCCACTTTTTTGTATTTTTTTTAATCTAAAAATGAAAATACCGTTATAATGTACTCACCCTCTTGTGGTTCCAAAGCTGTATGCATTTCTACATTTCTTTTTTTTTACAGAACATAAAAGTGTGTGGGGGGGAAAAAGTTTGACCAAATACCTTCATTTGTGTTCCAAAGAAAATAAAGAAAGTTATACATGCTTGGAAAAAAATATGGGCATGGCGGTCATTTTCGAGAGAACTACCCCTTTAATAACTTGAGAGCTCGTTGAGGGTTTACATAATATTGTGATATAGATTTAATTTATATTTTAAATACATAACACAGAGAGTTCTTCACTGAAGAGCAATTTTTCAAGGCATTGTAGTAACATAAATAAGAGTGTATGAAATATAAAATTTGTATATACAGAAATGCATCCATAACCTGTTAAGCTTATTATATTGCAGAATGTTTTACTCTAACTTTTACTTAAATATATATATTGTAATACGTAATGTTTTTGGATACATTTTAGCTGAAGATGCACGCATATTTAAACAGTGGGCATTAAAAGTAACGCTCAAGTTCAAACTATTAAAAACTAAGGCACGTTAAAAAAAAAAAAAGAGCCCCATCAAATATTTATCGCTCAAAAAGTCTGCAGCAAACCTTCAGTACTTAAAATATGTACTATGCATAACTACTTAATACTTATGATCATTGCTCAGTCACCGATAATAAAGGTGTCTAGAGTTGATATCAGAATTTTGTCAAATTTGCAAGCATGATGTATTTTGATTTTTAATAAGCATGACTTGGCGGTTACATTTATCAAAGCGATAATAATACTGACAATCATAATAACTGATTGTCTTTCATAAATCGTATGAATTGTTGCCGTTTTATCCATGTTTTCAAAGAGATTCGACATGCCAAATGTTATACATGTATAATAAAAATAAAAAAAAACAACACCGAGCCAAACAGGACATCCGTATCTTCCGCTAACGTTCAAGCTAGCTTTCAGATCCAACAAAACATAAATAATAATGTAAAACCTCTACAGTGCTTGTATTTTTTTAAAACCCTGCAATGCATACAACCAACCTCATCATAAAACATTGACCAATTATATCAAGATTTCTATTTGGGAGTTTAGTACTGTCCCGTGGGATCACATGGTAAAAAGAGACCTTGGTCCGAACGGTCTGAAAAATGTCTGGATTGTTTTATCGAACGTTACTGAAGTGCTACTGTTAATATTCCGGTTTCCAAAGAATGATCTGTTTGTCCGCACCGCCCGTGATGATGGTACTGCACTGTTCATTCATCCACAAACACGTGACTGCACCTGCATTAAAGACACACAACCGGCTTCATATGAAATATGATATAAAAATTAAAATAACCCAGTGTAGTTAAAAAAAAAAAGTAGGCTTTTAGTCAACATTTATGTATTTCCATTCAGTGCAATGCATTGTTTGCTTAGCAATAAATGAATATCCAACAACTAGAATTTGTTTTACGTCAAAACATAAAGTGTGGGTGTGAGTTTCTTCCTGTACGGAGCATTTAAAGGGATAGTTCACCCAAAAATGAGACTCTCGTATCATTCCAAACCCATAAGATCTTCATTCGTCTTCGGGAAACACATTACATTTTTTTTGATGAGCTCTCTGACCCTCCACAGGCATAAACGATGCTGATTACGATGCAGAAATTATTATGTTATTATTGTAGCTTTGACTGCTTTTAGACTATTTTACCAATAATAACTTGTTCATGAAGGGTCAGAGAACTATCGGATTCCTTAAAAAATATCTTAATTTATGTTCCGAAAATGAAAGAAGGTCTTGTGGGTTTAGAAAAAACATGAGGGTAAGCAATTAATAACAGAAATGACATTTTTCAGTGAACTATCCTTTTAAAATGCCTAAAATCACTCCATTTCGGGTAGGATGCAGACTTAAGCCCCGACAATGATAGCTGATCACACATTTCCCAAAAGCAACTATGGGAACAAGTTCGGTTGTTCAGAAAATGCTACCATAGTCGTCCATCGATGCTTTCTGGGCAGACTCACTTACCTGAGTGAGCAGGTATCTTGTGAATAACTTTACTGCTAATGAGGTCCCATACACTCAGATCTCCTGACATCCCTCCAGATAACACAGTGTTACCATCCCAGCAGAAACACCTAAGAGGAGGAAAGTCGGAACACTTGTATATAAAAATATCTAGGAATATTTACCGTGCATGTTAATATAATAGGTCCTTAACATGAAACACTGTGCAAATATATGTGTGTGTGTGTGTTCTGGTCACCTCTGCTCTTGCTCTGCATGTACAGTAGCAATAAGCATGCCTGTCTGCACATCCGTAACCACCAAACACGAGTCCTCCCCGACGCTCAGTACATGTCTGCTGTCTGAACACAGAAAGAAAGTATCATATTATATCATATTACCCCTCAAAAAAATGGCAAAAGTCGAAGAGATCTTGATAAACATTCTTACATAAATATGCATCGCACACACTCACCAGGACTGAAGGCCACCTGATGAATCTTTCCAGAATGGCAGGTCAGCTGATGTAGCGGGAGAGGGTTGGCAATGTCCCAAAGAGTGAGTGTTCCTTCTTTAGTACCCGTTGCCAAAAGTGTGTGAGCTGGGCTGAGATCTAAAGTATTAACCTGGAAATATGTACATACAATATAAAACGTTACGATGAATTGTCTTCATTAGGCCACAAACAGAATCAGTGCACTCAAACACGCGTGATTAAAACGCAATAATGGAATGGCATGGGATTTATTTAGACACTTTGTATAACATGGTGGGAAGACATACACAACCTTTTACATACTGAATATGCCAGGTTTAACCAATTTAGGGAATAGAACACTCAATCCGAGCATCCAAGTATTTGCCATCCTCAAGAAAGGGCTAAAACTACATCTCTCTCATCTCTATTTGAACCTCTAGTTCAAGTTCACAGTCTATTTTAATTATATATATATATTTGCCAAAAGTAGCCATAGGGTTCAATATGATGTCGATCAACACTTTGCAGCTATAACAGCTTCAACCCTTCTAGGAAGGCTGTCCACAAGGTTTAGGAGTGTGTTTATGAGAATTTTTGACTATTCTTCCAGAAACGCATTTGTGAGGTCACACACTGATGTTGGACGAGAAGACTTGGCTCTCAGTTCAGGACTCTGTGAAGGCCAGTCAAGTTCATCCATGTCTTTATGGACCTTGCTTTGTGCACTGGCGCACAGTCATGTAAGAACAGGAAGGGGCCAGCTCCAAACTGTTCCCACAAAGTTGGGAGCATGGAATTGTCCAAAACGTCTTGGTATGCTGAAGCATTCAGAGTTCCTTTCACTGGAACTAAGGGGCCAAGCCCAGCTCCTGAAAAACAACCCCACACCACAATCCCCCATCCACCAAACTTTACACTTGGCACAATGCAGTCAGACAAGCACTGTTCTCCTAACAACCGCCAAACCCAGACTCGTCCATCAGATTTCCAGATGGAGAAGCGTGATTCATCACTTCAGAGAACGCATCTCCACTGCTCTAGAGTTCAGTGTTGGCGTGCTTTACACCACTCTATGCGCATTGGTCTTGATCTAATCTGAAGGCCACATAAAGTTTGGAGGTCTGTAGCAAGAAAGTTGGTGTCCTCTGCATCCGCTGACCCCGCTCCATCAGTTTACATGGCCTACCAGTTGATGTCGTTCCCAAACGCTTCCACGTTTTTATAATTCAGCTGACAGTTGACAGTGGAGTGAGAAAATTTCACGACTGGATTTATTGCACAGGCAGCATCCTATCACAGTTTCACGCTGAAATTCACTGAGCTCCTGAGAGCGACCCATTCTTTCACAAATGTTTGTAAAAACAGTCTGCATGCCTAGGTGCTTGATTTTATACACCTGTGGCCATGGAAGTGATTGAAACACCTGATTTTGGATAAATACTTTTGGCAATATAGAGTATATATATCTTCAGCACTTACCCCGGCCTCATGTTCAAATTCAGCAAGCAGATCAAACTGAGTCTTTTTATTATTGGACATGTCATCTGCTACACATTTCCAAATCTGTTGAAGAAAAACAGAGAAAGTAGGAAGTTAAACCTGTAGGTGATTTATATTAAAAAAGTAATTTGCTCTGAAGTATATTTAATAATTTAAATTATATATAAGAAATTAGAATATACCACTACATATTTTTTTAAATACACTTAAAGTTAAGAACAGATTTCATAAGTTCTTAAATTCACATAGAATATCAAGATCCTTTTGAAATGGGTTTTTTTTCAGTACATCAGGAAAAACTATGAAAAGTATTTTTAACACTCAGTTTCAAGTAAACAGGAAACCGTAGAATACTCTTGATAACTGCACAATACATGCAGATTTGCTCATAACTAAGTTGTTGTAAATGTTTCGCAAGAAACCAAACTTGGCCGGATTCATTTAGAACACCTTCACGGTAGAATCCCAAGAAGCTGTGTAAAGTTTGTCATCCCTCCAGCAAATATGACTAACTGCATCATCGTGACCCATCAAAGTGTCTTGTTTTCTTCCGTACGCTATTGAGTAAAAATATCTACAGGAAACAAGAAAGGGATTGAAGAGCAGTTGAACAGAAAAAGGAACAGAAGAGTGATAAATAAATTGATTACATTTTCATATGGATACATTTGTGGTTACTATGTAAATTCTTACATATTGTTGTCCCAGGAGGAGCACACAACAATCTTATCATCAGGCAGCACCAGACAGGAAGACAGTGCCTTGAGGGTAATTAGAGAAAAATGTTTTAGTTAGAGGTTAGCCAAAAATCATATACATACATTTTCACTTTTTCATTTTACACTCCTTGGAGTCACTGTGTTTACTACGGTCTCTTGAAAGCTTACCATGTTTGAAAAAGACACACTTCTTTGCAGTCCATTTTCTTTCGAGAACATCTTCAACGTTGAGTCTATGGGGAAAAAAGGACATGCTTACTTATACTTACTGTGAGAGGTGACCATTTAAGAATCATTTAAGTTCTGAGGACCTAAACTCAGCTAATATATGGGAATCTTTTATACACCAATGAGACTAAATAACTGATGAGTTCCTAACCTTGAGAAGTTGAGAAGATGAAATCCCCACTGAGGGTCACAGCAACGCCTGTTACTGCTCTGCGGAACCAAAATAAAATTCATTATTAATCCTTGCTTTCAAACGCACAATTACAACGATAAGCTACTTAACAGATACTCACTCTTTGTGTATTTTGTGGCAAGACTGCAAGGCAAGTTTGTTCATGTTGCTCCAGGCCATTTTCTTACTCTCCTCAGTCAGGTCCTCAAATGATTCCATACTTGGAGACGCTACACAAAACACTTTACGTTAGTAGGATTTTAACAAAAACAGAAACATTTTCTAATAAAATGACACTTATAAAGCCTCATTTGCATACAGGTACATCTAAAAAAAATTTAATATTGTTAAAAAAATTTTAAACTAATTTTAAAACAAGGGAAACTTTCATATATTTTAGATGCATTACATGTGAAGCACATTTAAAAGTTTTTTTTGTCTTAACTTTGACAATTAAAGCCTAAGCTTATCAAAATCCAGTATCTCAAAATCTATCCAAAAAAAAAAAAAATATTTTCAAAATCAGGAAAGTTCAAGTTCTTCAAAGTATGTTAATTTCTGCACTCCTGCAGCATGCTTGGTCGGGGCTCTTTTAGCACAAACTGCAGCATCAGTGAGGAGCGGCATGGAAGTGATCAGCCTGTGGCTCTGCTGAGACTGCTGTTGTTGGAATCGACTTTTTCTCTTCTTTCTCTTCAAAATATACCATAGATTTCCACATGGGGTTCGGGTCAGGCATGTTGACCGACCAATCAAGCTCAGTAATATAATGGTCGGCAAAGCCCTTGGAAGTGGTTTTGGCACTGTAGGCAGGTGCTAAAGTCCTGCTGGAAAAGTAAATCAGCATCTTCCTGAAGTTTTTTTAGCAGATGGAAGAATAAAGTGTGTCAAAATCACCTGACGGAAGGCTGCATTAACTTTTGACTTGATGAAACATAATGGACTGATTTCAGAAACCTTACACTGGACCTCAAGCTGCTTGGGTTTTGTGACTCTCCAGTCTTCCTCCGGACTCAAGACTTTGATTTCCAAATGAAATGCAAAATTAAATTTTTTTGGACCTTGGACCACTGAGTAACAATCCAGATATTTTTCTCCCAATTATGATGCTTCTGGTTATGATGTCTTAGTAGCCCTTTCCCTGAAGACGTCTGAGCGTGGAGACTCCTGATACACTGACTTCAGCTTCATTCCACTCTTTGTGAAGCTCTCCCAAGTGTTTGAATCAGTTTTGCTTGGAAGTATTCTCAAGCTTCCAGTCATCCCTGTTGCTTAAACACCTTTTCCTACCCGATGTCTTTCTTTGCATTAAATATGCTTTGATACAGCACTCTGTGAACAGCCAGCCCTTTCAGTAGTGGCCTTCCGTGAATTCTGTGAAGGCTGTCAGTGATTGTCTTCCGAACCACAGCCAAGTCTTCTCAATTACGGCATCAAAAACAAGAAATAACTGGAATTTCTATTGTAGGGTGGTCATTTAATTGAAACTCAAATATAAATGTTCTAATATTTTGAGATACTGGATTTTGATTTTTATGCTCTAATCATAAAATATATATTGTCGATCTAAAAATAAAAAGGTTCTATTTGCATTCTGAGCAGTTTTGAGATATTGAGCTAAAACGTTTTTGCATTCCATAGACTTGTGGAAATAGAACCCTTTTTTTTGAACCTTTTAATTCCAAGGCAAGAAAAACCTGAATAAAGCATGAAACAATTTATGCCACAGATGCTAGAAGAGCAGGTGTGATTCTAAGGCATGGTTTTCATAACCTGAGTTCCAAGGGCTACGATGAAAAGGAAGCAGGGGACTTTAAGACTTACTGAAAATTCCCACTGCTATGATTGAATAACACTGTGCTTATAAAATACGTGATACACTAAACCTAGAACTCTTTTGAACACATTTACTCTTTATGTTTTTGCTATAACACTAAATAGTCAAAGATGCATTTCTACATTTATACTTGTATTTCTCTCTAAAACAGCAATTTTTCATAAATTAAAGAAAAAAGCTCACAAGATCACATCTTTGATTAAATTCATGTTCAACCATGCTGCTGCAGAATGCATTTTAATGTGAGATGAAATAGGAAAAAAAAAAAAAAAAACATTTATTAAAAGTGAATACTCCAAATAATTATTTCAGCTGTTTCTGCAAAGCGAGAAACAGAAGCTGCAGAAAGGTCTCTGTGGTCATTTCTGAGAACAGCTGGAAATAGTTTGTGGTGAGCAGTTTATTTTCTGATCTGATTATTTGTGTTTCCAACTAGATCTGCTGAAAACTCAAGGAGGTGTAGACCAGAGACATTTGTTATTTTCTACTTTCATTACACTACAATGCAATCTGAAAGAAATTGGTCAAAATGGATACATTTTCAAACAACATATGAAAAATTTGCATAAAATTGTGCTTCATTTGACTTTTTGCAGCTTATCTTGCTAAATATGATTGGATTCCAACAAAGCTTCAAAGGGTTACTCAAGCTCAATTTGTTGAATAAAGTTGATATTTTCTTTTACTTCCATATAAAAGTATAAACACTGATTTAGTATTTCAACTTCATCAAGCATGAGTTTTTTTAACTTGATGCATCATGCATGACTTTTTTGAATGACCAATCATTTCAATTGATTGGACCCATATTCATCAACTGATCTCATTTACAGCATGCACTGAAAAACTTGTATAGCAATTCAAGTGCACTCAGTCCTGGAATATTTTCATCAAAAACTGTTTCTTTCGACTGTGTTCTGGAACGCCAAAGGGGGTAGTAAGTAACCCTTTAAACTATCCTTTATCCTTATTAAAACAACTTAACTTTGTTTAACCAAGACGCTATAATATCACTCCATACACCTACATCTGTTTGGCGAAGGTCATTGATAAGCTGAATAATTGCAGCAATAATGTTTCATAAAATAATTGTAATTTGATTGATCAATGACCAAGGGAAAATGTGGGTCTCAAAGCCGTATCAGCTGAAAAACAAACATTTATGCTCGCACCGCTAATGCGCACTTTAAAGTAAAACCTGAACTAAAGCAAACAATTAGCGCAGCGCATGTGTGATTCTGTGGTACCTGGCGAGGGCTCGCTGCTGCTGCTGAAGCTGGGGGTTGCCGAGAGGTTGTGGAAGCGTGGAGTGATCCTCTGAGGATGAGGAGTGACAAACAGCTGTCGCGGCGTTTGTCCGAACTCCAGTATCTGAGTTAGCATGGCTATTTTCTGATCTGGGTCCTCGATGCTGCAGAGACACACACATGCACACTGACAAATGTACACTGACGAATATAAAAAAAACATAAAAATCGGATCAAAAAAAAAATATTCAGGCAGTCAAGCCATTTCATTTAGAGATATATTTCAACCGAACGAAGTTTACCTATCGCAGTCGACTCCTCCTTCATACGTCAATGGATGGAAAACTGTAATATAGCAAACATCATTGTATTTCTCCATAATAAAATAATCAGTAACACACTAATCCTTTATTATCGTTTTATAACTGAATAGTTATTTATCTGCTTTTGTCTATTTTACCATTATGGGCAGCCACAGCTTCACTTCCCCTCTGTTTGTAGCCGAAAATCAGATCAATCCACTCGTGCAGGTGTTCAGACACATACTGGCTCTCCAGTGCCGAACGCATTTTCTCCAAAAAGTCATCTGGATCTGCATGCACACAACACGGAGAAACGTAAACTCCTCTGTCATCGTCTCGTCTATCTCACCTCGCTCGTTGAAAAAAATTAAACGTGATCCGCGCGCGACTGTCCATACCAGCACTTTAAAATGCATGAAGAAATATATGTGTACACCACGCAGGGGAGTGACAAGAACACAAGAAAGAATGAGCACCTGATGCCCACGGAGGAAATTCGACATTTTCAACCCTGCCTCCTCCCTGCCTCCTGCCCAGATTCAAACCTAGCAGATTCTTCAGAAAGCTGCCATCGCTTCCATAGAACTCAGGAATCAGCTGTAAATACACAGATAACAAAAAAAAACAAGTACTTACTGCATGACCTATAATTGGACGGGTTCACAAATAGTCAATTTTACGTCACTTAAAACAGTAATTTAATCAGGTTTAAAGGCAGGACATTCGACAACTCACCTCTTTGAAATCTGTGCCTCCTTCTAAACAATTCTTCCATGTTTCACCAATACTGCATACACGGACGCACATTAATGTAAGCAGATGTTTTTCAGTATGTGTGTGTGTGTGTGTGTTTGCTGGTGTGTGCAAATACCTGTTGAACATTCTGTCCGCCTGATCAAATCGTCCGTTCTGTAGGCAAAGCATGTGCTCTGGAGCTGCAGGAGAGCAAAAGACGGCATACAAAAGCTAAATGCATTTTTTCAGATCTATAGATTGCATGGTTTGCTCTGAAACGGGGACATCGATTATTTAAAGTTGTTTTTTTCCTTCCTTCGTTTTTTAGATGGACCGATCACTGGATTTATTTATTGCTCGCCGCATGAACAGTAACGAACGCATAAATGGCAACATTAACGGTACATCAAGTTGGATTGAGAAATTAGCTTGAATTTACGTGCTCAGATGCAAACAGTAGACTTCCTCATCGCTTGTATCACTTCCGTCGAAATCGGAAGAGGTCGTCCATTAAATAGACGAAACTCAAACATTATGTGTAACTTCATTTAACTCCCGTCCAAATACTGCTACAGAAGCGTAAAGCTAAAACCAATCCTTACCGACTCTGACGAGGTAGAAAAGCACGTATCCAGGTGATGAATAATGACTGCCGTACATAAAACGAGGTTCAGGCATGTCTCTGTAGCGTTCCTACAGCGCACACACGAGACACAAGACAGTTATAATAATAAGGAACATCTGTATATTTAAAAACGATAAGTCTTTCTCACCAGTAATCTCTCCAGTCTCTCCGTGTTCAAAGCTCCGATCGGTTTGCCGAGATCTCGAAATGAAGCAGGGTTCAGCAAATCTGAAAACAAGATCTTTTTCAGCATAAGTGTGTGTGTGTGTGTGTGTGTGTGTGTGTGTGTGTTGTGTTCTCAGGTGTGTGACTGCGTTAGAGAGAGACTGACCCAGCTGTGCGCTGCTGTAGTCACTGATGACCCAGGGGAACACCGGATACTGGGACAGATCATTCACACTGCGGTCTGCTAAGTTGTTCAGATGAAGCAGGTACTGATAGTTGGAGATGTGACCTCTCTGCCACTGCAGCATGTAGCTCTCGGCCGTGCACTCCGCTATATGGTTTTCTACATCACATTCACGCAGATCTTCAGTAAATACAAACGCGTTTAACCTGCTACGTGCACGCTTACAAATTCTGTTTGTTCTAGATCCTGCTCGAAAACCAGGATCTGCATTTGAAACAGCGTTACAGCTAGCTGGTATTAAATGCTTCTAATATGTCTGGTAGAACAGGTTCTGCTCCTTCGTGCTCCGTTCAAGTCGTACTTACAAGTAACAGCAATTCCACTACAATGTCATAACTAATAAGATTTTATTTTTCTCCCAATTGCTAAACACTCCTATGTTTAACCGAAATACAGCCCGTGATTTGTCAGCGAACCCTTAAATAATACGCGCACATCAAAATAAACCCTACCGAGAAAAGTTGCTATGTAGTAGTAAAGCTCGTCTCTTTCTTTAGTGCTGTAGAACTTCAGGTAGATATCGGAGCACAGATCATTCTCTGTGCAGAACACCTCCAGGCCCTTAACACATAAACACACACACGACATTAGGTCTTTGCCTTTGTCTGACACATACATATAACAAATAAGCACTCACCAAAGGCCTCAACCCATGTCTTCGTTTGTAGATGCGTCTTACACTATGTAACCCAATCTGCACCACTAAATCCTTTTAGAAACACAGAAACGCACATAAAAACTGCAGGGAAGGAACTGCACTGTCGATAAAAAAAAAAAAAGGAATATATGCCCAAGAAAGCACAAATACTCACAGGATATCCGTTCATAGGCTGGAAGTACAGATTGCCATCAGTGATGCAAACGTGACCAGCGTTTGTCACCAAAGGAGAAACCATCTCTGCCACACACTCCATGTGTGGGATTTCTGTCACATGCTGAAAACTGCAGACGCAAACGTTACGGTTAATCCTTTACTAGACCGCAAGTCAGAAATAAGAGAGGTTTGGGGTCTGTTAACTCTCTGAATACTACTAATAATAATATAGGAAACACATACTACTGTTCAAAGGTTTGTCATTTTTTTAAAAGTCTCTTCAGCTCAAAATGGAGAAAAAAAAAAAAAAAAAAAAAAGGGAAAGTCATACAACTACACAAATTTAAAATTATATATATATATATATATATATAATATATATATATAATTTATATATATATATATATAAATATATTAATTTTATATATATATAAAATTAATATGATACGAATGAATGAGATACTTGTTGGTTCTTACCTGTTTTTATCAAAACATGTTCTTGCTAACCTGGACTGCAGTATAGCTGCAACCTTCAGCAGAAAGACACATCAAACACAGATCACCCATAAATCTTACAAAAATAAAATAAGGGTAAAACAACAACGTTCTTATTATTAATGTACATTTCATTAACTTTACTGACCATCGCTGTTTGGTCACCCTGCTTGTCCAGACAGGATGCTCTGTGTAACTGAAAAAATTGCCAAATTATTTAAACAAATGAGACGAAAAGTCCCAGGGATCAGAAATCTGAAGGAGAAGGCAAACCTGTAATAAGATCTGCACAACATCCTCTGTTTTTCCCGGCACTTCCAATTGAAATGTGACCTTTTTCTCTCCCTAACATGCATCAAACAATCAATCAATACATTAAATACAAAAAAAAATTAACAAATATTATGTCTTAAAAACAGATGAAAATATCAATGTTGTAAATATTGGTTTCCCGCCCGCTTCTCATCTATCTTGGACAAAGACAGAAAAATTAACTCACCCTTTCATATTTATAAGGAGCAACCACATTTTCTTCTTTAATCAGATAAATCTGAGAATAATAATAATAATAATAATAATAAATACAAATCTGAAACTTTGTATATTAAAGAATGAAGAGGAACTGTGAGGCACACTCACCTGCTTGGTTTCTATAAGAATACAGGCAGGTTTACTTCTGCAAACATGCGTAAAAAGGAATTGAAAAAGAAGATCATTAAAACGATATCCACGCAAAATTGAGCTAAACCTAAATACGTCAAACAAATGATTAATGAGAACGTTAATGATCGGTATTACTCTATGAAAGGGTTGTGCCCAGTTCCCTCCGCTGCTGCTATTGCTTTGCAGTCTTTCAGAAGAATCTGCAAGAAACACATTTTCACATTGTAAAACGAGAAAAACAGCAACGAAGTTTGATGATAATGTGAAGATCGTACCTTTAAAATAGGCTTAACAGCAACATCGGGTTCAAAAATGACTGATTTGGAACAGATTTTTAGTGAGCCACTTGTTCGCCTGCGTACAAAAACAGATTAAAAGAGTTATTAAAGTCGGCAAAGATGTATTTGTTTAGTGACAAATTAAGTCACACAGAGGAAAGGAAGATTATCAGCAAACAATGAAACAGCTTTCTTTATTCCGACACGAAGCTTTTGCTATAATGTACCATATCATACTCATACTACATACTATTATGCTTTCTGTCTTTTTCAGCACAGTATGGAAAAAAAAAACTCACCTTTTCCAGAGAGAGAAAAAATCATTTGAAGCGTGAGTAAATTATGACAAATGTTTCATTTCTGTTTGAATCAACAAATCAGGTAAGGGTTCGGGGAATATCTTATTGTTTCAAAAATGAACCCAATGGCATCGAATCAGGTTCAGGCTCTTGTGTGTCGTGTTAGTGTTCGGACGCATGCCTGTGATGCTATGGACTGTTAACACAAGTGTTGGTAAACAGCACGAAAAAGCTGTCTCTAGCTAGGTTTTACATTTCATGATTACAGTTTTACAATTGACTCTGGTACAAGGGCTCTTCAAAGTCAAGTGGACTCCCTGTTACCAGACAAACACACAGCCAAGCAATTCAGTGTCACATTCTGAAAACCTCTTGCATTTCTCTAATAAATTATTCAAGTAATTGAGCTAGCTCACCTGTTTGCCTCCAGACCTCTGCTGGACAGATTATATGCAGTGTGCTGTTCAAAATAATGTTCCTCCAGATCCAGCAGCAGCAGCGAGAATCTGTACGTGAACACAGAAAACATAAAAAAAACATCTCTAGGAGTCCATATAATGCCAGAGAAAAGCATGGAACAGTATAGTACAGTATAAACTAGCACCTAAAAGTTCATAAACTAAATTATCTCCACGGTATCCCATAAAAAAAGCCAGAGGACTAAGCAAAACAATAGATATGCAAGAAAAAAATAGTAATATTTTAAGATATAAATCATCACTTCTGGCTAACTCGTCTTTTAAATTAAGAGAGCATTTTCAGTTTTGGGTCAAGTATGCTTTCGGTTTTAAATTGTAATAAAAAAATGCATTGTTTCAGTATACACACAGTTAAGGCCTGTTCACACCAAGGACAATAATCAGAGAAGAAGTTGCAAATGAGCAGGAAAATTCACGTTTTTAAACTAAATATTACTCGGGAACTTTTTTTTTATTATTTCAATTACTGCAACATTCTATAAATAAATAAATAAAACCATGGGCACTGCCTGGAGGGACTAAACAAATTAATAAACATAAATATAAGCCTACTGTATGACATCGCTGGTCACGTGACAGCAACAATCCTCATATCATGTGATTGCAATCAAAAAATAAATAAACTGCAAAAAAATAAACAAAAAAAAAGTTTATTTCTAAATTAGGTCAAAACTAAAACGTACTGCGATCAAAATGAGATTGTGAGTCTAAACAAATATTCACACGCTTGAAACAAACAAGGGACCGGGAATGATAAATGAATTGGACACCTCTCTCTCTCTCTCATTACAAGCTATGCTAGGAAAAAATGATAATTAAAGTCATAATGCAAGTATTAACAAGACAAGCTTAATGCGCATGTATACTCGCACATAAACGCTACGCGCAACCCCCCTGATACATGTGTTTGACGCGTTCACCGGCCTATGAGGAGCACGACCCAGCGACATAAAGTCGCGTAAAAAGGCCTGAAGTGAGAGTTCTACGGGACGGACGTGAGAGAGAACACCCGCCGGATCCGTCCCGGGACGCCAGCATAAACAAAGCGTCCGCTAAAACACGAATGCAACGATACCGTTCTTTGCTGCGATCCTTCTTCGTAACGAAAGCCATGAGGATCAGCGCCCGCTGCAGACATGTAAACACGGAAGTCCTCTGAAACGGAAGAACCGGCTGATTCGCTTCTCGTGCTGCCGCGGAGAAATAAATCACTATATACGGTTTTGGAATCTGCGTGTTTACCCGTCCGTAACTTTCTGTTTACGGGATCAAATGTAAAATTCCACTTGCGTATTTTAATTCCGGTCCTTGGTTATTATTGGCTGAGCCACGTGACACGTCGAACCCCCGCCAGAACAAAACACAAAAAAGAAAAACCGACATTCTATTACTTTTTATTAAATACCACTTACTGTTCTAGCTTCTTACGGTCATTTTCATTCCGTACTGCATATACTGCATATATATATATATATATATATATATATATATATATTATTAGCTAATCAAGGGGCTGTGTGATAATTATGGCTGTTTCTCAAACGGGAGGCTGCATCCTATGGAGGACGCGTTTCATAGGCATATTACAAAAATGTACGCTTAAAATAATAATAATAATATAATAATATATGTTAGGTTGGAACTTAAGTCTGCGAAATGGTGACTGCCACCTGACCCACCTGTGTCAACTGCATTCCTGCACTGCCTTATAAATATCTCTTGTGGACATATGGGAGAATAGCATTTGAACACTCTGCTCTTTTGGCATACTGATTTTAGCATATCATTAGCATATAAAAGTAGAAAAAAGTGCAGGAGGCAGGAGCTGGACCGGTTTGTTCTGCGTCCCGGATGAGCACCAGAAATAAATATCTTTTTGAGCACCGAACTTTGGTTGCAGCTCCCACATGAAATTAGATAGTTGTTGTTAGTTGGTGTATTATATGATTAAAAACTTAACCACAGCAAACAATCACAGAAGTCTGACAAATGATCTCGGGTGAAATTAGATATGAGTGGGTACTGGAAACAGGACGTTAATATGTGGGATTTTAATGAATTCCGCTAGGAATAATAACAAATAAATCAACATGGTGATTTTAAATGATTTTTTGGGAAAAACAAAAATGCTTGATCATAACCATCGTTGACGTCGCAAATGATTGCATGAATACATTTCTACGGATAAAACAAGATGCGTGTGTGTCCCAGCAAGGTTGCACACTCCATCAGGAAGGCCCTCTGGCGTAAACCCTGTGCCAGATGGCTGTGTGGATAGTTCTTCTGGGACGAGGCCTAATGTCAGGTATGCTCACGATTTTAGGCCAGATTTTTATTTGTCAACATTTTATTTATTTATTTTTCCCAGGTTGCACACCAAAGCTTGACACATGAGTGCACAAAGTAAAAATAACAAAGTAAAAATAATTATATATATATATATATATATATATATATATATATATATATATATATATATATATATATATATATATTTTTTTTTTTTTTTTATTATTATTATTTTTTATTATTATTTTTTTTTTACATTTAATTAAACATAAGATACAATTGTTGAAATAGTTTGTTGTAGGAGACATGTAAATGTATGTATAGGATGCAAAACACATCATCCAACTTACTTTGCCGACAATAAATAAACAGGGATAGTGCAGGTAACATGGAGAAAGAGTATTCACTGGTCATTTTCATATATTACTAGTTGAAAATTAGAGTCGGAACATTAAGGGGAAACACAAGATAAATGTGGTCATCCATAGGGTCACCATACATGCCATTTTTCTGGGACCCATCCTGGCCTGGATTTCTACGTCGTTTTGATCAGTCTACATTTTTTAGGCAATATAGAAATCCTGGCCAGGATGTGTCCATGAAAAATGGCACGTATGGTCACCCTAGTCATCCAGAAACAGTAAAACGTATAATCCTTTCTGTGTTGCATATGAAAGATAAATATTTCATCTAGACCTAGTCTGATAGGTAGCAGGATGCGCCTTCTTCGACGGTTTACACAGTAAAACATCACATGAACCAGAGCGCAATGGTCTCTATAATTCTTAAATGGAGGTCTGAAACAATCACAAATCTTTATAGAACTGAGAAATTGTGGAGAAGGTCCTTGGTGAGAGAAGAACCTGATAGTGAAAAATCAAGAAAACTTTCTTATGGACAGCTATCACCAAAAGCCTTTGGAAGCCTTTCCTCGGTGGAAGACCCATGGAGTCCTGTTTAAAAATCGAAAATGTTACAGACGCACATTAATTCAACTATACCCGACAACGTTTGTTGGCGCTTGTCGCAATTCATGTCTAAAGAAAACCCCATCCTAATGACATCATCCTATGGTCAAAATTAGACAGTAGGCAACAAAAAATATTGAGGGGTCTATTCTGCCACTGAAACAAATGACAAATAGAGTCACTGAAAATATATTTCATTATTATGATATTTATTTTTATGTTAATGATTATTATGCAGGTTTTTGATGCGGCGTTCGTTTGATGACGTCATGAACCCGGAAGCGAGCTGGAACTGTCGCGTGGAGAAGCGCAACATTTCCAAGCTGAAGAAAACATGCTTCACGTCTACCTCGCCTGCCTTTTTACACTTTCAGACGCCGCGTCTGCTATTCGTATCGGAACACCGATAAAAACAAACGACAGACCAATAATCGGTGAGTTGCAATTAACATGTATGCCGGCTCCAAACACAGCGTTTTATCATTACGTATTTCATGAAGTAAACTATATCTAAATCCCGTCTAGGTGTTCTCGCCCAGGATGTGTATGACCCGTCGCCACACAGAAACTCGTATATTGCGGCGTCCTACGTCAAGTTTCTGGAATCCGCTGGCGCTCGTGTTGTGCCTGTGACGTAAGAGAAAAGTGAAAGTACTCTCACTGTAAACATGCAGGGGGTTGTTGAATTAAAACGCAGTGTTGTATACTGAAATTTTGTTAAAGTGAAAGCAATATGTGAATCTCGTTCATAAATAGTACTTTTTTTCAGTACGTAACATTTATTCCAACAGTATTGTGTTTATTTCAGCATATAACTGCACACAATAACTAGCAAATTAGTTACATGCTTTTAAAATAAATTATGAATAAATAAAGCAGTGTCTGCTCTTTATATTTATACGCCTTCAATGCTGCCCTTTTTCTATGAATGTGCAAGATTTTATTTTTTTTAAATACGTCTTCAGGATAAATAAATCTGATGATGAGTACAGAAGGCTCTTCAAATCCATAAATGGGTACGTAAAGTCTTCTATAATTATATCAGTCATTACGAGGGATTTGTGACACCTTTTTTCTCTCTTTCTAGAGTCCTTTTTCCTGGTGGCGGAGCCAGTTTAGAATCATCTGGCTATTCCAAGACGGCTGCCATTTTCTACAGACTTGCTCTTGAGGTTTGTGCACAAACGGACAAATTGGTACAAATATTCAGCAGAACAAGTACTTTTTTTGAGCGACATTGTAAGGTAAAACAGAAACAAGTTAAATTTGTAGACATTTTGAAATAAAATACAATCGGAGCTGCAGAGGTCAGACTTTGGGTTTATAGTCCGTTTTGTGAGTTGTGTTTATGAGTGACAAAAGATGTCTGGCTAAACATTAACCTCTAAAGTCATAATGATCTCCATTTTACAAACATATACACTACATTTTTGTTGTTTGGATTTTCTCTTATGTTGGTTATAAGAGGAATACTGTACAGTATGTTGGTGTAATTTAAATTTTTCAGCCAATTTATACCTATGTTTTTGTGTTAACAGGCCAATTCAAATGGTGATTACTTTCCTGTCTGGGGAACCTGTTTAGGATTTGAACTTCTCACATTACTAACAAGTGGAAAGTTGCTGTTGTCCCACACCAACACCAGTGGTATTGCCTTACCACTGAACTTCACACACGGTAAAGCCATTTTTTTAATAATTAACTGTAAAATCTAATACATTTACACTGCTATATGTGAAAATATGTTAGGAATAAGTGTTGTAGCCGTCTTATTGTTGATTTTTTCCAATGCTATTTAGATGTTAGAGACAGTAAACTGTTCAAAGACTTTCCTGAAGATCTTATGAAATCACTGGAAACAGAACAACTCACGGAGAACTCTCATCAGTGGAGTCTTACTACTGAGGTAGAGTAGCAAATATTACTAATCACCATTCAACAACTTTTTGAACTGTGTTGCTCTTAGATGCTCGTTTTAAAATACATAGATTTTTGCCATCAGAATGTCCATAGATGCTAGTATGGATTAACATTTTAAAATAAACTGATTAACAAGTTCGTGTTTCATTTTTTTAAACTTTTAATTTAATATTGTGTGCTTTACTGGTAAACAGTTGTACACAACAGGAGAAAATACACCTTCATATCCTAGTAAACCGTGTTTAATACGTTTGTTTGGAATGTATTCACTGAACGTAGTAATAGTTTAACACTTTACAGCTTTACCAGACATTTAGCATACAGTATACACGCAAATGCACAACATCATGTCCATAAAAGAAACGTGATCCAACGGAGGTGACTGGGAAATATTAATTCAATACTGCAATATTAATATGATGCATGGCAATGGTCATTTTATATTTTTGTTGGATTAAATAAAATGAGGCAATTTAACACTTTTAAATCTAGAACTTTACCAAGAGTGAGACCCTGAGAAAGTTCTACAAAGTTTTGAGTACCAATACCGCTGGACAAAACGAGTTTGTGTCCACAATGGAAGGTGAGTGATAATAATCAGATGGATTGGTAGAAGAAGCATATAGACTTTTTATAGACATATAGCTTTTTGCCTTTTTCTGTTTGTTTCTATGCATACCCACAGCATATGATTTCCCCATCTACGCTACTCAGTGGCATCCAGAGAAGAATGCTTTTGAGTGGACCCGGCCGTATGTTCCCCACACGCCTTCAGCCATTAAGACCACGTTCTACACGGCTTACTTTTTTGTGAATGAAGGTATGGTTGATAATAATAATAATACTGAGCAACATGAAATGTGTTTTTATCAGCTCTTAATTAATTGCGTTAAAGGAATCTAATTTAATTAAGAAGTTAGACCTTCACAGAGTAACTTTCTCCTCCTTATTTTGTTGATTTTACAGCAAAGAAAAGTTTTCACAGCTTTCCTAATGCAGAGGAAGAGGAAAAAGCTTTGATCTATAACTACAAACCTGAATACACTGGACCTCTGAGTGCATTTGAACAGATCTATTTTTTTAATTAGATTAATTCTTTAAATGTACAGAGTCTTTATTAGTGCTTTCTTTTTATAATTATTATTATTATTATTATTTAATTTTAAGTTTGAAACGTCGCGTACACACAACATGAAAATGAATCAAACTGAATTATAACTGAGATAAATTATTATTATTGTTCTTTTTAGACATATCAAAATGGAATGCTTCCCAAACAACGCAAAGAACATTCATTTTCACATGATGAAATGATGTAAATAAACACGTATACAAAAAACGTGCAGAATTTGTAGTGTTAATAACATGTGCTTGCTGTGAATCTGAAGAAAACATACCAACATCACATTTCACAAAAACAACAACAAAAACAAAGTCATTTCTTTAGTTTGATGACCTGGATGAGTTCTTTACAGGTCTCCCAAGCGCACAAGATCTTAATAAAATTTCCATGGTTGGGAAAGGCACGAAGTGATTTTTTATGGCTGTGCACTCATCAACACATACGCTCATTTATGTATTCACCTGAACATACATTATATAAAGTAACCCACAACATACAGTGCAAAGTTCAATCATGGTTCTATAAAAAGCGACTGAGGTCTCCTTTTTTCCAGAAAGAAAGAGCAAATGCAACTCATTCCTTCGTATTCTGATCTGATCTCTTAATTGGTCCCATCACACGCACCTCACTGTACTATTATTTTTCTAAAGGTATCACTTCAATCTAACCTAAAATATGAATCTCAAAAATGTACATTTTAATCCTTAGTGTATCTTTCATTTTACCGTTTACTGTTGAGCCCTAAAACACACTTCTGAAACATGATTACAATTTGTATTTGCTTTACCGGAATTAAGATATTGAATATCGGGTGAACTGTCTTTTTAAAAACCTTGACCTTCTGTTTTTTTAAATAAGCATACTTCTATCATTTACAACTAATCGGCATGATTGTTTTTCATAGGACTTATACATTCACATCGCCTTGTAACCCACAGGACAGCACGATAGATGTGTGATTTATGAAATCTGTGATTGGCTAAGGACAGTAAATCTGTCACTTCGATTGGCGGTTGACCTACTTCTCAAAACTTTCTGAACAAGTCATCTATATTGGTGACAGAGTCTGCCTCTGTACTTGGGTGAGCTCCGGATGCCAGACATCCACAATGAAGATGAGTCTGTAGCTTTCTGCTTCCTGCCAGACTTCATGTTCGAAAGAGTCGTCAAATATTAACACTTTTCCTTCCTCCCACTCCCTGAAAGACAATCATCGTTTACTGAATGCAACAGTAAAAGCCATGTCATAAATTCCAAAAATAATCAATTAATAAAATTAAACCAATAAATCCAAGGTTCAATCCTTATTTACGTTTGATGCTCGTCAAGCGTTCATTTAAATACTAGCGACCAACTAGTTTGAGTGGAATTGGGTTTTTCAACAGTGAAACATTTTAAAAAGCTTTGTAGTCGATGCAGTTTTAATGGACGTGTGTAAACTTGTGTTTCTGATTTAACTGACCTGGTTTGGTTTGTACAACGGATCCTGCATCCCTTAGAAGGGATGACGAGGCCTAAATGCATTCGTAGACGACAGTTGGTGGGACCAGTGTGAGGCCATACATGAGTACCAGCTTGCATTACTGAAAATTTTATCTAAAAGAGGAAGATATAAATGAGTAGGCAATATTTAATAAACAAAAATGAGCACTGTAAAAAGAGACATGGTAAAGCTACATATATATATATATATATATATATATGATTTCTGGACAGACCTGGCCTCTTTTGCAGCTTGTGGCCTCTGCATAACGTTCCAGCAAACCACAGGTTTTAGGGACGTACTGACATGAAGCAGCAACCTTTCGACCTGAGGAGGAGTAAAAAAATGTGAAATTCTGCATTACATGTGAAATTCCTTAAAGCAAGAACCACTAAAAAGAAAATCCTGGGTTATGCGCTAAAATCCATATGTCCCTACACAGGTCAAGCTGTTACAAAACAGGTGGATGGATGTATATCCAGTGCAATTATATAAGGAATTTGTATTTTTATATTATACATTAATTATACTTTACCCTGCTGCCACAGTGTAAACTGGCCCCAGTCTCCCGTCTCTCTCAGATTTTCATCTTCGGGCAGGAACTGTCCACTGTTGCCGTCTAACACTGACAGTGCTTCATCTTTAATGGTCAACCAGTTCCGTTCCAATGTCTGTAAAGACATATGAACACAATGAAAACAAAGCAGAGATAGACAAGCATACAAAAAGCATAATAATTCTAGGGGCAGATATGGCCTAATGGTTAGGGATTTTTTTTCTCTCCTGCTCTCAAAGCCTGCATTTACATGATCCAACAAGACAGCAAAAACAGTCCCCTCTGGCCACTGTGCAGGACTTGTATCTGTCACTCCCAAGATGAATTGATACTAAGGAGGAGGCCCTACACCATACTAATGAATTTTTGTGGTCTAAAACCAGGGATTTCAAGTTTCATTGCCCAACCCCTGTGTGTGTATGTATGCATCTACACACGTCTTTGTGTCATATGTGTCTTTACCTTGACTAAAGCTGTATATCCAGTCTCCTCAGCTGTCCACCAGGGTTGAGCACGAAGCCCTGGGACATTATACAGTGATCTCTGCCATACAGACGCAAAGTGACCTCGCTGATGTCCAGCCTCATACCAGTCATAGGCCTAAAAACATGCACTTTTTATTTTCTGTAAACTTCCTTTTAATAATCTCTTACTAATAATTGCTTTCATCTTACACTCTTGTCTCCTGTTCTCTGTAAAGCATCTCCGAGATGAAAGTAAAACCTTCCGTCATCAGTTCCTGGCTCTCCAGACTCCAAACCCTCCTAAGCACACCAAACACGGAGAAACATTCAATCGCTTGTATGTGTGTGTGAGTGGAAGTAAATGCTGTACATTTCTGTTCATAAAATCTGAATTACTCTGAGGTACGGTATGCTCTCCTCAATCTTGTTTTCGGATTTAAGTATGAACCCGTAATGCACTTTAGCAAATCCATCATGTGGGGCATGAGCTAAAACCTAAAGAGGCATTTCAAAAAGGAGAAAATTAGTAAGTCATATCATATTGCTAAACGTAATAACAACAACGACGATACAATATCTTACCTCCTCATATATACGTTTTGCACCCTTGTTGTCACCCAGAAGCAGATGTGCCACTCCCAAGTCATTCTTTAAGCTGACGTCTTCTGGGAAAATCTCAACTAGCTTCTCCAAAGTAGCCAAAGATCCCCTTGTACGACCTGAATGGAAACGTGACAAAGGAACATCTTTTGGGAATGTTCTCGTATTGTTATCCAGAACAGTCAGTGAAAAGTCACTATAATTCTACAGCTGCATTACTTGCGTACCTAAGAACTGCTGTCTGTCTGCACGTCTCTTTAATGTTGCTTTGGTGAGGTCAGGCGGTACGTCTGGGAGCTCGGCTACTTCTCTGTATGTGTTCACTGCCTTCAGAAGCATCTCATTACTGCGCATTTTCTCAGCCAAATCATCTTCTGCCTGGACATACATCATACTTCTCAGGAAAAATAACTATTTTGTTAAGGATTTTCTGCAAAATAATGAGAGTGACTATTATGTGATTTAATCAGTAACTTTAATGATTATGTGTTACCTGGGCTTTGCCATATCGGCATCTCGGACTTTGTGGGAATTTCTGGACAAGAGCTTCAAAAGCTTGGAGAGATTCCTCAATTTTCCCCTGAAAAAAAACGTAATTGTTTGATTTTGAAAACTACCATCTCCCAACATTTTTGGTTCATTTTAACAGTATTGATTCTTACCTTCTTGCGTAATTTCTCTGCAGCGTTGATCTCAGATTTGATCGTTTTGTCAAATTTGTTAAGAAGCTTTGGTTTCTTCTTTTTGGCTGTAAAAGAATTCACTGCAGCATTAGACGTACTGTTTCACACTGTTTGGTTTGTTTTAAAAGAACAACATTAAAACAAGTTGAACATACCTTCTTTTTCTTCTTTGGACTCTACTGAGGGTTCTTCGGGGAGTTCTGTTGTCTCAGTGATTGATTCGGGTGTGGAGACTGATGTAGGCACGGGTTGAGTTTCAGGTGGCAACTCTGGCTCTTGGTTTGCAGGTCTTGATTCCTCTGTTGTTAACTCTAATGAAGGTTCAGCATCGTGTGGAGTGTGTGATGTGGATTCTTTACAGGACACAAAAAGTGTACTTTAACATAACTATAATACAAAATGTACACAATACATAAACCACACATAATTATTTTAGTTAAATATTTATCTTACCTTTGTTTTCGCCAGATGGAGATTCTGCATGTAACTCTGAAATGCCAAAAAAAAAAAAAAAAAAAAAAAAAAAAAAACATTTAAAAGAAAGAATTTTGTCTTGTGTCTTCATTTTAAGTTTCATTTTAGTCTCTAAATGCTGGTCTTAGTCTTTCAGTGCAGCTGAAAACTGGTATTCATCTTCTTTGTTGGGACTAATTTAGCTTGAATGAAGGACTTGCAACCCTGCAGTATCAATATGAAACAAAATGACATTCTCAGGACATGCACCAAGTAACAAAATGTGGTGTCTTTGAAAGAAATTGTAAATACATATAATTTTCATATTATATATATATATATATATATATATATATATATATATATATATATATATATATATATATAAAATTAAATTAGAAATTCAACTTCGTAAAGCAAAAACCCTTAGGTGATGCTATGCACTACTTCCACGTCAAAGGCGGTTTTTACAGATATGAGCTATAGAATGGATTTAAGCGCGAGCACACACACACACACTCTCTAAAATCAAAACTGTGCATATGAACACTATAAATGAGACCATAATACTAATCCTTCAAGGTCTCAGATAAAAATCAGCACAAATGGCTCAGCAGGTTGACTTTAATTTCAAAATACATAAATTATCCAATAGTTTAATATTGTTTAATGCAACATATCTGCAAAGATGATGTGTATTTGTAAAGGCTTTTAGGTGACTAAAGAGTACTTTCATTTTTCTATATCTCTGAATTCCACTTTTATGCTCATTTTGATCAAACAGATGCATTTTTTTATTTTTATTGTATAGGTGTTTCATCCAGATGGATCCAGCGTTTTGAGAGAGTCAACCTAATATTTTTTTTAAACTGGTCCCAGAGTGGATAAATCTGAAAAAGCCCTGTAGGGGGGGGTTCTCGTTTGGACAGACAATCCAATTTTAGAAAACGTCCATCAGCCCACGTCACGTAACAAAAACATGACCAAACACTGAACGATTGTCTTTTTTAACCAACATAAACACAGATTAATAAATGTATTGTTCTATATTAGTTTGTATATTTGAGCTGATTTAAAACGTGAAAAAAATGGAAAAATCTAAAATGGAAAATTAAAACCGTCATTAGGTGGCAGCAAATCATGTTAATAAGCGAGTCATTGAGACTGAACAGAGTCATTTAAATATTGATTCATTCAGAAATGAAACAAGGTCATGTTCCTCAGAGACAATCATTTTTGTTATAGGTATAGCAAAAGCTTTATTCCCACCAAGGGCATCCATTTAATAATTTAATGTAAAATTTTAATATTCACTCAATGTTATTATTTCATACTGTTTTATAATGTAATAAAATACTAAGGTGCAGATTATTGCCACTGTTTGCATTAACTAGTATAAATAGCAGAAAATATTACAGTGTTAATATAATCTATAGCTATTTTCATCTATTGTTATGCGCACTTAGCGCAAACAGTCACTGCCAAGACGTTTATATTTGTTGAGGCTCTGTCTGAAAACAAATGAAAAGAGTATGACTAAGTGCATTACTGACTGACTACAAAATTGCCATGCAGTGTATTAATCATTTTTGTCAAGAGTTTCCATAATAACGTAAAATAAAGCAATGTTATTTTTTATTGCAAGATCTGAGGCTGTATCTCCAGATGATACTTTGGCAGACTGACATGAAACTTCGTATTTGCAATATTACTATTCCCCTAACAACGTCACAACAATTTTCATCTCCAAAATTAAGTGACATTTCTGTCATTAGTGTGCCAAAACCATGTTTTTTCACTTTTTGTCATAAGCCCTCAAACTTGTTTGGTTTAAATATGCACTTCTAATGAGGTTCACAGACATCATCTGTGTGACACTAGATGGCACTAGTAAGTATTCTACGGATGTTTGGGTCCCTACAACTTAAGCACTACACTACACTGTGAATAAGAAAGTTGGCATTCTTCTTTTGAGGACATCCTAACATTAACAGCCAGTCAAAATTCAGTGGTGAATGAAGTCAAATCTGTATAGACAAATTGGACATATACGGTCATGTACACTGTGTGAAAATGACTGTAAAAGATTATTTCTTTTAAATCCTTGCTTTAACCTCTAACAAGGATATATCTAGTTTTTATCTATGCAATTTATCCACAATTATACATTTTCAAAACCTACTTTTTCTAATCCTTTAATGACATATCAATTAATTTTTTAACCATTTTCTTTGTATTCTGTGTGAATGAGTTCTGATCCTGGTGTATAATTGTTTGGAAAATACTGGCATCGCTTTTATTTTCGCTGTCATGGTGTAGTCGGTCATGGCATGAAGAATTGCTTCTATCATTTACTTACCTTTTTTTCCTAAGGGGCTCTTGGGTGATGCCACCATAACAGGCTTCTCTGTCAGACCTGTATGAATGTTGAGTTATATCAGACACATTCACAGCAAGAAGGAAAGGAAGACAAAGAGAAAGGCAATTCTACAAAATATATAAAAATTATAGTATTGCTAGAATACAGCATTACTTTATATAAAAATTATCTTGGGTTGCTAATAAATACAGATAAACTTCTTGTATCAGTGGACACAGAAATGAGTATGAGTATTTATTTATATATAAATAAAAGATAAATAAAAGATTAGATTCGATTCGATTCAACTTTGTCATAACACATGTACAAGTACAAGGTAACGAAATGCAGTTTAGGTCTAACCAGGAGTGCAATCAGTGGGGGGCAGAACTCAGTATTGAGACAGCTCTGGTAAAAAAAGCTGTTCCTCAGTCTACTTGTTCTAGTCTGGGTGAATCTGAATCGCCTGCTTGATGGCAGGAGGGAAAACAGTTTGTGGGCAGGATGAGAGGAGTCCTTAATAATACTGCGTGCTCGACGCAAACAGTGTTTTTTCTGGATGTACTCAATGGATGGAAGTGGAGTTCCAGTGATGCGCTGGGCAGTTTTCACCATCCGCTGCAGTGCCTTACGCTCAGCAACAGAGCAGCTCCCATACCAGACTGTGACACAATTTATTAGGATGCTCTCTATTGTACAGCGATAGAAGTTCACCAGGATGGCTGAGGACAGCTGGTTCTTCTTAAGTTTCCTCAGGAAGAATAAACGCTGGTGAGCCTTCTTGACCAGGCTGGAGGTGTTGGTGGTCCAGGACAGATCTTCAGAGATGTGGGTTCCCAGGAACTTGATGCATGAGACTGGCTCAACAGCAATCCCATTAATGTGGATGGGATCATGTGTGCCTCTTCTCACCTTCCTGAAGTCCACAATGAGCTCCTTGGTTTTGGTAGTGTTAAGGAGCAGATTATTGTCTTTGCACCACGTGGCCAGACACTGGACCTCCTCCCTGTAGGCAGTCTCATCGTTGTTGCTGATGAGACCGATCACCGTAGTATCGTCTGCAAACTTGATGGAGTTAGATCCAAACACAGGCCTGCAGTCGTGGGTGAAGAGGGAGTAGAGGAAAGTGCTCAGCACACAGTCTTGTGGTACGCCAGTGTTGAGAGTGACAGTAGTGGAGCGGATGTAGCCTGACCTAATATGCTGAGGTCTGTTGGTCAGGAAGTCCATAACCCAGTTACACAGTGAGATGTTAATGTCAAGATCTGAGTTTGGTAATTAACTTAGAGGGTATGACAGTGTTGAATGCTGAGCTGAAGTCAACAAACAGCATCCGTGCGCAAGTGTTTTTATTGTCCAAGTGTGTGAGTACAGAGTGCAGTGCAATGGAGACTGCATCCTCAGGCAAACTGGTGGGGGTCCAGTGTGGAAGGCAGAGAGTCCTTCAGATGTGACAAGACTAGTCGCTCAAGACTAGTGGTGGTGGTTGGGTTTGTAATCACTGATGGCCTGGATGCCCTGCCACTTGCGTCGAAGATCAGAGTTGGAAAAGTGCTCCTCTAGCTTCAGCTTGTAGCAGTACTTGACCTTTTTGATGCCCCTCTTCAGATATGTGCTGTAGGCCTGTGCGTCACCTGATCTGAAGGCAGTGTTGCATGCTTTCAACAGAAGGCGCACCTCCTTGTTCATCCATGGCTTCTGATTTGGGTATGTGGTGATCTGTTTCTGGGTAGTAACATTATGGTGTGGTCTATGGTGGTGTTGATGTAACCCAGAACAGAGGAAGTTTAGTGATCTATATCCGTATGAGAGCCACAGGTAGCCTGGGAAGCAAACATACTCCAGTATGTGTGTTGAAACCTGTCCTGGAGTGTGGAGTCAGCCCCTGCTGGCCAAACTTTGATGGCCCTCACTGATGGCTTCACACGGTTGATGAGGGGGGAGTATTTGGGGGTGAGGAACAAAGAAAGGTGATCCGATTGTCCGAGATGGGGAAGGGGGGTCACAGCATAGGCTTCAACCATGTTTGTGTATACATGGTCCAAAGTTTTGTTTCCTCTGGTGTGACAGAAAACGTTTTGGTGAAATTTAAATGGGATCACCGCCTGCAAGTTAGAGTGATAAAAATCCCCCGCAACAATAAATGCAGCCTCTGGGTGAGCAGACTGTTGGTTACTGATGGCTGCATGAAGAACGTTCATAGCAAGCTTGGCATCAGCATTGGGAGGAATATAAGCAGCAGTTACAATGGTGGAAGTGAACTCCCGTGGCAGATAATCTACTCTTAACCACTAGAAACTCTAAGGTTAGCTGAGCAGTATATATATATATATATATATATATATATATATATATATATATATATATATATATATATATATATATATATATATTAAATAGAGTTACTTATTAGTTACTATATTATTATATTATTAAATACAGTTAAATATACATGTCTTTTGCGTATGCATGCCATTTTCCCTGAAAACATTAATTCTGTAACATTATTAAAGCATTGCTGTGTGTTGAAACAGACATGCAACCTGACTAGTTTGAGTAATGGCAGATGGGAAAATTGCTTAGCAGGTTTATTCATTTATTTATTTTCAGAAATCTAGAAACATTACTCTTGTCTGTTTGGTAGCACTATTGGTAAAGAATTAACACACTTCAACTTCAAAACATTAACAAAATTCTACCATAACACTGTTGTTATATGATTAACATAATTAAACCTTCACGTTTCACACAAAAATAAAATGATTCACACAATAACAAATAGTTATCAATCAAAGAACCAGTGAGATCAAGGTCGTACTATAGTGAACAAAATAAACCAAAATGTAAACACAAATAAAACAACTATCAGGTAAAAAACAATACAATTTAGCAGACATTGTCTGAACTGAAAATGTTGCTTGAAAAACTGCAGACAATTGCTGAATAAATATAAGCAAATGTTAAAATCTTGATCCTCAAAGTAGCTGCATAGCTTCACTTCCTGAACTTAAGTAGTGTCTTCGCTTATTAGCTCTTTCATTGGCTCAGAAAAAGCAGAACTGATGATACTGATCAGTCAAAATCTGATATTTATTAGCATTTTACAATTTTTTTTAATATGACCTATTAGGACCAACTGTCTGCACTGTCATTTTGCAAATCAGATGAAACCGCATGTTTGTTCAGTATATCTAAACTGAATGTCATGGTAATGATTTAAGTGCTAAGCAAGAGATTTTCTTGCTAGTGAGAACAACTGTCTGTGTGAATAGAGAAGATAAAAAAGGCAAACAAACTAATCAACAATCTTCATGTATTCATATAGCATCTCAAAGTGGTGCTAATCTTAACGCAAAAGAAGCGTTTTACGCATTCATGAACACAGTGTTTAAAATGATCATTCCAAAAATACAAATAATAATAAAAAAAATAAATGTCATAGTACACACTACTGTGTTGTGACATATAAGCCATGTCACGAATGAAAAAACGAAAACTATGAAATATAATCCATGTGCAATTTTAAAACTTTAAAACTAATTATTACTGTAATTCACGCCACTAAATAGATTTGAGTTAGCAGCACCCTTACATAACCTATTTTTTATATCATTGTATCAGCCAAGTCAAGTCAAGTTTACACCTGGCATTAACTCTTTTATATTTCTATTATATCTTGACACCGTTTAGTTTGACTGCGCTCATGTCTTCACTGCGTTATCAGATAAACGGAATCGGGTTTCCATGTCCCTTCTTTCAAATGTTTCTACAATATAAAATGTTATTAATTATTAATCTCATTGTGCTAAAAGTGTGTTTGATTATCACTGAACCAGATGAATGCGGCAACATACTACACTGCACCTTAACTGTACTTGACAGTGTTAAAAGAAACGCTCATTCTCCAACTCCCCCAGAGTTAATGAGTTGAGATTTACCGTTTCGAAATGTATTCGGCCAATCTCCAGTCCTGGCGATAGCACTTTTAGCATAGCTTAGCATAGATCATTGAATCCAATTAGACCAGTAGCATCACGTTCAAAAATGACCAAAGAGTTTCAATATTTTTCCTGTTTAAAACTCGACTCTTCTGTAGTTTTGTTGTGCACTAAGACCAGCGGAAAATGAAAAGTTGTGATTTTCTTTGCCGATATGACTAGGAACTACACTCCCATCCCAGCGTAATAATCAAGGAAATTTGCGCCTGAAACAGCCAAAGCCTCTTGCTTTGCACAGGGAGCGTGGCTCGCAAGCTAGGGACTATTTTCCACAGGCGCCGTGTGATATCACTGTGCCTTCCTTGATTATTACGCCGGAATGGGAGCATAGTTCCAAGTCATATCGGCCTTGTACTTTCTGGGAATATAAGTAGGCATCTGGCAAACAGACAAGAAAAATGAATATGCATTTACACGTTCATAAAGAGTCAAAAGTCTACCCTAAACCAGACCACCACCAAACTTTGTGGCCTGCAAGATCTTGGGTGCATTTACTCGAAAGATTAATGCCATGTGTACAGGAGCCCCGAACAGAGCGCAGTCAAGATATCCTTAATAAAGTAGTTAACTACAGTAAGAGCGGCAATATTAATAAATACAAAATTCCTTGAAGCTAAGAGTTTAAACTTAATAAATATATATGACTAATAATACATAACTTTCAATTGATATTTAATTCCACAACTAGGTAAGTTTTTATCTGGCATTAAAACAAAGAGTATAGCACATACTAATAAATATTCACAGAGTAAAATTATTGAAACACACCGATCTACACAACTCGCTATTTTCATAATTCAGAAGTCCAGGCTGAATGGCTCATTGCAGACGTGTTTCCTGGAGTCCTCCGACACCGCACTTTTTTGAATGCGTCCCATTTCAAATCTTGGGGTCTCTACTTTGTGAGGTGATGACGTGAATCAAGTGTTTGATTGAACGGTTGAAGAGGGCTCAAGCAACGGGCTTGAAAACCACTGGCTTGTTGGATCTAAGAAATCACGTTTGGTTGCACGAAACCTCCAATCACAGCTGGGTCCTCCATCACTCAGCTGTACCGTGGGACCAACGGTAACGTAGAGTTATGTTTTACTACACCGCTAGCTAAAAAGTAGCCTGTTAGCATTTTGAAGAGCTTTCACCGTCACTAAGTTAGTAGTAACTCTACTTCATTTACTTTGCAGCACGGTTCCTTGTAAACGCCTCAGGAGTTTTTATTTCCAATCAAATGTCACGGTTATGGCGGTTTACTTTTTATTTCTTGCTATTTTTCTTCGAAGACTTAAGTAGATCACGAGTAGATATTTTCTCATCTCTGGTATTTTTTTCATCTGCTGATTCTTTTTCATTTTCTGACTGACCAACTTTTTGTCCATGAGCTTTTTTATTTAATTTAGCCTCTTTTTCTTGTTTGTAATTGTTCGCATTTTCTTTTTCCTCCTTTAAATTTTTCTCTGTTTGCCCCTTTGGTGAACTTTCTTTTACTTTGCTAAGCTTTTCCTTTTCTGCTTTCTCTTTCTCCAGTCTTTGTTTTTCTGCTTTTTCTTTATTGAGTCTTTCTTTTTCTGCCTTTTCTTTGGCCAGTCTTTCCTCTTTTGCCTTTTCTTTCTCAAGTCTTTCTTTTTCTGCCTTCTCTTTCTCCATTTTTGCTTTTTCTGCTTTTTCTTTAGCCAAACTTTCTTTTTCTGCCTTTTCTTTAGCAAGTCTTTCTTTTTCTGCCTTTTCCTTATCAAGTCTTTCTTTTTCTGCCTTCTCTTTCTCCATTTTTGCTTTCTCTGCTTTTTCTTTTTCTGCCTTTTCTTTCTCAAGTCTCTCTTTTTCTGCCTTTTCTTTGGCCAGTCTTTCTTTTTCTGCCTTTTCTTTGGCCAGTCTTTCTTTTTCTGCCTTTTCTTTGGCCAGTCTTTCTTTTTCTGCTTTCTCTTTTTCTGCCTTTTCTTTGGCCAATCTTTCTTTTTCTGCTTTCTCTTTCTCCAATCTTTCCTTTTCTGCCTTTTCTTTGACCAATCTTTCCTTTTCTGCCTTTTCTTTAGCAAGTCTCTCTTTTTCTGCTTTCTCTTTTTCTGCCTTTTCTTTGGCCAGTCTTTCTTTTTCTGCCTTTTCTTTAGCAAGTCTTTCTTTTTCTGCTTTCTCTTTTTCTGCCTTTTCTTTGGCCAGTCTTTCTTTTTCTGCCTTTTCTTTAGCAAGTCTTTCTTTTTCTGCCTTTTCTTTGGCCAATCTTTCCTTTTCTGCCTTTTCTTTAGCAAGTCTCTCTTTTTCTGCTTTCTCTTTCTCCAATCTTTCCTTTTCTGCCTTTTCTTTGGCCAGTCTTTCTTTTTCTGCCTTTTCTTTGGCCAATCTTTCCTTTTCTGCCTTTTCTTTAGCAAGTCTCTCTTTTTCTGCTTTCTCTTTCTCCAATCTTTCTTTTTCTGCCTTTTCTTTGGCCAGTCTTTCTTTTTCTGCCTTTTCTTTAGCAAGTCTCTCTTTTTCTGCTTTCTCTTTCTCCAATCTTTCTTTTTCTGCCTTTTCTTTGGCCAGTCTTTCTTTTTCTGCCTTTTCTTTAGCAAGTCTCTCTTTTTCTGCTTTCTCTTTCTCAATCTTTCTTTTTCTGCCTTTTCTTTGGCTCTTTCTTTTCTTTTTCTTTGGCCAATCTTTCTTTTTCTGCCTTTTCTTTAGCAAGTCTCTCTTTTTCCGCTTTCTCTTTCTCCAGTCTCTCTTTTTCTGCCTTTTCTTTGGCCAATCTTTCTTTTTCTGCCTTTTCTTTAGCAAGTCTCTCTTTTTCTGCTTTCTCTTTCTCCAGTCTTTCTTTTTCTGCCTTTTCTTTGGCCAATCTTTCTTTCTCTGCCTTCTCTTTCTCCATTTTTTCTTTTTCTACCCTTTCTTTCTCCAGTTTTTCTTTAGCAAGTCTTTCCATTTCTGCTTTCTCTTTCTCCATCTTTTCCTTTTCCGCCTTTTCTTTAGCAAGTCTCTCTTTTTCTGCCTTTTCTTTCTCCACTTTTTCTTTAGCCAGTCTTTCCATTTCTGCTTTTTCTTTCTCCATCTTTTCCTTTTCTGCTTTTTCTCTGGCTAGTTTTTCTTGTTCCACTCTTTCTCTCTCTGCTTTCTGTTGTTCTCTTTGTTTCCGTTCCTCTTGAAGCTTAGCTTCTGCTTCTTCTTTGACTTTTTTCGCAGCAAGAGCAGCTCGTCTCTCCTCTTCCTCTTGAGCCAAAACATTACGGACTTCAGCCAGGGCTAGTTTGGCAATCTTTTTAGCTTCAATCTTCTCATGAATAATTCTTAGCTGCTCCTTCAGAGCTGCTTTCAGCTTTCGCCCAATATCCCTGGTAGGATGTTCTGAGAATGAGTGGGACAAAAGTTCATCTCAGAAGGCTCATCATTCTCAAGTCCCATGCAAACACGCATTGAGCTGTCTTAAGTGCGAATAACTTTTTATAATTACTGAGAAAGGAAAATCCACATTCAGATTTTTCATTTAGAATTAGGATTCCTTTTTGATGACATTCCATTTATTTGTCAATTTTAAGAATAAATTTGCAAGCTATCAGTAATTTTAGTTCAAGTCTGCGCTGCTTCAGTAAATTATTGATTAAGTGCAATTTGAAAATACAACTGAAAAACTCCAATTGTGATGCATCTGATGAAATTACATTTTTAGTCACGCACACACTCAGAATTTGTATGTATATGCATAAAAACATACGCATTGTGTGTTCTGCCGAAAAAAAAAAAAACATCATGCAGGTGTTGGAACAACATGAGAGTGAGTTCGTCATGACAGACCTATTTTTTGAGCATTACTGAAGCTAATTTATTATGCTGCTAATTCCATAACTCATGCGAAGTACCTGTGTCTTTAAGCCCCACTTCTTTAGGTCTCTCATCTGCATTGAAAAAGGGGCAAACAGAACTTAATGACATGGAAAGATGTTTATTGTCGCAACAAGTTACAGAACGCATGCTCTTCTATAATCCAACATCCAGAGCAAACACATTTAGTTGAATACTAAAACATATTTAAAATAAGTAAACGGGAATGCGTTGGGTGAGATGTTGCAAGTAATCAGATGATTTTTAGTGTTTAGTTCTTTCAAACTAATAAAAAAAACCCAACTAAATTTAGGGTTAGTTCACACAAGAATGAAAATTGTGTCACCATTTATTCAACCTTATAACATTCAGTTTATCTTTAGAAAACGAATGAAGTTTTCCTTTATTTCGCCTTAGCATGATAAGAATGATAAATAGACTTCCACAAATCCACATGCAAACTAACTATCACCAGACAATATGGTCTACAGCAGTAATTAAACACTGTAAAAAAAACAATGAAAAAATGGAAACCTTTAGAACTTTTAGAAAATTGGCCTTGTCAGAAAGCGTATCCCCGTGGTTAAGACGTTACAGGTTTTCAGAAGAGGCAAAATATTGGCCTGCATCAACTACAATGAGCTCACTGAAATTCAGTGAGCAACTGCCCAATGCATTATTAAAACCTAGGAGCTGGGTCACCTTTTGGTTCACTATAAAAGTCACGTAAGAACTGTAGTCTTGAAGGACTATTGATTAAATAGAAAAAAATCTAAACAACCGACTATGAAGCACTGGTCAGGTCTAGTCTAGTCTCTCTAGACGGTAAAATGAAGTCAGCTGAGTACTTAATGACCATCCAATGACAACACTCACATATTACAGGACGACAATGCCAAAATTCATCTCTCTTGAATTGTCACAGAGTGGTTCAGGAAGCACAATGAATCATTTCACAAACTGGGCACCACAGATTCCTGACCTTAACACACAGAGCTGGGTAGATAAGTTATATGCGTTAAATAAGTATTAGGTAATAAGTTTGATTACTTTTGACCTGATTAAATAGAATAATCTTAAAATATATTTTATTTTTCGTTGCATTTTAATATAGTACATTTATTATTGTTACTGATGTCGTATGCATGTAATTCTATTACTATCCTATTATCAACTCACACTGCCGTCAGTATGTCCTCTTGACGTAACAAGACAACCAAGAACGTGATGCATACTCTATTTGTAATATATTTGTTATTTCATTACTTAGACCTGCTACATCTCATCTCATCTGCCACAGATACTTTTTGGCGTGTTTGTCTGAGACGCTTTTAGTTCACGTGACAGAACAATTATAATAACTCTCCAAAATGTTTGCCTAGGTGACCCGCTTCGAACTGCTGAATCGAACTGATTTTGTTCGAAATGAATGATCAGTTTGTTATTCGATTAGGTTTGAAGCATATCAGGGCCTTAAGAGGCTCATATATGAGAACACCAAGCCAAAAGCTAACAATTCAGTCAAACGTACCACAACGTCCACGTACTATGGTAAAGCTCAAATGAAATTAAACCTAACATCAGCCAAAACGATATGACTAGGAACAAATAATATACTGATGCGATCACAAATGCCTATTAAGCGTACCTAAAACGAAAAGTATCTCGTTTCATCACTACAGAACCATCAGAACCAGCGGCAAATGTCGGATGTACGATCCCAGCTTGAGGCTGCTCCATGTGGATACATGAGCACCGAGCGCTCATTAAATCACACGCAGCCCCAAAAACGGCCTCGAAATACACCTAAGGGACGATTCTAGTCGAACATTCAACGTTTAGCTTCACTCCGGGTCGAGAGGGTTACTTTCAAAATGTATTCCAATATAGTTACAAATTATTCAATAAAAAAAATTAGGTAGGCTGCAAAGTTAGTTACTTTTTTTTTTGTGAACAAATTGTATGTAGATTTTGTTAATGTACGAGTACATTACTGATGTGATGCTACAATGTTGAAGCATACTGCATTACACACACCTCTCTATATAAATGTTGCAACACAGACTGCATCATGCAGGGGTCTACAAAGATGTGCATCAGGCAAATATACGGAGCGTCACTTAAAAATAAATTCAAAAGAAAGCTTCAATTATCGTATTAATTCAAATATAGGTAAAACAAACAAACAAAAAAGCTTTTCAAATTGACAAATAGATTTAATGTAAGTTCATGTATTTGTTCAAAAATGCAGCTAAATCTACCAAATGCTTTAAGTGATCAATGAAAACAATAATACCTATGCAAAAATCACATTTACATTAACAAACTCTTTTTTGTTTCAAATAACTATTCATTTGTCAATTTGATAAGATTATTCTCAATCATAAACTCACGAATCCACTTCAGTCAAGTTCGGGTGCCAAGAGCAAAGCCAAAATAAAAAGCTTGTTTCCTCAAACAACACACCAGTCAATAGCTTCTAACATGCGAGTCTTATAGGAAAGCTGCATCTTTTTGCAGCTCTCTCAGTGCAACCGTCAAACACTAAGTATAGGTGTACAGGCCACAAGACTGTCTTTACACGGAAGCTTGGAATGGCCTGCTTGGATACTGTCTCCCTCTGTTGTGATATTTTTTCTTAAGGTTTTTTCCTTAGTAGCCACAGTAGCATTTTCTGAAGGGAAGAAAGTTATATGATACCGATAAATAGAAAGGCATAGATACACACGTACAGAAAGATAAATAAAGCTTGACTTTATCTACAGATTGTAACAAACTATTCTTGGAGCAAAGCCAATTCATATGTTCATGTGCAGCTTTAGTGGAAATTATTTCATGCTTTATAAAATTTCCACTGTCTCGACATTAATTTTTTTAAAAATAATAATAGAAAATTGGAACAAAATTTGATAAAAGAATCTCCCAGATCAAATCCCAGCGATGATCCTAAATGTCATAAATAAAGTTTATTATATGAGCTTTGAGGTGCCAGCCTCACTGACACGATACCAAACAGTTTCATGCTACGAATTTTGTAACACCTCAAATGACAGGAAACCTCAAAAAGAGACACTTCTGCATTTGACAGACAGAGTACACTACCATGTTCACGACGGCCTCGCTTTTAAATTTAGTGGCCCGGAAAAAGCTTGCTTAGACCACTTTTCTCATCTTAAGTCTGAACAATGCCAATGTAAATAAATAAAAGAAAAGAGAGACAGAAAGACACTTTTGATTGGTATTGTCACTTCAGTCAGTCACGTCAGAAAATAACCACATAGACAAGTAAGAGTCTCACTTACCCAACAGAACTTTGGCATCTTCTACGTCAAAGTCCCCATCGCCATCAGCATCGTACACTCCTCCAAGAGCAAAGACAAAAAGACAATGCTTGTGAAATGAGCAAGTAAATAGGGTCCAACTCAGCAAGACAGTACACCAAATGCATTCCTAAACTGATTTTTTTTTGTCTTTTGTTGGTCGTGTACATCCACGATGTTGGGACCCATTCACACCGAGCATGACTTAACAATAAAAACAATAAAAAGTCTTTCAACTCAATGTATGACAACATTTCTAAATCTTCCCAGGATAATTATTTTTTTAAAAAGTTCATTAATATATTTCCTGAATAAAAAAGCTCAATTAAAATATGTTTTATATTCAATAGATTTTTTTCTCTTCCCCTTTCATTGATAATTCGACACCTTGAATACTGATCATATTGTTTTCGAAATGATAACAGTTTATATCTTGATTCAGTAATGTGTTCATTTTATACAGATATCTAGATCGGCATTAATCTTTAGGTGACAAATCGTTTATTTAAAAAGAACTAATAATTTTACCACATAATGTGAGACGTTTACATGCAAAACTGTAAAAAAAAACAACAACTTACCAACCACACTGTTGTAGTCAACTAGGTCAAACCACATGACCCCTACAGACAGCCACGCTCCCAGCAAAGCCAGCACCAACAGCCAGCTGAAGACAGAGTTTCCCTCCGTCTTCTTTTCGCTCTTAATGGCTGTATTTGCACCTGGAGAGTCTGAGAAGATACACAGGAACGAGATACTCAAAACTATTAATGTACGATGAAAACTGAATTCAGAATAAGGTTAGGTTTTCAAGCATGCTAGTTAAGCAAAAGCAGAAAAAGCTATTATTTTTATGTAACCCCCAGCATCAGAAAATTATAGAATTATTTTCTTACCCTCTTGCCATTCCAAATCCATAAGGCTTTTGTTCATATTCAAAACAATAATGATGACTATGCTAAATACACCATCTACTGAAAACTATCTTCTCGATAATAAAATAAACACCAAATATGAGTGCTATGTAATGTAATATCCAGCCATTTTATCCCTCACAGCACAGGCTCATGTTCATTCCTGGCAAAATGTTGATCTTGTGCTACTCTGATTAAATGGTTAGTTGACCCAAACATCATTAGTCGCTCTGGATTCAGTTTTATGTTAGGTGCACGTAATTCATTTTACTTCAGATGTCATCGGCAATGTTTATGGTCATTTTGGGCAGGATAGCGATATATTTAAACCGCTTCGGCGGTATGGTGTCCTGCTGGACTGTATGTAAAACTAGTGTTTCCTGGTCTTTATTGGAAGAAATATGATTCTCCGTCAGTATGCGAAGACCATTTTATTAAGTGCACTTAGTTACAGCCTTTTATTCATGTTTTTAAATGAAAATCGAGCTGGGTGGTTATGCATGTACACATATGCGCTCATCTCTGTTACATTTCAGTATTGGCCATTAAAAAAAAAAAACAGTACACGACATTGTACGTTTCTGAGCAAACTATCAAAAAAGTTTTCAGTTCAGTAATACTAGCTCTTCTGCCATTGTGCGCTTCTTATTCTACTAAAGGTCTTGTAACGTCCTGAAATTAGGTCAAATATTGAATGCAAAAAGCCACAGGGAATGGTTCGCTCACGGAGGCGAATAACAAAGGGTTAAAAAAAAATAACACGACTGTATAACAGATTGTATTACACTTGACTGGCAAGGTCGCCTGTATGTTAAATGCACACACGGACATGTGATCATACACCAACAGCTCTAATTTTCAACTCAAACTATGAAAGGGGAGTGGCTACATATAAGTGGGCGTGACCTCAAGAGGTCGACAGGGACAGTGCAATTAGTATCACAATGATTAGACAATCCAAAACGCATCCAATTATCAAACTTTTAAACATACATTTGTTAAATGAAAATGTAAAAATAATTACAAAAAGTCGTCACAACCAATGCAACAGCGGCACGTTATGAACGAACTACAAACGGCGCGACAAAACAAAACACGATACACAAACACACAAAGAGATGAACTTTAGACTTCATGCTCAAACCGGCACTAAGGTCAACAACCCCATGTTGAAACGTCACACTAGATTCTGACAGATACAGATTTTGCTCACACCACACCAGTAAAAGAACCAGCAAAAAAAAACACGTCAGACTGTACCTGTCATTTTGGCTCCATCTACACTGGTTTCAGCCATGCTTGGAGGTTTCTAGTTTTTCCAAACTAAACTGTAAAAGAAAAGCAAAGCTTTTTCTGCTCACATGAAGCACATCTCACTGGTTTAGCTGCAACACGATATATGCTCGGCACCTCCTGGGTATTTTTAGAGCTGCTGTACACACACCCTCTTTTGGACCTCATATGGAGACAACAGTTATAGCTAACACACACACACTAACACAATTGACCCTCACTGAGTCCGCCTCCCTACATTACTGTTTCATCGAAGAAAAACCACCAGACCAAGTTGCAACTTTGAGGGGTTTTTTTTAGTGTTAAAATAACACCTAAACTGAACTTTGTAATAAAATGTTTAAAAAACATCATGCCAGTACCAAAATACATCCAAGCTAAATATGGTACATTCTGTTTAGGTAAATATATCAGAGTAAGATGAGAGAAGACCTTTAAAAGAATGAGTATTTACTTGTATATTGTAAAATGATGTAAGATGATGATGCTGCGTTATTTTTCTTTATATTATATTTATATCTACCTGAGGAAAGGCAATGTGAACAGCTGAATATATATATATTTTTTTTTTACAGTGAAAACACATACCTAACAAAACCAAACAACTATGTAACTTTGGGATTCCTTAAACATATTTTAAACTGTTGATATGATTCTTTAGGCTCTTAAAGAAAAGAGTATTACATGCTTTGGTTAACATTTCTTAGTGGTAGTGTAAAACACACTTTTTACAGTAAAAATCAACGTTGTTTTCATCAAGCCATTCTAATCTAAGTTTCTTTAAATGCTAATGAGTCCTGCCAGCCCTGTTTACACTGTTAAAAGATTGGGTTCTCACTCAAAATACTATCTGACCTAGTATTTACGTGCCAAAATTCTTACAGGTTTGTACAAGTTTCTGAAGTTTTTTCAGTGAGAATAGTAAAGCTGTGTATTTCTTTTATAGATATGATAAAACTAAATACTTCAGAGATATGAAGGGTTCACTACTGCTAAGGACTATAGGTACTCTGGATTAACAAGAGATTGTCTTGACATTGTGTGTTTTATGGGCCCTTTAAATGTCAGCCACAAAACTTGCTAACTAGCATATTATTTGGAAAAGCGATATGCAAAGATTAACAAAGAAGAACAGTAAATTATAGCGACCGTCAAATACTAACAACACAGAACTATTGCAAAAAAGTGACACCAAATTATCACACTGATAATGACACGGTTTCTAAATGTGAAAATGAAGGTGTCAGGACTCACGGTCCTGGTCAGTTTGGACATTTGGAGCACCAGGATGCTTTGGTACCTGCTTTGGCTAGGTCACCTGGCTTAAATATTATCAACAATTGGGGAAAGCTTTTCAAAACGAGAGCGAGAACCGGTTTCCTTCCATTCATTTTTACTTAAATTTTTCACTTTCACTCATCCCTCTAGATTAACATAACGCTTCATGTATTGGTCTACGGCACAACTGCACTATACATTAGGTTATTGTTAGATGTGTTCTTATTTCTTGAAGTATGATGCTAGGTTTCATTTCTCTCTGAAGCCACTGGAAACTATTTTTATAGCCAATACAAACTTGTGACTTCTCAAACGTCATATGGATCTATTCTAAGAAGGTTAGAAGCTGTATTAAATGCACCTTGATAACGTCACGCTGCCTGTTTACCGGATGTTCACATTATTTTATCCGACCCCTGTACAAAATAATGGAAAACATGTAGAGTGCGACTTGATTTCAGTATTTTATGCAGCTGTTAAGGATCAAAATAAGTGCAAATGGATAAACAATGTGACACTAAAGGACTTTTTGGTTGCTTGTAAAAATAGTTAATTGAAAAATTGACTTTTTTTTTTTATGATTAAACCATACAAGACCTCAAGACGTGCACAATCCGTTACTTCCTCCTGCTTGCCTTGTCCACTTGAAGCTCACTTCAGGATTTTTAAATCAGTTAAAATCACTGCATAACATATTCATTTTATTTGTTATTAATAAGGCATATGTCTAACTGATATACTTTGCCACAATTTATTGAAAAACATCATAGTAAAATACTATGGCTATGTAATAAAGTAGCTCGACAGAACTAAATGGCATGGTGCTAAACGTTTACACTGCTGTATGAAGTACGAACACTATGATATTGCTGTCATAGTTTCTGGTAAGAGAACTGCAATTCTGATAAGCATACACAGTATCAGAAAGACATTGTATACTGCTTTCTTTTCTGCAAATCTTTATTATTAAACATCCACCGAAAACGTGTGCGAAACGCATTCTCTTACTGCGTGAATAACACACTAACACCGCCTGATCAAAAGTAACACTTGAATTGCAACATTTAAATAATATTGGGTAAAAAAGCACATGAATTTATGTATTTGGGCCCCACATAAAAAAAAATACTAATATGCGACGAAATTTTAATTAACGTTACCTTTTTGGCCTGGCTGCGGACCGTTTTCTTCTGCTTCATGGTAACTGAGGGAGATGTTTGAAGAGTGTTGTTAATGGCTGGTTACGCTCACAATCTAAAAGTTCTGCATTTCCAATTGTGACTTGTGCAGAAAGCTTTTCTTCCTCTTCTTCGGGTGTAAGAGCAGATCTGTGTCGTGAGCACATGCCGCCACCTGCTGTACGTTGTGCTCTTTTTCTTTCGCTGTTGGAGGATGCTCTGTGCTCTTATCGCCGCGAAAGTGGTGAAACGGAAGTTCTGAAACGGAAGGCTGCATCTTTCCCAGTCCAGTCCTTCTAAGGCTTCAAGGATGGAGTCCTGCTTTGCTCAGCATTAACGCTTGAATGAGACGGTCTAGTTACTGGGGGTGTATAATGGCATTGAAATGATCATTTGAAGGATACTTATTGAAAAACTTTATGTTGGACTTACTACAGAGCAGTACAGACAATCGCCTGTGGTTTCCCTGATGTTACACTTATGCACAGTTCGGCAGTATGATTAACTTAAGGGAAAAAAGCAAGACTTGAGGAGCAAGTTTGAAACTCCTAGTGTAGAGAAAACCCAATGAAACCCTAGGAACATTTGTGGAATGCCCAGTAGGTGTCAGTGCTGTATTTTCAGTGTCTTATGCTTATGTTCATTTGTCGTTTAAATATTATGCATTGCAAGATGCACAGTGGCCAGAGGGATTTGGAGACATTCTTCTTGCAGAATAGTGACCAGGTCACTACGTGATGCTGATGGAGGAAAATATTTCCTGACTCGATCCTACAAAAACATCCCAAAGTCTCTCAATAATATTTAGACGTGGTGACTGTGCAGGCCAGGGGAGATGTTCAGCTTCACTTTCATGTTCATCAAACCGCTCTGTCACCAGTCTTGCTGTGTGTATCGGTGCATTATCATCCTGATACACGGCACAGCCTTCAGGATACAGTGTTTGAATCATTTGGTGCACATGGTCCTGGTAGTCCTTGGCAGTGATGCGCTCATCTAGCACAAGTATAGAGTCTAGAGAACGCCATGATATTGAGCCCATCACTGATCCACCTCCATGCTTCACTCTGGGCACAAAACAGTCTGAGTGGTACTCTTCTTTGGGGATTCTCCACACCGTAACTGTTTTTTTTGGATACAATGGCTTTCAGACAGCATCTACAGTTACTCCTGTTGGATGTGGTTCATCCTTCTTGGTGGTATGCTGACATTACCCTGGATAACATGGCTCTTGACACAAAGACTTGCTGTCTGGGTCACACATAATGTTGTGTGCATTGCAATATTTTAAGCAAAACTGTGGTTTTAGTACTAATTAAACCCTTACATTCTGCTCTTGTTGGTGGAATGTGCAATCAATGAAGATTGGCTACCAGGCTGGTCAAATTTAGCCATGAAACCAGTGTTTCAGTCTTATTCTCCAACATTCTCCAGTTTTATATACACAGTTTTAACTAAAAATAACTTGTCATAGCACTTGCATGTTGTTTTTGACTGCTTCTATAATTTATTTTGGATAAAAGCATCTGCTAAATGAGTAAATGTAAATGTAAATGTAATGTTAAAATTAAAATGTATAGTTTTATTTGAAACCAGTGAAAATAGATTTTACATGTGTGACAGCCTCACACTGTCTAAAGAGGTTTTAGATGAAAATGTAATAGACAGATAGCAAAACGATCTGCTGGTGTAATCATATCTCCAGAGACACCAAGAAAAAAAAATCAAGTTCTGGTGAAGAAAGAAAACAACTGTTTTAAGTAGCACATAACACAGGCCACACAACCATAAACATGAAGAACAAGAAGAAAGAATGCATGGTCACAAAATGGACTGCAAATACAACTCTTAAACATAAAGTTGTCATATAATTAATCTCTGAATTCTGTATTGTTTGTTTATATATATATATATATATATATATATATATATATATATATATATATATATATATATATATATATATATACAAAAAACTATCTTCATCAGTGCATAGTTTTTAATGGCTTTTAGAATGTAATTTAAACAGCATAATTATTCTGACCGATTTACAGCATCAACATGCTGTATTGCATGTTTATGACAATTCTGAATGCTTCAGTTTTAACAAAAAATATCTAAAGAGGAAGGAGATAAATTAAAGGCATTACCCAACAATGAAAATGTTTCAATATTTACAAATCTTTACAGTATGTTGTTCCAAACCTTATTCTAAGCTAAGCAGAATATTAAATGACGACATGAAGTACTTCAAATCAAAAAAGCACTATGAACATGTCATAAAACTACCATATCACTTGTGTGTCTTCCAAGTCTTGTATAAAAAAATCTTTAAGTTGTTATTTGCTGAAAACCTCCACTCTAGCTCCCTATTTGCATTTATGTAATTTTGAAGCATGAAGACAAGTCACACCAACTTTGGCATTAATGACGCCAAACAGCATAGTTTGTTGTGTGTGATGACTGATCATGATTAACCAGTTTTAATATGCAAAAATGTGAATGACATTTGACAGCTATGGCAGATGGAGGGAATAATGAATTTAATCAGTGCATAATGACATTTCATTGTGTTCCACACTATTTTTGCCTTCATATGAGTTAAAATATAGCAGAGTAAGTTATAGAAAATTATCTTAACTTTCATGGTTTTGTGCATTTGTTAGGTTCAAAAGTATCCAACCCCACTTTCAGAGTAAGGACAAAAGCATTTTCTTTTATGTGGCTTATGGGTTTGGAACAACATGAAGGTGAGTAAATGATTACAGAACTTGTCATTTTTGGGTACACTATTGATTCAAAGGAAAAACTAAAACAAATAACTCTTGTGATTTCTTTGCTTTCTTTGCCTGACAACCACCTCTCAAACATACCTAAAAACCTAAAATAACATGATTGTGGACACAACTGAACTTGTGCTCCAAACAAAAAGCGAGCTCTCCAAAAACTGTGACCAAATCATCCTCAACTGTACAGTTTGATCCAAACGATCTCACACTTCAGGAATAGAATGGTCCATTAGCGACTTTACAATACTGCTGGACATCCTGCAGTGAGAAAAATAATATTAATACGTTTGTGAGATGCAACAAAAGAAAGAAATATTGGCATTGGGTTTTGTCCACCCGCGTTTATTTTCCATACCTTTTCATCATGTGTTCAAAGATGACCACTGGCATCACAGTAACCGTGACAACCCCACCGCTGGAATTAAGGATGTCTGTGATTTGGGAGTCCTAATCAAAGAGATGAAAAAAAGGAGCTTAAATAGGAACCAAGTGTTTTATAGGGCTTTAAAACAGACAGAGCAAAAGTGAAATAAGGTAAACCTTATTTGAAGGTAATTTACCTTCAGTCCGATTATATTCTGACCATTGATCTCACAGATCTGATGATCAGTAAGGAGGCCGTTACGTGCAGCTGAGCTGTCTTTTACTATTGAGGTGATTCGACCCTTTTTAAAAAGAAAGCCGAGCTGCCCGGTCATGTCCTTGTGAAGAGTAAGAGTTCGCTCCAATGGCCTGTAAACAGTAATAGTATTTTCAGTACTGGTTTCAGAAAAACTGGGCAAAAAAAACACTTTTTAAAAAAGTTATAAATTGATTTGCATTTTAATGAGATATGTATTCGATCCCCTATCAATCAACGGATTTCTGGCTCCCAGGTGTCTTTTATAAAAGCTGAGTTTAGGAGCACTCTCCTAAAGGGAGTTTATTACCTTAGAAGACACCTGTCCACAGAAGCAATTAATCAATCAATTTAATTCCAAACTCTACACCATAGCCAAGACCAAAGAGCTGTCCAAGGATGTCAGGGACAAGATTGTAGACCTACACAAAGGTGGAATCATCCAGCAGCTTGGTGAGAAGGTGAAAAACCTACCAATCTACCTTGTTCTTGCAAAATCTCACCTCATTGAGTTTTAATGATCATGAGAATGGTGAGGAATCAGCCCAGAACTACACGAAATCATCTTGTCAATGATCTCAAGGCACTTGGAACCATAGTCACCAAGAAAACAATCCCTCTGCTTGAGCAAGCCTGCTGAAGTTTGCCAATGAGTATCTAAATGATTCAGAGAGGAACTGTGTAAAAGTTTTGTACCAATTCAACTTGGAGGAGGTGGACATGGAGGTGGAAACAATATGCTTTGGGGGTGCTTTAATGCTAAGGGGCAGGACAACTGCATCACATCAAAAAGACCATGTACCATCTGGGCCAGGGCATTAATAATGGTCGTAGATAGGTATTGCAACATGACAATGACCCAAAACACGGTCTAGGCAACTAAGGAATGTCTTAAGAAAAAGCACATTAAGGTCCTTGAGTGGCCTAGCCAGTCTCCAGACCTTAATTCCTCATAGAATCTGTGAAGGGAGCTGAAGGTTTGAGTTGCCAAACATCAGCATTGGAAAGGAGGAGTGGGACAAAATTCCTTCTGAGATGTGTATAAACCAGGTGGCCAACTACAAGAAATGTCTGACCTCTATGATAGCCAACAAGGGTTTCTGCACCAAGTCATGTTTTGTGAAGGGGTCAAATACTTAAATACTTTGAAATGTGTTTTGGGGATTTCTGGATTGTTATTCTGCCTCTGACTGTTAAAATAAACCTACCATTAAAATAATAGAAAGATAATTTCTTTGTCAGTTGGCAAAAGTACAAAATCAGTAGGGGATTTTTTTCCCTCACTGTATGTAATGAGCTGTATGTCTTTATCAAGCTCAGACAGAGGAGTTATGTCAAAAGGATTTATTGAAAGTAATGACAAGGTACAAATGGATGATAATGAGGAACAAAAAGAGAAAAAAAACCCAAAAACTTAATTGTCAGTAAGAGATTGTTAGTAAATGCTTTCACAAGTTTTTGAAAGAGGACTTTTCATAGTTTCTATAATCACTGGTCGTGGACCTGGGCCTGTGTTACTTTGAGGTCTGGTACAAATGGCCTATGACATGGGGTAGAAAAATCATATGATGGTGATTCTGCTATGCCTATTAAACAGATGGACTATTTTGATGACGCACTTCATACTTTTCTGGGACTTCACAGTGTTATTTACTTCAGTCAGAAGCCTCCTGGGTTTAATGCAAAAATCTTAAATTGTGTTCCAAAGATGAACAAAGCTTTTACTGGTTTGGAATGACATTGGAGTAAACGATTCATAACAAAACATCAATTTGGGGTAGAGTAGCTTTTTAACATTAGTCATACACAGGTGTGTTAAACAAGAAAAAAATGCTAATTTTGAACAGCAGGGAGGATTAAGAGCCGCTGAAATAGTTATAACATGCCATAACTTGCCTTAACATTTTGTAACAATTCACTGATAAACTAGTTTTTTTTTTTTTGTTCTTAGCTAAGACATGAAGTTGGCGACCCTGACCCGCTTCCGGTTTGCTTTCATTAGTTCACAAAAAGCTAATTTTCTTGTTTTTGTGAGTGCACACAAGTAGACATACAGTCTTTGTAGATTAGAAAGATGTATTTCCCTTATCTGTATGACCAAAAATTATGAAGTAGGCCTATTTTTAGTAGTATCTGTCCTGTACCAGCGAGCTACTGTTCAGCTCCACACTCCACACTTAAACGGTGCATATTTCTCGAGATTAACATTAGATTGAGCGGCCATGTTGCTGATACGTCCTGCCCCATGTACTGTATTACTATAGGCTGGGTGTTAACAACCTGTCCATAACAGATTCCGTGACTTCCCCAATGTGTGTTTTTTTTTCCTGTGACTAAGTGACTAATTAAATTTCGATTGACCAAGCCTCTTCTGGAGGACTAACTTAGTTTACTATTAGGGGGCATCCCTAGTAATTATATACATTTGATTTACCCCGTTACAGGGGCATGGCAGCTATTTAAATGTGGGAGAGACGTAATTGTCAGGGCAACAACAAATTACAGGACATTTACTACTGCCGTGAGACGAAATAAAAAATAAAAGTATAAGGGACAGAATCAGTTAAACTGGTTGCATCTTATGGTGTTCTCAGAGCAGGCAACGATGCAATGAGATGCAGTGAGTCGTTTCCTATTCAGGGGATCGGGGTTACATATGTAACCAATATCTCTTTCTGAAAACTCATACAGAAGCCATAAGTGTACCCAGAACCCTGACACATAACATGGTTGTTCTCCTGGCGAGTCAAGTTCAAGTTCTATCTTTTGTGATCCATCTCCATCTCCTACATTATTTTCTGTCCAATTTACACTCTGCCAAAATTAAAGTAGTTGGGCTGTCAGAACAATAGCCCTGCAGTGCTTTCGAGTAACAGTGCTTGGTGTTTAATCAATGATCCAAGCTTGAATTCTGACTCAAGGTCTTTTCTCATCCCCCACTATCCTGTGTTGCAAAAAAAAAAAAAAAATAATTTGCTTATACAATTTGACAAATTAAAATACTCTCGACAACTCTTTTCATAAGTGTTTCTGATACCTACATACTCTATCAACAATGGTTTACAACAACAGCTTGCACTGCTGTGCAGATGAAAGGCTTAACTACACACACACACACACACACACCCTCCTGCTTCTGATCTCTTCATGAATAGTTAATGACAACCTGATCCTCATAAATTAAACATCATCGTGCAGAGTATTTGAAACCTGTAAAAATGCTCTGTGTATGACGCGTGTGTGCGTGTGTGTGCGAGTACCTGTCTCGCACAGCCAAAGTGATCTTCTCTGGGTTGGCGTTCTTAAGCTCCTTATGTGCATTATCACTACTCCAGCCAGCACAAGATTTGCCATTGATCTGCAGAATCTGATCACCAAAGCGCAGCCCAGCCAGTGCTGCAGGAGTGTTAGCCTGCACTAATTGCACAAACACGCCCTGAAACACACATTTGGAAACTGAGATTACCATTATAATTTTAGGGTGCAATGATATTATGTGGATGCCATTATTTAGATTAATAAATTCAAAAATGTAAAGTATTTAAATATTAAAGATATACATTATCTATGACTTTGAGGCGGAGACCAATCTTCCCATCCATGTCTTTGCACAGCACCAACTCCCGCACGCCATGTCGAATCTCTGCCCGCTTCACCCCCAGGTCACTTCCTGTTATGGGGGCTGCCGCCCAGCTCATTCCATACGTGCAGACACTAAGAGCCTAAAAATCATTGGGGAATGTATTATACTATTATAACTATTTTGTCACATTACCCAAAATATACTTCATGCAGTAACATCACAATTAATTGTTTTTACTCAAGTTAAATATATTATTCGAAGTGACTGTAATCAAGATGACATACTGTTATGTCAATGAAAGAATTTCCAAAGATAAGGTAAAAACAGCTTCTTAAAAGGTGCAGTATGTAATATTGATAGCTAGCAGCTGAAATGTGTACTGCGGTTCAAATTCAAGAAACTGGAGACAGTTATTTGTCCCAATTCCTCCTCTTCAGACTCAAGGATCACACGGGTTGCCAGATTAGAACACGAAGTGAGAGCAACATACAGTGGAAGGCAACAAGTATTACTTGTTGATGTGATTTATCTATCCTCTGGTTCTCAGTTCTTTTTAGATGCATGCTGAGGATTTTTAGGTTTGGTAAAATCTCTGATCTCCTACCCAGTTTATTCATTGTCTCCCATGGCTGCAATATGCAGTGTTTTTCCACCAACTGGCAACCCCAGTGACAAAATACTATTAGGTAATTTGGCAGTGGGTCGAATCACACACAGCCAAACAAAACAAAACAAGAACATTGGTTCTTTTCTTAACACCGCCAATGTTTTATTAGCGGGTTAAATTGTGTCTTTTTTGTATTTCTCTGTGGATCTGCGCTTCCTTCTTTTTGTTTGTCTTTTAGTAATGGATTGTTTTCACTTGTATATAAAAAGCAAAAAGCAAATCACAAGAGAATGCGTTGTTCTTGTGTCTTTTCTTTTCAGTCACACACACTCACCCCACTGGTCTGGTCAGGAACCGAAGAGGAAAGAGTTTGTTGAGCTTCTTCACTGATATTTAGACCCATAAACTCATTCAGCTCAGGGTACAACCTGCTGGAAGTACCTAAAAAGAAAGACAGTAACACTTTATTTTAGAGACACTTTTATCTATTTGCGTATTAGAACGCATATTGCTTGTATATTGGCTGTTTTCGAACAACTACCTTAATGTTATAAAGAAGATTAAAGCAAATTTTGAGTTTATTGAGGAACAATCATAGATAATAGCGAGAACTGGTTCCCAAACTAAATATGTATTTTGCTTTGCTATGGCACTCTTATTTAAGGCTCGGCTTCTGTCACAAATTACAGAATCATACATAAGTACAGCACAGTATCTGATTCTTACCTATCTCTTCGAACTTTGTATCGTAGTAAGGCTCGGGTTCTGCTGGAGGTAAAGCTTTTAATGGACTTGCAGTAGGAGTGTTCTGCGACTACATAAAATGGGGGGTTAGCATTTAGGATACACACACACACACACATACATATACATACATACAAATAAATCAATGTCCAACCTTCATGAACTTATCCACCTTCATGTCTTCTAGGGATGGATACAGCGACATTTCGTGCACACTGGATGAATTTTCTAAAGAAATGTTCACGTTTAGTCATTGTAACAACAGAAATAACGTAACAACAGACATGCAATTTGCTACCTAAAATAACAAAAAACGCAGCCCAGAAAATTATTATTATCGGTATTTTTGTGGTTTATCTATTGGCAGTTTATTTATAATAATAATTTATTTTTGAACATTAGCTTATTTCCGTGTGTGTTTCGCATAACTCCACAATTTTGTCGAGGTCTAGCTAATTTTCGCTTTATAAACACACTATGACAACGCAGGCTATTAGGTTACCGCGCTCGCGCGAGGAAGGTTTGCTTCGTGCACGTTACAGGTTTTGCACGTCATTGGAATAAAGAAGAGAGCGCGATTTAAAGGATGGTTAATATATACACACACTAGCTGTTACTGTGGCAGGTCAACGTTAGCTCGTTTTCCGCCTCTTTGTAAGAATGCAGTCAGGAGGATGCGCACTCACCTTGACGCTGAAGAAGGCGAACCAATAAAGTATTGTATGGCTTCGGTGCTCGTCTGTCAGGTTTATTTGATGGTAAACGTATGACAGCTGATTCAGTTCTCTGGATCTCAAGCGTAATGGATGTAATATCCTCGGGTGCGCTGGATGAGGGAAACGCAGCCTATACTCGAGAGCAAGTCAGCACATCTCCCCTGAGTGAGCGCCCTCGTTCGACTAAAAATAGCTGTGCTCTCGGTACAGGAAAACGCGTGGACTGTGTTTTTCTGCTGGACTGCAACATTTTTAATAAAATATATGTTTTTGATGATAATAATAATAATAATAATTGTCAACGAGACGCTACTTCAAACTAATCAATCACTACGCTACATCAAAACAGACAAAATTACCAAATAAACAACATATACATCTTATGAGCATGTTTCATGAGCATGAGTTTATGCGCATCTTACAAAGTATTGGTTTTACTGGTTTTGAAAAGAATGTACCTTACGTAGGCTCACTATGTAAAAGAAATGCATAATACATAGCAACCTGATACACACACGCACACACATACATACAGACGTTGTGTATGTTTCTGTGAATTGTGGGGACTTTGAATAGACTTATTTTACTTTTATACTGACCGAACAATATTTTTTTATCCCCTAACCCAATCTTACACCTCACAGAAAAATGTAATTCTAAAACAATACTCTTTTTAATAGTAAAAGGTATTCTTACACGTTGTTTACAATCATGCCCACCTAATCTCAAAAAATACATTTTAATGTAAGCAAATATACAATTACTTTTAAATATAAACATTTTCATCATACAGAAGCGGTGTTGGTGTAAGGCAGTTTACTATTGTGTGGCTGATTTATTAAGCAATTTAACAAAGATCTTCATGTTCCTTCTTGCATCTTATACTTTTCATCCATTTCCTATCATAACTGTTGGTTAGTTTTCCTTCTGTATCTGAGAAGTACATCTCGTGATGGTGGCAGTATACCCAGGCCTGCACGAGTACTGTCTGGAACCACAGTGGCATCAGGGTCACTGAGCTGTAGGTCATAATTCCACAGTGTCAGCGCGAGGAACTGTTTAATCTCATGTACTGCAAAAAAACGGCCAGGACACTCGCTTGCGCCAGAACCAAACGGCAACAAGTAATGCTTTAGTTTGCGATCATTTTTGAAGAAATTACTCTTTCGTTGACCTTTTTCATCCAGGAAGCGGTTATATTTGAACTCCTGGGAAACAGAGAAACATTTTATTTACTGCACATGGCTGTCTGTGTAGAATTGGTCAATGGGATGTTTAAGACATTGCAGTATCAAAGTTACTACTGTATAATGTGTCTTTGTAATTAATGCATTGGTTGACATTTTATACCAATTACATGCTGTATTTTGCGATAGGGACATTGCATTCTTTGTAATCTTGTATACATTTAAGGTAAGTGCAAGCTACGTACAAACTGCTTCCATGCTTCCATGCAATAACCATAGCTAGCATAATTAAATTCTAAATAAAAGTATCCTAAAAATGGAAATTGTTAAAACATGTCTTGCAGTTTGAGAGAGATCACTGGTTAATAAAAAATAAATAATACATACTGTAGGGCTAGGGTAGATTTCCGGATCCAGGTGTATGAGTTGGGGGTAAAGAGCAATGTAATCTCCTTTTCTCACATCAGCTGTCTGATCTGAATCCAGTGTCAGTGTAAAGTCATCACTGGCAACACGTATCATCATGGAGGCACTAGACAGGCGAAGCGCTTCTTCAATAATACTTTCTGAAAACAAAGAAACAGTAATCCACCAAGCAGTACGGTTCAGTATAGTACAGTAAAATAGGCAATTATTTTCATTTCCATTGTCAGAACTTGTGAATGGCACCAAAAACGTGAACCATACATTAACACATTTTTGTCACCCTTCCATATACCTAGAACAGCAAAAAAACTGTAGTAAATATAAAAACCATAATAAACTGCAAACGGATTCCACCTTGGCTCCCACCTCCTCGTTACAGAATACTTCACCTCCCACAAATCCAGCGGAAGTCTCCAACTAGCGGTGTTTGCATACCAAAGCAAGCTCTTGAAAAATTACCCAGAACAACTCACAAAGCAACAGTCTGTCAACGAACCCCTCACGCATTATAAGCTTACTCCGGTAAGCTTTTCTCTCCCTACTAAGTTTGATGGCTCGGCTAACCACTGTAGAGGCTTTATTCACCAAGTCAAATTATATCTCAGCCACCAAGAGGATAAGTTTGAGTCTGAGGAAAAGAAGTGCGCTTTCATAATATCGTTGCTAACTGGCAGAGCGGTAGACTGAGTATCAGCAATGTATTTCCTGCAGCAAATTCGTGAAGTTTTTGAGTATCCAGCCGAAGAGAAGGATATATCCACGCAGATCCTCAGGGAGAATGCTCAGCTGCTGACTTTGCTATAGAGTTTAGAACACTAGCCACACAAAGTGGGTGTAATGATGTCGCTTTGAAAGCCATATTCTTGAGACTAACTTGTAGGGGGGAGGATTTGACTTTCTCCAATCTCGTTACCCTTGCCATCAAGGTGGATAATTTGATGAGACAAGCACCTAAGAGTAAAACTGTCCAAACAAATTACCCTCAACCTGCCACCCCCATGTCAAGTGATCATGACCATGAACTCATGCAACCTGGGCTCTCACGACTTTCAGAGAAAGAGAGAGAGAGACACCGCCTAAACCACCTTTGCTTCCACCTTTACACTCTTTCTCTATTATAGGAGAAGAAGACTTGTACAAACTTGTTAAATAATCTAAACCAGCAACAAGTATGTTAGACCCTATTCCATCTAAACTATTAAAAGATTTGCTTCCAGAAGTCATAGATCCTATTTTAAACATTATTAATTCATCACTGTCATTAACATAAGTTCCCAAAACCTTCAAACTGGCTGTAGTTAAGCCTCTTATTAAGAAACCACATGATCCCAAAGACTTAGTAAATTACAGACCAATCTCTAATCTCCCTTTTCTGTCAAAGATACTAGAAAAGGTAGTATCCTCACAACTGTATTCCTTTTTAGAAAAAAATGGTGTCTGTGAGGATTTCCAATCAGGTTTTAGACCGTACCATAGTACTGAGACTGCTCTCATTAGAGTTACTAATGACCTGCTTTTATCATCTGATCGTGGTTTTATCTCGTTATTAGTGCTATTAGATCTTAGCGCAGCATTCGATACTATCGATCACAACATTCTCTTGGATAGACTAGAAAACTATGTTGGCATTAGAGGAAGCGCCTTAGCATGGTTTAAATCATATCTATCTGAGCGCTATCAGTTTGTAGCATGAAATGAGGAGGTATCATATCGCTCAAAAGTGAAATATGGAGTTCCTCAAGGCTCAGTGCTAGGACCATTACTTTTCAACCTGTACATGTTACCTCTGGGAGATATTATCAGGAGTCATGGTGTTAGCTTTCACTGCTATGCTGATGATACTCAGCTCTATGTTTCAGCGCAGCCTGGTGATACACACCAAATTGAGAATCTAACAGAATGCATAGTCGATATAAAAAGCTGGATGATGAGTAACTTCCTAATGCTAAATTCGGAAAAAACAGAGGTGCTAATAATTGGACCTAAAACCCCCACAGATAGTAGTCTAGAACACAGCCTATCACTTGATGGCTGCTCTGTTAATTCTTCATCATCAGTTAGGAACCTAGGTGTGCTGTTTGACAGCAATCTTTCCTTCGAAAATCATGTTTCTAGCATCTGTAAAACTGTGTTTTTCCATCTTAAAAATATATCTAAATTACAACCTATGCTTTCAACCTCTAATGCAGAAATATTAATTCATGCGTTTATGACCTCGAGGTTAGATTATTGTAATGCTTTATTGGGTGGTTGTTCTGCACGCTTAATAAACAAACTTTAGCTAGTCCAAAACGCAGCAGCCAGAGTCCTTACTAGAACTAGGAAGTATGATCACATTAGCCCGGTTCTGTCAACACTGCACTGGCTCCCTATCAAACATCGGATAGATTTTAAAATCTTATTAATTACCTATAAAGCCCTGAATAGTTTAGCTCCTCAATACTTGAGCGAGCTCTTATCACATTATAGTCCTGCACGTCCGCTGCATTCTCAAAACTCTGGCCATTTGATAATACCTAGAATATCAAATCAAATTCAAATTCAAATTCAAATTCAAATTCAAATTTTATTTGTCACATACACATACATACATGGTACGACATGCAGTGAAATGTTCTTTACAACCATCCAGCATCAAAATAGAAACAAAATAAAATTTAAATGTATATATAAATATAAAATATAAGAAATATATATAAAAAAAGAAGTGTGCAAAGTAGAATATAAAAATAAAATAAAATAGAATATAAATATAAAGTATAAGATATAAAGTGTAAAGTGTAAGTGTAAGGTGGCTGTGCAATGTCCAGTGCAAAGTGGCTAGTGCAATTGTCCAAATGTAAGTGGCGAGTATCTGGGGAAAGAGGGGTGCACATGGGAATTCCGGTATTTAGGTGCTGGGTGTTCTCTGGTTCAGACTCCGAATGGCCTGCGGGAAGAAGCTCCTCCTCATTCTCTCTGTGTTTGCCTTCAGGGAACGAAAGCGCTTTCCTGAACGCAGCAGAGAAAAGAGTCCATTGTTGGGATGGCTGAGGTCTTCCACGATCTTCCTGGCCCTGGTACAGCACCGCTTGTTGTAGATGTGCTGCAGCACAGGGAGCTCAGTGCGGATGGTGCGCTCAGCTGACCGCACCACCTTCTGGAGAGCTCGCCTGTCCTGCATGGTGCTGTTTCCAAACCAGGAGGTGATGTTTCCCGTCAGGACACTCTCGATGGTGCAGGTGTAAAAGTTCCTGAGCACCTGAGATGGGAGTCTGAAGTCCCTTAAGCGCCTCAGATGGTATAGACGCTGCCGGGCCTTCTTCACCAGGGTGTTGATGTGACAGGACCAAGACAGGTCCTGCGTGATGTGAACACCCAGGTACCGAAAACTGTCCACTCTCTCACTGGGGTCCCGTCGATCTTGATGGGATGGTAAGAGCGCACCTGCTTCGTGCTGAAGTCCACTATTAACTCCTTTGTTTTGCTGACGTTCAGGAGAAGATTGTTCTCCTGACACCATCTCTCCAGGTTGTTGATCTCCTGAAGGTAGGCCATCTCATCGTTGTTGGAGATCAGGCCCACCACGACAGTGTCGTCAGCAAATTTAATGATGGTGGTGGAGTTTGTAGTGGCCACACAGTCATGTGTGTACAGCGAGTACAGCAGGGGCTCAGAACACAACCCTGAGGGGCTCCAGTGCTGAGAGTGAGGGAGGATGAGGTGTGTTTTCCCATCCGTACGGCTTGTGGTCTGTCGGTCAGGAAGTTGGTGATCCAGTGACGCAGGGATGGGCTGAGTCCCAGGACCTCCAACTTCGAGGTGAGCGTGGAGGGAACTATGGTGTTGAACGCTGAACTATAGTCCACGAACAGCATTTTCACATAGTTCCCTTTCCTAAAATCCAGGTGGCTTGTGGTTGTGTGGAGGAGGTGTGTGATGGCATCCTCCGTAGACCGGTTTTGGCGGTAAGCAAACTGTAGTGGGTCCAGTGTGTCCGGTAGTGATGCGGTGATGAAGTCTCTGACGAGTCTCTCAAGCACTTCATCACTACAGACGTCAGAGCTACAGGGCGGTAATCATTAAGGCAAGATGGTTGAGGTTTCTTCGGCACAGGAACAATGATGGACTCTTTGAAACACGAGGGGACTACAGACTGTTTCAGGGAGAGATTAAATATCTCAGTGAACACCGGTGCTAGCTGGTCAGCACAGGCTCTCAGAACCCGACCTGTGATGCCGTCAGGTCCTGCTGCCTTCCTGGTGTTCACTCTCCTGAATGCCCTCCTTACGCTCGTGCTCCGAAATGGTGAACGCGATTTCCTCTCCGGCTCTCTCGGCGTGCGTGTTGTTCATCATGCGCTAGCGGCGCTAGTGTGATTAGCGTGATTAGCTGCAGCCTCGAAACGAGCATAAAGGTGTTTAGCTCGTCTGCCAGAGAAGCATCCGCGCTCCACTCTGGAGGTTGGCGTTTTATAGTCCGTGATGTTTCTCAGTCCCTGCCAAAGGCTCCTAGAGTCACTGTGTTGAAACTGTGACTCTAGTTTCCTCCCATAGCGCCTCTTTGCCTCCTTTACCGCTCTCATGACGCTGTACGACGCAGCCTTGTATTCAGACATATCCCCGTTGACAATCCCGTATTATAGGCTGCGGAGCGGGATCTCAGAGAGTCGCGGATAGTTTTGTCTACCCACGGCTTCTGGTTGGGAAACGCCCTGATGACGGTTTTCTACCGTGTCATCCGCTAGTTTCGATGAATCCCACCACCGCCTCCGTGAACACGTTGACGCCCTCGGAGCTACACCTGAACATGGCCCAGTCTGCGTCATCCAAAGCGCCCTGCAGAGCGGCCACCGAATGGTCAGTCCAGCGTGACACCTCCTCTGTACCGGGCTTCCTGTTTCAGCCTCTGTTTGTAAACAGGTACGAGGAAAATGGCGGCATGGTCCGATTTACCAAACGGTGGGCATGATTTTGCCTTGTAGCTCTCTCTGAAGGGTGTGTAACAGTGATCCAGTGTCCTTTCGCCCCTGGTGGGGCAGGTGATGTGCTGGTGAAAGTTCGGCAGTGCGCGCTTGAGGTTTGCACTGTTAAAATCCCCAGCACAATGAGTGCGGCGTCCGGTGCTGTGTCTGGTGTGTTGTGAGGTGGTCGTAAAATCCCATATTGCAGCGTCCGTGTCCGCTTGAGGTGGAATATAAACGGCGCTGACTATGACCGAGCTGAATTCCGTGGAAGATAGAAAGGGCGACATTTGATGGTCAGAAGTTCCAGGTTTGGTGTGCAGGAGCGTGAGAGAAGAACAACGCTCGCGCTGTCGCACCAGCGGTTGTTCACCATCAGACACACTCCACCTCCCGTGTCTTCCCGACTCCATTGTTCTGTCCATGCGGTAAACGGAGAAAAACTCGGCCGGTTGTATGGCGTGGTCCGTACCGCTGGGTTCAGCCATGTCTCGGTGAAGCAGAGGAGGTTGCAGTCCCGAATGTCTCTCTGGAACTTGATCCTTGCCCTGAGGTCATCGAGCTTGTTTTCCAGAGACTGGACGTTGGCTAACAGGACACTAGGTAGGGAGCGCGTGTGAGCGTGCCCTCAACCTGTTCCTGACGCCGGCTCGCTTCCTCGTGGACGCCGGTGCGGGTCGCGTCCTTTGTCTTCGTCAGGATCTCGCCCGGCCAGCATGGGTCCGGGTTTAAAAACGGCGAAAGTTGGGTGCATTGTACACCAATAGATATAAGAGTGGCTCGGTCGTATGTAATAATAGCCATCTTATATAAAGAAAACCGCGCAGACTGTCCAAAATACTAACAATTAAAAGAAAAACAGAAAGTTTTGCAGGAGCGGTCGTGACGGCAGCCGAACTCAACGGCGCCATCTTGATCGAAATCAACTGCAGGCGGCAGATCCTTTTCCTATCTAGCACCTAAACTCTGGAACAATCTCCCTAACTCTGTTCGGGAAGCAGACACACTCTGCCAGTTTAAATCTAGATTAAAGACACATCTTTTTAACTTAGCCTACACATAACACACCAACACACTTTTTATTATTCAAATCCGTTAGGATTTTTAGGCTGCATTACTTAGATTTGCTGGAACCGCAACACTATTTCCTAAAATACGATGTACTTGTGACATCGTAAAAAGAATGGCATCTACGCTAATATTAGTCCTGTCTCTTTCTCAATCTGTTTTCACAGTTTGTATCCAGACTAGATGGTGGATCAGCACACATAGATTATGTTCATCAGAGACCAGAAAACCTAGATGCGTCCTTGGACAGATCACCAGATCCTGATGCACACACACACACACGCACACACTAAGTCATTTACACTACCTGACACAGCTGCGTTTAAAATTGAACTGGAAGTTAAGTGCTGGGCGTCCGGTCAGAGGAGAACTGACCCCAACTGAGTCTGGTTTCTCCCAAGGTTTTTTTTTCCATTCTGTATGCATGGGGTTTTGTTTCCTTGCCGCTGTCGCCTCTGGCTTGCTTGGTTGGGGACACTTAACTTCTAGTGATTTAACGTCGAATTGATTACAGAGACCGTCTCTGCATTTAATAAGAAATTGGTCACTCTCTTCATTATACATCCCTGTCATTGTCCCTACATTATACTGTTCAGTGCTTTGATGGAACCTGTGTTGTTAAAAGCACTATATAAATAAAAATGATTGATTGATTGATTGATTGATTCTACTGTGGTACAACCGGACATCAAAGCAAAGGATATCCGCACAAACTCTTAGCAACCAGGGTTAATATCAAATCCCCACTCTACCAGTAACTCTAATGTTTATCTCCGTATCAATTGACTTAACAGCAATGATAGATTCTGGAGCCACCTTGAACCTGATAAGATTGCAACTTCATGTCAAAACACCAAATATTTACTCAGCCCTGTAATCCCCCCATACAAATTAAAGTAATCGACAATACTCTCATCGGTAAGGGAATCAAGAACTCAAACCCTTACGCTCTAAGTCGGTCTCCTTCACCAAGAATCTATATCCATGTGGTGGACTCTCCCAAGCCCAAAATTATTTTGGGATTTCCATGGCTTGCCACTAACGATCCCCAAATTTTTTGCCATTGCGGTGAGTTATTAAACTGGTCATCATTCTGCCATAGTCAGTGTAACACTACCACTGTTGAGAGCCCAGCTAACCAAATAAGCAGTGACTGTTCCCTCGTGTTACAAAGATCTCCTCAAAGTGTTCGGTAAAACCCAAGCCACAAAATTACCACCTCAAAATAATGGCCACTATCCAACAGCATTACCAAGCTTGGAAGAGCTAGGATAAATTTTTTAAAAACTCAGACTGTGTTCATCTGAAAGAAGAAAGTCATATACATCTAGGATTATTTCAGGGTGAGTAGATTGTGGGGTTATTTTAATTTTTGGGAGAACTATTCCTTTAACTCGACTAGTGTTAACATTTGAGTTAAACATGAGATATAATTCTTCTTAATGCGAGAATGACTACTCTCCTTCATACATGACACCTAACAAATAAGGTGTCCACATAAACCAATCACCCACAAGAAATCACCTACCTAACACAGCCATAGAGTCCAGCTGCTCTCTAGAAAGGCAGATTGTTTGGTCCTGGTTGTTTATTAACTGACCTAAAAAAACCCTGTTGACCTCTGTGCAAGCAGCGGTGAAAGCTTCAACAGACCTGAGGGTCAGAACACACAAAAAATACATGTAAATACATACACATGCTTTAACTTAATTTTTACTGTAAATGTATTATTCAACAGGCCTACAGAAAGGTGGAAAAGTCAGAGACCACAATAAAAATAGTATTCTAATTGAATACGATTCTATTCTAATTGAATATTCTAATGAATCCTACTGTTTGCCAGGCATATATTTTTTCCTTTGTAGGGAAAATTATATTTTAGTTAATAAATAGAGACTATATATTTGCCAGAATTCTAAATCTGGATGTCATATTTTCAGAGATATCAGATGTTTGGATGTTTGAGCTTGAGAGCTTCTCCTGCTTTGTCTTTAGATTTCTCTAAACAATAAACCAGCTGTTTTGGCTAAAATATTTCCCATTCAATGAAATATTTTAGCATGGAGCCCATTCAAATAAGGGACCATTTAAAGGTCCATCAACTTCAGCTAACCACAAACCACATTTTCAGAGCTTACAAAGTTTGAAGAGCTGGTATTTACTGTGTAATATTTGTGTATATCTGATTAGTTACAGAGAGTAAGTGAATGTTCTTTGCCACATTTATATATATTTATATCTACAGTATATTTAAAAGAAATTAACCATGCATGTACGACTGTTAAGTACAACCGTGTTTCTTATTTGTTACCACGTACATACACTTCAGATAAGTACCTTGTGTTATCACTCACTTGCCTGTAGATACAAGATATTTACCATATATGTACCAGGGAATTACACATACTGTAAAATAAAGTGCCCCCTTGATAATATGCCAACTTACCTCAATGTATAGTACAGGCTCCAGAAAGCTGCTGGCAGAGTATTAGCCTGTGATGCCCATAGCATGCACACATGTGTCTTTGCTTTTCCACTTTCATCCAAATGCATGCGGTCAAATACATTCATTCTGCGCTGAATCAGATCTGAGATGCATTTCCGGCAATGAAGCTTATCATTTAGCAATTCTTCTGCTAAGGCTTCCCTTGCCCGCCATGCTTTTGTGCACAAACCAATGGGAACCCCTGCAGCCAGTACAGGGAAAGCATGATCAAACACCAAAAAGTCTTGCACCATTTTCTGCATGCATATTCTGGTGCCTGACATGTCATCGGCCTGTAGAGACCCTGGATTCTTTCCAAACAGAGTAAGAAACCCTGCCTCAAACATGATGCGGTTTGTGAAGCTCTGAAGACCCTCTTCAAGCCAGTCATGCTCATATGGTAGACCGCGTTCCAAAACCATCTGCAGATTGCCTAGCATGGACTCTGATAGCTGCTGCAGGGACAGGCCTTGAAGTGTCTGTCGAAAAATGCTGTGAACTTCCTTATAACTCTCACTGAGCAGCAAAGAGCTAAAGTCAGCATGACCAAAGACCTGTGTATATATGTGAAAGAGAAAGATAAACAGACATGCAAAAAATGCAGGCAGAGAATCAGGATCAAACTCATGTTTTACATTTATTCCATTATATTCGAAGTGATTGAAATGAGGAACATCGCAACACTTTGTCACAAAATCCAACAGTTTGTAAGTTCTCTTTCAAACATTCACTCATAATCCTCACTCTAAAGGGGTCTGTCATCGTTGGGAGATAATTACAGAGGTTGAGTCTCCTGAACTTCTACGTTCAGCAGAAACTCCTTACTTTCTTATCAGAATACTTGAAGAGAGTCTTCTGAAGAGATTGTAACTTAGGTTTTCAGTGGCATCTTTAAGAACTCAGTCATCTCTAGAGTATCTATCCTTCCACACTAAACAGTGCATGAACGGGAAGACATCTAAAACCTGCAGTGGTGGGGGAAGCACTGCTCTAGAAAATATTTAGAAAGTTTCATGACTTGTTCAGACATGCAGCTTCATCATGGATATCTTCATGGATATTTTATGGTATTTTAAGGTCCTGCATAACTTTTTGATTTGTCTGGTACCTGTACTGACTTGAAATGACATGAATTTCAGTTAGAGGAGGGGAAGAAATCAGTGCTATCTGTGTCCATGCATGTGTAGAGTAGCCCTACTAAAAACATAAGAGTACTTAAAAATTTTCAATGAAGTACAGATTTAAAAATTAGACATTTCTCTAATTATCTTATTATTCTTTTTAAAGGCCAAAAAATAAGATTCAAAGAAAAGCCTCTTGAGATCAGAAAACAACACTCTCTTGATTCAGGCTTGTTTCATAATGCCCCAATCCCTCATATTAATTTACTTACCCGGTGTGAAAAACCAATCGCAAACTTCTGAAAGTCAAGATTTTTGCTTTGCCGCATCACAATGGAGAAAGAAAATGGGTCTGTTACAAAAGTGAAGTACTTCCCAGCAATCTTACATGTGAAAACATTCCCATATTTTTTCTGAGTCTCTCTTAAGAAGCTTAAAGGGTTTGAAACATAATCCAACGTGACACCAATGAATGGCAGCCAACCAGTAATTAATGGAGGTTCCCCTTCTCTCCTGTAAATACATCCATACAATGACAGAGAGCATAGTTAGCACGTATACGCACATACAGTCATGGCCAAAATTGTTGGCACCCCTGTTGGCACAATTTTACTTCCTGAGAAGTTTTACTTTAAATAATGTAATGTTGTAGAATAAAATAAGTAATTGTTTAGGGCTTTTATAAATAAAATGAATAAAATGTTGTCCAAAGAAAAGTACTATAACATATTTTGATTTACTTAATACTTATACTTAGTAATAATTCTACTGTACGTGGACTGCTGTAACTTACGAAAGTTAAGCGTTATTCAAGAGAGACTTCTGTTAATAAATGCGAGTTCATCTCACCTTTTCCGTGAGTATCCGCATACCCACACTATCCAAAATGTAAGAAGAATCGTCGTAATAATGACAAGAAAGGTAGCCATATCGGGTAACCTGCGTTTTGCTTTCCCCCCAACTACATTTTGATCGCTCGTTCCCTGCCCTCGCCTTAGACGCGCACGCAGCAGGCTTGACGCAACACGCACGCGCGCGTATTTAGACACTTTTTAACGAGACCTGTGAACTGATGGCATACGTTATTACTTAGGAAAGTTTCTGAGGAAGTTACTCATTTGGCTTAATATTTTTTGATCTGATACGATGACAGTGATACATTTTCTGTATTGCGGATTAAGTGCCCAAATATGTTTCAGAGCCACTGAATAAAGAAAAAATTGAAGACTAAGTGAAAAATAAAGAATAACCGATGGTGTCAGACTGTTGGACACAAAAACACACTGCTGTAGCAATCTTTTTGAGTAAGTTCAGAGGCAGTTAGTGGTCAGGATTTAGACATTTCCTGGAACCAAGAAGACTTTCTTAAACAGCAGTCTTATGTGTGTGTGTGTGTGTGTGTGTGTGTGTGTGTGTGTGTGTGTGTGTGTGTGTGTGAAACAGGGTAGTCTGGAACACAATCACACTCCAAACATCATTTTACACTTCAACAACATCATATTTCAAATTAGCAGAACAGATTTGTTTTATGTGCAGACCAGCAAACTCACTCAAACTGCACTTCTTAACTGAACTTATACCGTTGCATGATGCTTTAATAAATAATTTTGGAACTGAGACAATGGAGTTGGAGATCAAAATGCAAAAAAGCTTTATTTACAGATGTGGTCAAACTGACAGGGTCAAACGTATAATTCAGCTGGTGGAAGAGCCCGGCAGATCCGTAACACTGTGCTTATGCAGGTAAATGAAAAACTTAAATGAGTAAATTAAAATGTACTTCATCTAAAAGTTAAAGAAAAATGTTACTCAACTTAAATGAACACTGACTATTTCTATAGCGACGGGAAAGCTTCTAATGGTCAATGATTGGAATAATGAGATGACTCTACTGATTATTAGCTCTTTCATTGAGAAAGTGGGGCTTCCTGGGATTGAGTGACCATAATAAAGCATGTTTTTTTATATGGCACACAAAAGTGGACCACAACGATGTGTTCAGTGAAACAATGATGCTGTGACACCAAACCCCCTCACAAAAGAAGCTGCCATGTTCACAACTGTGATGACGAGTGCTTATCAGGACAAACTAAAGGCTGGATTTTTCAAAATTATGTAAAATTAGAATCGGCGTAGAATCAACGTCCAAAAGTTTTAAACACCGGTTTGTTATTGAGGTGACTTTCCACTCCCAAAACATGACAAATCTGCGATTGGTTGTTTGAACAAATTGCCTCATGTGCAGGCCTTGGCCAGTGAAACCTGCCATGGATTCCAGACCTTCAGTCAGAAGGTCTGGCTATGTGAGACTAGAAGCTGAGTGGAGTTATGAGGTTTGAATGAAAATTTGAGGAACCAATGGCATTATTACGTTTAATCACAACTACTTCGAAATGCTTTTCATTAGATAAATATTTGTAGAACCTGACATGAAATTGACCAAAAGCACAGATTTAAAATAACAAAAGTTTTTACAGCGCTAAAACAACAACAACTGGAACACGATCTTAACTTTAATTTATATTTAGACCAGTGATACGCACAAACATGCACACAAATATATATATAAACAAATATATATATTATATATAATTTGAAATGGCTGTACCAAGGTGTTCCTCTTATGCTTTCTTAGGATCTGACAAATCAAGATTTAAAGTAGGGATGCCCTTACCGATAGGCCATCATTTGTAATCGATTGATTTTCATTTTATTCCTGTGATCGGGGATTGGACAATCCTGGCTACTTTATTTAAACTGCAAAACACATGCTGAACAGTGCTGCTATAATGAATAAACACTTGATGAGCCCTTGAAGCATGATATTAAGGCCACTAAAGATAATTGGCATTTAATTACTAAATAATTTATGACCTCAAAAATGAAACAACCAGGACATTAAAGCAACCAGATACTTGGCTTGGCTACTGCATGAACAAACACCTAATATAAGACTTAGTGGAGGATTAAGGGTTACTCTTAAAAAGAAAATCGCAATAAAGTGTAGCAATCTTATTGAGAAAGTTCAGAGGCAGTTTAGACACGCTTTAGACATTTCCTGGGAACTATAACGAAGAAACAGCTCGACGATCTATGTAACGCAGCAGTCTCATGTGCAACTATTCAGTTTTAAATACAATGACACGAATACATTATCAATGACGTAATGAAAAGACAGCATGAAATGGAAATCTGGGAATGGTTGTAATAAGCTACTTTTTTGTTTCGATGAACCTGCATCCCAGTGTTTATCCATCATTATAGTAGGCCATGTGAAATTAGAATAAGTGTGTCCCAAAGCATAATGTTAAAATGAGTATGACACGATGAAAATTGATCTCAAATTGAACAAAATGATAACATCAAAACCAGTGATGAAAATTACAGAAGATTTGATCACTTGCAGTTAATTCCATGACAGTCTGAAAATATATGATTTAAGAAAAATCCAATTGATCTGCAGTCTAAAAACAGCCTGACACAGGAAACTGACTGTTAAAGCTAAATTAGTCAACTTAAATCACAAATTAAACACCTATGTGACATCACGTTTCATGACAGTCTGTGTAGTTGGATGGTTGAGGTTCTATACCACCGACATTTTTAAAGTTATTTCTAGGGGCGTAAAACCAGAAGTTGTTATTTATTAGAAAAATTTTAACAGTTCATCTTGCATGTCCCATTCATACAGTCAAGGTCTATGGCCTGTAAACCTCCTTTTTTTGTAGTCTTTCACTAATGTCCCTTTTTGTCTCTCTGCATCCATCTGTCCAAACTGGCCTTACATTAATCAATCCTGTGCAGACTTAGCTCTTTATCCATGGTAATTAAAATGTTGAGATATTTGATCCTGAATTTAACAGGTATATTGTACATTTGTGGGAGTGGAGATTCTTTCAATGTCATTATTTCACATTTACTAAGATTCAGACATAAGCCTGGGGCATTTGAAAAATGTTTAATAATCTGAATTCTTTATGTTAAGACTGTGTCGTCGGCTAATTGACTGATCACTATGTCGTCATCAAAATCTTCATCTGCTCAATGGCAGAATTTTTAATTGTGAGAGCAAGCATTTCAGAGGCCAAAATAAAAAGTAAAGGTTGAGATCGGACAGCCTTGTTGAATATCTCAGCTTATGTTAAAGCATTTAGTAGTCTCTTCAATCAATGAAACTTCTACTGATATAAACTACTAATTATACTTGTGTTCAGCCTTGTTGAACGTTTCGTACAATTATTTATCATTTGAGATAGTCCAGTCTTTAATCGATTAGAATAAATGTGCAATTTATAATCATTATTTAATAAATTAATGAGCCGCAAATGATCTAATATTTTATGATCTATGCCTGGTTTGGGAATGAGAATTATATCTCCTTGCTTCATAGTATGGGAAAGTGAAAGACATTCAGAAACCTCTATCAAAGCCTTAAATAAAATACATTTTACTGAGTCCCAAAAAGGATTGTAAAGCCATCGGAGCCAGGAGACAAAGCATTCTCTAATTCCGGTAAAAAAATATTTGCATCACAAATCTCTTCAAACTCCAAACTGATCTGTGGAGTAAATGGCTTAATACTAGAAAGAGATTTGACTTACAGAAGTTAGTATAAAAGAAAAAGATACTTAGCATTTGAAGATTCAATGACGTCAATAATTAAAGATCTTATTTTATTTTTCTCCTGGCTGCTCTTTTACAATCCACAGAAGTACTCTGAATTTCTTTCTCCTTGTTCTATTCCTTTGGCCCTTGAGGGAATATAAGCACTTTTCGCCTTTTCAACATATTAGGTGTGGACTGAATAGAGTAAAAGAGTAAAAGAAGAATAAAAGCTTTGTTCTGTCTAAATCTTCTAAACTACTGCTACTTCTGCATCCACTTATCTCTCTAATAAGATTAGCTTCTTCTAAATGGGTCATTTTTTTTTGCTGTTTACCAAAGGAAATAGAATATTTGCAAACTTAAATTTCAAATATTCCCATTTACTAATATTCCAGGACATTGAACAATCTACACTCACTTCTGAAATAATATATTCATTCTTTGAAAAAAAGACGAATTAAGAAGATTGGCATTAAATTTCCAATAGCCCTTACTACGCCGTGCGGTTGGAGACTTGTTGGAAATTGGTGCATAAAGACATTTTTCTTAATGTGGAATGATACAAGTCAGAAGTCCATTCTTGATTTGCATGTCCCATCTGGTTTTAACCAAGAATACTAAGATAAATTGGGATATAGGGGTCAAAACATGCCAAATGAATTAATTTTTTTCCACTTTTCCACTAAATTCATTCTTTTCCACTAAGTGTCGCTTTTGGAGTGTTAAAAAAAACTCACAGACGCTGATTTAAATGAAATTGACTGCAGAATTAGTGTAAAACAAATAAGGGGCTTTAAAAAATGAATTGTTAAAGAAATGATATGGGAGTTGTTGAGCAAATAAGGTAAAAATAAATGAATATTATAAGAAAATTCAATTGTTTTTGACATTGCGTGCATGTCCACCTGGACTCCCAAAACCAAAATATGAACATTTCATAACCCGTAATAATGCACTTTAAACTGGGAAGTAGTTTTGAGTTTGTAAACTCGCAGAACCTCTCGTGTGTTAATATCAAGAACATGATAATTCTCCTTTCTATGACCCTTTTAGGTAAAGAGATAAATGAAATGTAGGGGAAAATAAATGCAGTTTCTGATTCTTCTGTCCTGACATTTTATCCTACCTGTCAATATTGTAATTAATTTTCACACTGAACAACATTTAATGTATCTGCATCTGTCAAAGTTATCCACACTTATTGAGACAATGAATATTCATTTTGTTTATTTAACATATCTTTGCAAACTAGAGCGGGAAGAGAACTTTGTTCTAAGTGCACCCTGGCCCATAGAAATGCAAGGTCTGTCCGTGGGCTGAAAGTGCGAGGATAGAGCAGCACTATCAGGGGCATGGCCCCGCAATAAGAACATGTTCCCACCCTTAACACGTCCTCAGCACGCAGGGCCCTCAGACACTGAAGACAGTGCTCGTGGACAGATAAGGACGGCACACCAAGAGGGCACAGCCGAAACGACATCTTCAAAAAGATGCAAAACGACCACGCATAAAAATTGCTCGTAGTAGCACTTCAAAGCTTGTAGTCATGAGACAGTTGGCTTTGAGGCAAAATCTGAGTGTTAAAACACTTCTCGGAAAAGATGAAGGAAACAATCATATGAAGGAAAGGATATGCGGTCCGCTCCAAAGCTCTGCCAGTGAGCAATGAGCAAACAAATGACACCCAGCTGCCATCTATGGGGTAAGGAAGAGGTTGTTGGTTAATGAAGAGAAAACATTGAGGCGCCGTCATATTTGTCTGGGAGTGAAAGACGCTAATTGGCCGTAGCGTGACTCATGGTGGGAGTGGTTCGTGCAGGCAGGGAGGCGTGGAGGTTGAGGACGGAGCAACCACGTATAGAGCATGCAGGGTTCTCACCAATTCTTTGGTGAGTGAGGTGAGCTTCTGTAGCTGCAAGATAATGGCTTGAGCTGACACTTTGGTGGAGGGGCTGCTGGATCCTGATCAGGTGAAGTCTTGTAATGAGGGGTCAGAAGCAAGCGGATCCACACTGAGAGTACGAGCACAGCTTATAAAGGTGAACAAATGAGGGACACCTGCAGGTGATTAGTTCTAGACACAGTGTGTGTGAGAAATGCAGTCTGAATGAGAGTTAACACTCAAGGCCTAACTTGTGAAAATAGCAAATGTTTAAACATTAGACCCCAAAAGACACAAAAGAGCCCATAACAGCGGGGCATCACTTGTCTCAGTTTTCATGACCCCACCATAAGAAAGAGACTGCATGGTGTAGTTCCAAGACAAAAACTTTTTGGAAGGTGTGTGTCCCATTACATCTGGCATAAAAGTAACACTTCAGAAAAAGAACATCATACCAAAAGCAAAATGTGGTGGTGGCGGTGTAACGGTCTGGGGCTGTTTTGCTGTATCAGGACCTGGAAGATGATGTGATAAATGGAACCATTGTTTCTCTATTAATTCTCCTTTATATAAAAAATTGTAAAACTGCATGTTGTGTTATCACTGATTAATATGTCAAGTTGTTTGATGATCTGAAACATTAATGCGTGACAAACATGCAAAAATAAATAAATAAATAAATAAATAAAAATGTAAAAAACGGGGCCAACATTTTTCACACTACTGTATGTTCTGCTATATTGAGAAATGGCATTAGATCTGATTATTTTCCTATGCATCGAGGCACCATGCAGGGTTTATCCCCTGTCACTGCTTTTATTTGCGATGGCTATAGAGCCCCTAGCAAAAGCAATTAGCTCAGCAACATCTATTTCAGATTTAGAGACAGGGCTTTTACATCATAAGATTGCACTGCATGCTGATGATGTATTGCTCTTTTTTTTTTTTCTGAGCCTGAGAAATCAGTTCCCCCTCTATATGAGTTGATTATCTGGTTCAGTACCTTTTCTGTTTATAAAATTAATTGGTTTCAATTTATCAGATGCTACACCCTGGACCCAACTATTTTGAGATAGTTAAACATTAGTTATGCTATCCATGTTCTACTGTGAACAAAATACTGTCTCTTGATTTCAAATATTTTTTTACATTGAAATTTAAAAACTGTCCCAACAGTTCTGGAATTCGGGTTGTAGATTGATTCGCACTAAAGATGATAATTCCACAAATTTCTTAATTCTGCAGTTTTTTTTACATTATTTGAAAAAAAGTATTGATGTATGAATAATTTACAAGTTGCTATGGTCCTGCAGGTTTGTTTATATTCATAACTCATGCCATTAGAACGTAATATTTTTTCCCTCAGCATTGCGGCTTCAACAAAAAGATGTTAGATCTAAAGGCCATTACTTCACACCCGTAGCTATGATATAAGGATGTTATTACCTAGACCGGCAAAATGCTTTTCAGACCATCAAAATGCTATCTAAATGATGTATGATTTGATGGAATTGACTGAGCTACACCTGTTTGAAGTCGACGGAGTTCATTTTGAGAATAATCACGCTGAAGCTTTCTGAAGGTTCCATAGCAAATATAGCTTTTTTTAAAAAATTATTTTAGCACTGTTATTATACTGAGAATAGACAGAAAAAAACAGATAAGAAGTAAACATTCGAGTAAAAAATGAAATAAACCAGAATCAAATGTGTATATAAACCTTACGTGTGTTAATTACGAATAAATAAATTATTAAAACTACAAAATAAAATTGAATCAAGAGCAGCAAATGATTGGATCATTTGTGAAGATTGCTAAATGTGAATATTAATATCCTGGTGAATGTAAATGGATAGGGGTAACAACTAATTGATTAATTTGTCCATTTTACAAAACACCCTGTTTTGTCCAACTTCTGAACAATCTGTGAACATTTATTGATTGATGCTATTCATTACACTGTAAATTAAAGTGCAAGTGAAAGAATCTACGGATGTGAACTCCATAATGATGCCAATTATCAACTTTATTTTTAAGTGTTTCTCATTGTTATGCAAAAAATTATTTCCAACTGTGCTAGTTTATATTTTAACCAAATTGGAACAAATGAAACAAACTCTATCCACTAGATGGCGGCATGGACCAGTGGTCTTAAATCATGTTTCTGGGGGTACAACAAACGCTTCACACTGAACATGACTCATTTGTTTCAAACACCTGTTTTGGCTCAGCGTTTCAGTTGTTTGGTTAAGGAGACTACAAAATGTAATGCAAAATGTAAAAAACGTTCCAATGTTACTGGCCTGACAAAGAGATCCCACTGAAGATGTTTTCTACATGGCAAAATGGAGGAGGCTCCATCATGATCTGGTGCACTTTTTCCTTCAATGGGATAATGGATCTTCAGGTTGTGCAGGGGCGTTAAACGGCGGTGGAGTATGGGGACAGGTTGCAGGGGCATCCCTCTTGACTGAGGACCTTGTCTGAGCGGTAATGACTGAGTATTTCAACAAGACAACACTGCAGATCACAAAAACCGCCTGATGAAGGACTTTGTCAGTGGTGATAGCTCTGTTCTGAGAACACTTGCTTGTGCGCCTCAACAATCCAGCAACACTCAAAAACAGAAAAACAGTCTTTGCCATCAGGAAATCATTACAGTGTTACTGCCTGAAGAACAATGACATGAAAACCATGTTTTTGTGCAGATTTTAACTTTTTAAGGCTATTTTTCAGACAATGAACAGCCTGTTTGAATTTGACAACAGTCTTTTTTTGGCATTTTGAAGCAGTACTTAAAACCTGGTTATGATTCACCAGCGTGAATGGTTTTGGCACTGTGGGCAGGTGGAAAAGGAAATCAGCATCAGCAAGTTTTTTTTAGCAGATGAAAGCAAAAAGTGCTCTAAAATCACCTGACAGAAGACTGAATTGACTTTTGACTTGATGAAACACAATGGACAAACACCAGCACCCCAAACCATCACCAACTTCAGAAACCTCACACTGGACCTCAAGCATCTTGGGTTCTGTGCCTCTCCAGTCGTCCTCCGGACTCAAGACCTTGATTTCCAAATGAAATGCAAAATGTACTTTTATTTGAATAGAGGTCCTCAGACCACCGAGTAACAGTACAGATATTTTCTCCTTAGCCCAGTTAAGATGCTTCTGGTCTTGTTTCTGTTTCAGAAGTGTCTTGGTGGCTCTTTTCCTGAAGACGTCTGAGTGTGGAGACTCCTGATGCACTGACTTCAGCTTCATTCCACTCTTTGTAAAGCTCTCCCAAATGTTTGAATTGGTTTTGCTTGGAAATATAAGCTTCCAGTCATCCCTGTTGCTTGAGCACCTTTTCGTATCTTCCAGTAAACACATTACAGCACTCTGTGAACAGCCAACCCTTTCAGTAGTGGCCTTCCGTGACTTAACCTCTTCGTGAAGGGTGCCAATGATTGTCTTCCTTTTGAATGCTCCAAATAGACATTTTAAATTAAATATTGACCTTTTCCATTTATTACTCATAAATTTATCATTTACAACCCCTGGATCAATGTTGACCTCTGAATCCTGTGTGTGCAATTTCCTGACCGACTCCATATATCAGACATTCCATAATTATAATGCATTTTATTATAAAACTCTTATTATAAAACCGTTTGTCCCTTACATCCAGTGCCTGCTTTATTAGGAGAGAGAGAGAAAACACAATATGACTGAACATGCCAGTACCTCATTTTCCCAATAGGAGGGTATTGAAGAGTTTTAGTGCAAGTGGGTCATATTCTTTCACTGATGATAGCAACCAAAGAGCATGACGAACACATCAAAATCAACACCAAATGCTCTAAACCAATAAAGATCTACATGGTACATTAACTTTATTGCTCACACAACCACAAGCAATTTAAGATGATCAGATGCAGAGGTATGCCCCCATATGATGAAATGCTTCATTTGCAGCATTTTCCTTAGATGTTAGTTTGCCATAAAAATGATAGTTCCGTAATTTTAGGGCACTAAAGGTGAAAAGTTGCTGTACACAAATAACAAGCACATGCACAGTTTAAAAGACATGTATACCATGTGTCTCCCCTCAGAAATACAAATATGAGAGAGAGAGAGAGAGAGAGAGAGAGAGGATCGCTTGTGAATCACCCAATACTTATATCCCTCCACACACATAAAACACCTCCAAACACTCAACATCAGCATGATTCAGGGTTGCCAAGCAACCGTTTGGATTTCTCTCCCTCTCTATCCCTTTTTCATTTTAATTTTCAGCATACATCTGCTCAAAGTCATTTAACGTTAATTCCAGAAACCCTCTTTCCGAAAATGCACCTCCCCATCTTCATTCCTCTTAAACTACCTATGAATTTCTTTGTGATGGTAGAAATAAACGTACATATAACATTTTCACAGTGCCTGACACATTAGTTGTAGATTAAATGTAGGTGTGCATTGGTATAAAGTGCACAACATGTGATCGTTAATAAGCAACTATGATAACTAATTATGATAGTTGCCTATTAAACATCACATGTTGTGAGCTTTTAAGGAAGATTATGATCATTATTGTAATGCGCGACATATTCTATATCGTTCCTGGGCCCAGTTTTATCTCAGGACCTTTATCTCAGAAATACTTTATATCAAACGTAAAAAAATTCTGTTCAACTGGATCAGCAATACATATCATTCCACAAAGATATTAAAAACAACATACCACATACTGAGAGAAGCAGTGTATAAAAATGATTTATTTTAAATATTATGCGCCCTAGGCATTACATATCATTTTCCAGAAGGCAGTAGAACAAACTGATCACACATGGGATGAGTAGTATCTTTAGAATACACTCGGCTTTTCCAACATATATTAAGATTTACACTCCCCCCTAGATTTATATGTGGCCTGCCTATGATTTTGAAAGCTATATTAGTAAGCCATGACAGGAAATTGTTCTGTTTACAGTTAGTGTTTCCATACCAAGATAGAAAGAAGTTTATTGTTATGGGCACAACTGTAATCTTTACCTAGTAACTCTGGTTACCAATTTTTACTAATTTCTAATTCCACACTTCAAGGTTTGGTGGAAGTGTTCCAGAGCCCTTTGATTTTGTGGATGGTTTGCATTAGAATGGCTTTGATTTGGTGGCGCTAGAACACAGAAAGTCACTTTTATCCCAGAAGAAAATGGATGTGTTTGTTTTTAATGGTATCTGAAAATTGTTTTTTTCTGATAAAAGTCACAGTGATTACATAAAAAAAAAAAAAAGTTCAACGGCAAAGAATTGTTGAGAAAATAGTAATCGATGTTAAGTCTATATAGTTTTATAGTTTTGAGCCTGCTAAAAAAAAAGGCTGCTAGAGACACCAGACTTTGTGGAAAGATACCGGGAGCTAAGGAGACTATAGACAGAGAGAGAGAGAGGAATGCAGAAAGCAATCCAGAATGGGCGACATTAGTTTATTCCAGCAAAGCTAGACATCAGTTATTAGAAGATTGCCCCCATCGAAGCAGTCTTGTGTAAAAATGCACTTTCATCAGATTTTACACAAAGCTGAGTATGGACATTCTTCTTTCTCCATTTGCTCAACAATCTCCTGTGTTCTACCATTTTCTCCCACTCAATCCCCACCCCCCACCCATTTGAGCATTCAGCCATCTCCCAGCTTGCAACACTAGTTGTAATCTAGTTCTTCACCCCTAGTTCCTGCGGTGGTTGCAACACATTGCCACTCCTATTTTGTCACATATTGATGCTTGGCATAACCCCTTTAGCATCACTTTTCGATGCGCAGGGTCCTCTATTGCATTGCATTTAAAAAAATATATATAATTGTATATAAATGTATACTTTATTTGGAGCATCTAACCCCAACCTACCCTAAACCTACCCACTTCTGAACAATATAAAAACATGTTTGTTTTTTTCAAGTTAAAACAACTATTGTTTTTTAAGGTGTATAGTGACTGCATTTCTGAATAGAGACAAGTGGAGACCCCATGTAAAAGCTCAAGCAGCAATAAGAACACATATTTTCTCATAACTGAAATGGTTTGGGAAGAGTTATGGTACATGTTTAACAGTTCTAGTGAATCACAGATGATGCCACTGCCATCAAATCCAGCATACCATGAAATGTTTTAAGACAAAGGTATTTTTCTTAGCTTGAAACAACTTAAGAGCTCTTACACGTCCTTTGCTGAAGGCATACACTGACAATGAAACACTTTTTTCCCACTGAGCGGGAATGAGAGCGTTCGTTGTCAAATTGACTATGAACCCCGAGCTCCGCAATAGCTCGAAGAGTGCACGGACAGGAGGGCAGTAAATTGTTATGATGTTCCTTCGAATGCATCAAAGTTGTCTGTGATGAAGGACCATTTGGGCATGAAAACAAACATCTTTAAGATGAATGTGTGAAGATCTCAGAATAATATCTAATTAATCTGAAAAGCTGCTTCACCAAAGTGTGCTTCAGTTGTCTTAGATATAGAATAGGGCCAGCGTCCCAGTGTGTTTTTTTTAAGTGTGTTTTTTCAGAAGAAAATAACAGCTGTAAAAAGCCTGTCACGATCTGCTGCTGCAATTTCCACAGTGTGGTTTGTTAAAAGGCTCTCCATTTCTGCCGTAACATTGGCACATCTTTTTGATGAATGGCAGATGAAATAACGCCACTGAAGCATGCTTGAAAGCAAATTGGAAGGTGTATTTGAATTTGATTTTTTTGAAGGCCCACGCTGAAATGACTCTGAGTACTTCCCACACTTCTGCATAAATCGATAGAGATTGACTTATGTTGCGTGCTATAAGCAGAAATAAAAAAAACAGTCATTCCCTCACTCGCCTCACATTTCTCCCCTGCTATCAGAGTGGTATAATTCTTTTTTGACTTTACTACATACAGATATTGTCAAACACAAACACATGACATTTCCTCTCTGTTGTAGAGGAGGTTGAGATAAAATGAGCACTGAACAGACTCTCCTTTAGCTGACACATTCAGAAAAGCAATATAACTCTGTATATAAATATAAAACAGGGCAGAGTGCAGACTGAAATGACTCAAAAGGTTCATCCAGATAAATAATGCAAATTTCAGACAAATCCAAATTTTGCTGTGAAGCAGCTGTGAAAATAAAGTTCAGTTTTAAGCAACTTAAGAAAGTAGTTGAGAATTAGTGGAGGATAATTTTTTTACATTTAGCCTGCACTAATTGTACATTTTTAAGCTTGACCTGACATAGTTAAGAAACACAGCAGCATGACCATAAAATGGAACAGAATGCTGCTCTACTAAAGAAAATCAATCAAAAACTCAACTGCAGTCAAAATGTGTGAAAGAGGAAGAATTGATTATTTTGTCTTCTTTTATACTACTGTCATGTTCTGAGAATCTTTTCTGTTAATGCACTCATCATGCCTCTTTTACAAATGCCTTTTTGAAAAGTGGCGGCTTAATTGCTACTTTCATTTGCTAGACTCACAAAAGAAATTACATCATCATTAGTGTATTGTAAAACAGTTGAAAGTCTGCACTGAGGAGCTGGTTGCACCAGCTGTGTGAAAATTACATCTTAGCCTAATTGCAATGTTAAAAGGCACAAAGTTACAACTCATGCACTAGTAAATATGGTTGCGCTGCACCTATTAAAATTAACCTACCATATAAAATTTACCTTCCGGGTTAGGGATAACAGGATACATGTAACTTAGCTGCACATTTAAAACATGAGTAACAGTATTTCATTACACTTACATTTTAAATGGTTGATAATCAAATTACAATTACATTTGAATTTATATATATTGTGACGGGGTAAAGTCACCCCCAACCCCAATGATGGGGTCGTAATATTGTGTCCATCATTCATTGGAACGTCACTGGAGCCCTATGGAGGCCAAAAGGAAGGATCTGGTATTGCCAGTGGCCACTAGAGGTAGAAAAGGCAGTTTTAACTTCTGCGGATTCAGTGGTACTTGCCAGTAGCCCTTGGTCAGGTCGAGGGTGATGATGTACCAGGCCCTTCCCAGACGGTCCAGCAGCTCATCAACCCAAGGCTTGGGGTATCCGTCCAACTCTGATACTTCATTCAGGCGTTGGAAGTCACTGCAGAAACGGAGGGTGCCATCCAGTTTCAGAACCATCACTATTGGGCTGGACCATGGGCGATTACCCACAACGTCTGCATTTGTTGGATCTCTTCCTCTATAGCATGCCAACGAGCCTCAGGGACATGATCAGTCGTCCTGGACTGATCTTAATGTCATGTTAGATCACGTTGGTCCGCTTGGGTTTTGGGGAGAATAAATCAGAGAACTGATCAACCAGGTGCTGGAGCTCCCTCTTCTGGGCAGCCGTGAGGTGGGGGTTGACATCAACAACCACAGGATCGAAGACAGCAAAGGGCGGCTAGCGGGTTCTTGTCCCCGACCCACCATTTTAATAGGTTGACGTGGTATAACTGTTCAGTCCGTCGTCGGCCTGGCTGATTCAATTTGTACGTCTCTGGCCAAATCCTCTCTACTACGGTGTAGGGCCCTTGCCAGGTGGCCAAAAATTTGCATGCGGCCGTACAAACAAGAACCATCACGGTCTCTGGGCTGGAAGTCCCCTGGTTGGGCTGCCTGGTTGTAATGACACTGCTGCGCCTGTTGCGCCTTACTGAACTGGTCCTGGACTAATGGTATGACTCAGTCGAACCATTCCTTCATGTCCTTGACGTGTTCGACAACGATCCAGTCGACTGCCGACTGCTGCTACCAGGCTTCTGCCGGCCAAAGAGGAGTTTGAAGGGCGTGAAGCCTGTGGACGCTTGGAGCACCTCCCAGATTACGAAAAAGACATATGAGAGCATCAGATCCCGGTCCCAGAGGTCTTCAGGCACCACTCTGCCTAACATCTGCTTTAAGGTTTGGTTAAAACGTTCCACAAGCCTGTGGGGTGGTAGATGGTGCTGCGCACCTGTTTCACCTGCAGCAGCCGGAAGGAGGTCAGCCATTAGCCGAGACATGAAGGGGATATCCTGGTCAGTCTAGATCTCTTTTGGGATGCCGACCCGGCTGAACAATAGAAACAGCTCTTTTGCGATGTTCTTCGTGGTGGTGGTGTGGAGAGGAACTGCTTCTGGATACCGGCTGGCATAGTCCCACCTCGATGATGGGTAGGGCTGGGACTGGGAGGAGGTTGTGAGCTTGGGGTTGTGAGCTGGCAGGTCGGGCAAGCCTGGCAGAACCTCTTTACCTCAGCCTCCAGGCCGGGCTAGTAGAAACGATTGCGGATTCGTTGGGTGGTATTAGCTGCTCCCAAATGTCCCGCCATGGGATGGGAATGGGCCAACTTCAGTACGGTTTCTGTTTTCGTCTGTGGCACCACCAATAGCTGTTTCTCCCAATAGATCAGGCCATCCTTGACTATGGTTTTCTAGGTTTTCCATTCACTTTCACCTCTACCGTCCACTGGGGTCTATCGGTACACAATACAGCCTGTCAGGCAAGTTCTTGCAGGCAGCCCTTCATCTTCAGTGGGCATGGGCTTGTCTCGCGCATGTCACTCCTGGACCACCCTCCGGGAAAACAGCGGCTCTCTCTCCACGGGTTCCCAGTGTTGGGTGGTTTCAAACATCTAAAGATTCCACGTCATCATTGTCTGCTGCCGAACTGAGAGCGGCAAGCTCCTGCTCCGCCTCTCCCTGGTGGGTGGCCAGATGTTCAACAATCTGCCGCTGATGGATGCTAACTTCTGTAAGTCCCTGTAAGACTTCCTCCATCGTTGGGGAAGGAGTGTGGTGCCAAACAGTGGAACCTGGAAAACAAAACATTAAAAAAAAATTGGGGAAAGAAGGATCACTTGCCTTCACTCTCTTCACATTCTTCACTCTCTTTCCTACATTCTCCACAAGTGTGACGGGGTGAAGAATCACACGACAAGGAGAGCTCAAGAAAAATGACCCCGGAGGGTGGGTATTGATAATCCAATGAAAATATGTGAAAACGTGATCCAAACTGTCGTCTCGGTGCTGAGGTGCTTGTGCTCTTGACTTACCTTGTGTGCTGCAGTAGGTCTGTGTCGTGAGGAGTGGGGCTGATCAATCACACACTCTTTTGTTTCCCGGGCGATGCTGATGACTAATCAGGATATATATATATATATATACACCATTCAAAAATGTAAACATTTGAGAAGTCAAAAGAAGTCACAAAACTTTCAGATGTATTATGGAAATTGATGGCAATAGGAACTGCAATAGGAAAAGTCCTATGTCTGGGATACGGTGTTACATACTAGTTTTTCAGGTTACACTTTACTTTAATAGTCCACTTTAGACATTCCACTAACTTTAAGTAACTTTGTTACTACATCTCAACATTCACACATGACATTTTGATGGTAAGAATGTTTTACATTAGTGAGGTGACGTTTGGCATATTATTGTTGCTGCTTTAGATGTACTGAAACATTCTAGCTCCACTGATACTACGATTTTGTTTCTGAATATTTTTTATTTAAAAAGAAATTAGTAGCATGAAATGTCAATAGCAGGATTAAATTCATATTAAGCCACAGGCTTGTGCATTTTCATCTACTTTGAACACCTGCAATTGCATACAAACAGAATCATTATTTTTGATTGACACATCTAAGAAATTTACAATCAGCAGACTGTTGATTAATTTCTTAGTGTGCGTGTGTGTGTTTGAGTTGACTCAGGGTGCGCATTCGAAGGGTAGATGATTGTGTGAAATGTCAGTATTAATCAACATTAAGATGGTATAGGTTTAATAATCAATTACGATTCATTTATGTTTGCATGTGACCAGACCTACAAATGAGCACACACACACACACACACACACACACACACACACACACATTTCACACAGCACCACCTTATTGACCCAAATTCTCTTTGTGCTTTTTTCTTCATTTTATTTGACAGATCAAATGATTATACATGTTTCTTTCCTTTTTCAACCTTCTCTATATAGTATAGATCCATTTCTGTAAGATAAACCTTGTGTGATGTGACAGATTGTGTTTCTGTGAGTGACTCTTCATGATTGTTGTTGCACAAAAGGTGAAGAAACGGCAGCCTGAGAAGTACTTGTCATTTCAGGCCATTAATGGCTCAATTCTATTGTTTAGTGAAACAAAGTTTTAACTCCCTTTTAGTCACAAAAGGATAGAGAGGAAAGGATAAAGATTGAAAAAGGGAGAGAATGAAACAAGCACTTGATGACAAATTATTACACGTTTGCAACAGATGTTTGAAGCAATTAAAAAATACAATATTTTTTCACTCAGCATGAAGTGCATACAGTAAATGTAACTGTGGCCATTACTGGGTAACTGTTTTTGAGCTTTCTTTTTTTTGTACATTTGCATTTTTATAAAAAAGGTTAATGAGGAAAACTGCAAATAATGACAGTTTAACACAAAAAAATGCTACAGTAAAACCCTGTTGAATGGTTAACGGTAAATTAGTGTAAAATTTACAGGTGGGGGCAGGGGCATGCTTTCAAAACTGTTTCATCAGTCTCAAAAACAGACATTTCGTTCATATCTGTAACAGGGCAAATGGAACGAGAGAGGTGCGGATAGCTTTTATTAACAAACGTGGTCATAAGCAAGGGTCAAACAATGGCAAACAGGTATATCATAGGCAAGACTCAGAGTATTCCTAGGGCTGGCTTGGGTCATTGATCAGCGAACAAAATCCAAAGGCTATCCATAAACAATAGTCCAGGCAGGGGTAAACAGAATCCAAATGCCAAGATGATAGAGCAATTCAGAATACATGGGTGTAATGATGGAATGATCACAAAAGAAGCAGAGGGATGAGTGCAGGTGAGGGCTCCCTCTGCTGCCTGGGCGTTACAATGAGCAAATGTCAACACTCATATTCTGTAACACGAAAAAGAGATTTATGTGCCAAAAACACGGAAGGGTTTCAATAAAGTTGCTATCGCTGTGAGAGTGATAAATGCAGACAATAATTGGCTATGAGTGAGGGAAAGCATGTGTTTGACTGCATGCAGCTGTGTAAACAGGTGAGTGTGTAACTGAATGCAGGTGAAACCAATCTGTGCAATGGAGTATGAGAAATGAAGTCCAGGGTCATGTCTGTATGGTGTGATAGTCCATGTTGTGAACAAACGGAAGTTCAATGACCAAATTCATGATAATAACACACTGATTTTAAAAAAAAAACACTAAAAACAGGCAGCATGACATAATCAATGAAATTGATTTTTTCCTTTGGAGTTTATGTGATTTGTCACATAGGTATTTCATATTTGAATAAGAATAACATATTACGCATTGGTTTCCTCTGAGTTTCTCCCACAGTCCAGAGACATACAGGAGGTGAACTGGAGACTGCAAGTGAACGTGAAAATAAATGTGTGTGATGGACTGGTCATCTGTCCAGAGGGTGCTCCTCCCATCGCCCCAGAACAATTTGCTGACCTTGGTGCCCGCAGGGACCAGAAATGAGTACTCGACTACTGGAGAAACTGGCTCTATGTGAAGAATGTGATACCTCACGAAGGTGTATTGTGTCGCCCAGCCAGCATCTCTGCAGACCCAGGTGGAGTGAGTCCTCATGATCTTAACATCTTAAGAATGATACCTAATACCTAATTACCTGTTAGTTCTTAAATCATTTCTTAGTAGTTATGCAGTAAGTAAGAAACAGTATTCTAAAAAGTAGCCGATTGATAATGTTGTAAATAATATTCAGTGTCTCCATGAGGCCTAAATATCGGTCTGAATATTAGGTATCACAGATGATTATAGTCATAAAGCGAGAACACTACTGTTTTATCATCATGCTTTATTTTTATATAGCCATAGCCACACATTACACACTGGAAACATACTATTGCAAATAGCTGCGTAACTTACTTACTATTGTAATAACACAGTCGAAAGAAGTTCACTCTGCTGTGTTTTGGTGAATAATTGCCAGAGGTTCTTTAAAAAATCTTCACATCAAAATTATAATGTGTTTTGAAACAATGCTTTTGTGGAAGGAAACATCTCTAAAGTGGCATTCTTCTGTAACAAAAGCATGATTGTTCTCAAGGTCAATTTGCTGTGACTGTAAAAAAGAAACACTACCCCAAACCTTTTTTTTTATTATTGTTATTATTATTACGGCACTGCTCCTGTTAAGGCGAATGCTTTCTGTTAGCCACACACCTGAATTTTATTTATTTTGTACCTTTCAATTTGTTAAAGGAATGGTTCTTCAAAACCAATATCTGCTTTCTTTTGACAGCCGTTATTTCAATCTTTATGTTTTCAGTCTTCTTTAGGGACAATGTTTACGGCAATCATTTTCTAAAAGAAGTACTTTCAGGTTCTATACCCTAATTTTACCCTACAACTAAGACTTTCCAATAACCCACATTGAAACAAGCTCTATTCAACTTTGCAACTTCAGTGACCCATATATGACAGAAGAGAAATCCAGGCTGATAATGAAAGGAAACATTATGATATCACAAAAGCTTACATTTATAAATGTAACACACACACACACACACACACACACACACACACACACACTTTTTGCTTAAGTTGTAATTTTCATAAATTGACCATGTTTGACAATTTTCCATGTTTAGAACATACTAAGATAGAATATAGCAGCTACTGTAAAACAGGCCCTCGCAATAAATAATTCAATACATAAACCATTTTTTTCTTTTTAAGTAAATACATAGCAGAAGTAAAATAGCGGACTTCTCTTTTTCTGATTGGATAACGATGTAATCACATAATGATGTACCAGCCGTGTAAATTATCCGTGCGTGCCTTTCCCGAAATGTTTTATGAAACTTCGCTTTTAAATCTCAGGGCACCGTGATACAAAGCATTCAAGGAAGAAAGAAGGTAAGAGGGGGCAGATACTTAATATGTGAACCAAAACATAATTTATTATCTATAAAAATACCCAGATATTTGCACTCTGACACTTCTCCCTGAGAAGTGTGAAGGTCAGCAGGACTCCCTGAAGTCTTTTGCCAGTCTCTCCACAAAAAAATCACATGACATAAAATGTTTCCATTAGATATGGTCAATGTCCAAAAATGACAATGTGGTAATTTAAGTGTCCGCCTAAGATGTAGCCAACGTTATAAAACCTTATTTGATGAAGGGTAGAAATGGTGAAAACAGATCAATCGGAGAAAAAAAATGTCCTTCTTGGGATAGGCCAAGAGTCCTTCGGAAAGATTTTTTTGGGCAGCTGCAATTCTGCACCAGAAGTAGCACGAGTAGCACGAGTTTTCCTTTAAACGAAATCCTCTACAAATGAGACAACCCATTGCCCTTCAACCAAACTCCACAACAAAACATTCAAACGAGTGCCTTTTCCCAAACAATAACCCCCTAAAATGCATCACAAAAACAAACGATGAAAAACAAGGCATCAAACTCACGGCTGAGCAGCAATCCTCTAGAGAAACGGCAGTATCCGAAATCGCCCCTAATACCCTCAAAAAACTACTGTACGACCGATGTACACTCAAAAGCTAAAAATCCCCACAATGCAGTGTGTGTGTTGCGCGCAGAATGAATTCCCACGTTTTGCCAAAAGATGGCGCCCACAGCTGAATCCTCCATCCATTCACTTTACAAAGCATACGTCCATGGCATAATACAGCGTAATACAACATCATTACAAATTCATTGTGCATTGATTAACATTTAACTATGGTTTATACATCCTTTCTGATGTATCAGAATAAATCCTTTCATTTTATTATCAGCAAGCCATGAATAAGGGTATAGGGGCGATTTCGGTTACAGCTGATGGGATAACTCCAACTCAATCTACCTCTCATTCTACTACTTCCTCATTTATCCCAAATGGAGATTTGCTATTGGTGTCCCCTAGTGGTCAGGATGAATAAAGCACTCAAAATTAAATGCACTGAACCATGTAACTGTTATTAAAACTAAATTTAAAGTGTTAAATTAAAACTTGTCCATTAAAGACAGGAACATCAAATGCTTATTTCCAAATTTGATTAATTCATGTAATTACTTTTAATTAGTAATTACGTTCAAAACAGCAGGGGCAATATGATCAGGGCCTGGTGATTTGTTCACATCGAATTATTTTAAAGCAGAACAAACATCGGAGAGTAATTTGTTGGGAAACAAACTCTCCTATCCAGAAATTAAAAATCAGAAATCATATTATTTCTCATTGGAGTTAAAGACTATTAAGCATTTGACTTTTGTACAGTCTGCCACTACACAAGGGGAAGCTCTGTGGATGTTCTATCAGTTAGTAATTTAATATTTTCCCACAGCTTCCTAGGATTTGTCAGATTTTCTGTAGTTCTATCAAGAAGGTAATCAGATTTTGATTTTCTAATAGCTACTGTACACTTGTTACAAAGCTGCCTAAAGCGAAGCCAGTTGGAATTTAAATGTGTTTATCTGGCCCTTGCTACATCATGCTTTTGGGTGAGATCAAGTAGACCAATTCAGAACCAAGGATTTTCACGATATTTAACTCTATACTTTCTCAAGGGTGCATGCTTATTGATTATCGGCATAAAAATATTATAAAAATAATCCCAGGCACAATCTATCTGCTATAAAAAAGGCATCTATCTGCATCTATCTTGCTATAAAATTAAGCCAGAGATGACTTTATAACCAGTAAAAACTGTCAGTGACTTCAATTCTTTCTATAAAATGTGGAATCCTCTGCTTTTTTATTGAGACCATACATGTATTATAGACTCTTTTTTAATAAATTGAATTATTTATTTTTACTTTATTATAAATTTTTTACTACCCTCCCTTTTTTTTGAGTGAAATAAATTGGGCTGGGAAGAGATTACCTGTATAAGTGTATTTTTTATTATTATTTTTTTGTGGTTGTTACAAAAAATGTTGTTGTATGTGTATGTATACATATATTTCAGTAACTTCATCATGATTAAAACTCAAGATTCGGGCTGAAACAGAGCAGCAGATGGTCACAGTCAACATGACTTGATCCGGATAATTTGTAGACAGACATTGTGTGTGGTAAGCAATGCTTTAAAATAGTGCGATTTATATCCAAATCCAAGTCATGCAGGTCCAGAACTACAGGATTCAGGCTCAATGAAATAGCTTAAGCCAAACAACATGTGGGCTGATGGCTTTGTGCGATATAGCAAATGTGAACACTGAGGCCTTTGAGCGATGCAACAAACTTGGCTCTGAATGGCGTTGTACGATACGGCAAATGTGAAGATGGGGGGGGGCCTTTGAGCGATACAAAAACGTGAAGGCTGAAGCCTTTGATCAAAGCGTTTTCAATGCTGTTCCTTGGGAACCTTGCATGTCTCCCTTATCTGACACACTCATTTGAGGTTATGGAGCTCTTTCCTAATGAGATGATGGTCTGAATCAGGTGTGTAAATTAGAGAGACGTGCAAAATGTGCAGAGCTGTGGGTCCCCAGAAACAATCTGAAAACCACCGACATGCTTAGGTGCGTTTGTACTAATCTCTGCCGATAAAAGCCATAGCTGAGGATCCCTGGCTTACATGAACAGGTTCTGAAAAGGTCTCCTTTGGTTACAAAAACCTGTATGAGCCACACTGGGCCATCATGGGATTAATGCAGACAGTCTGCTAGTTTGGCCTACAAACACAGAGCCTGCCGTGAGCCCAAAGCAGGCAGCCTTTCCTGGGCAAGCTCACACTGGGCCTGTTTAGCATGAGCTCCGACAAGGACATGTTTTCAGGGCAAGTAACAGTCTTCTCAATGTAACTAAAGACTTCCAGGTATAAGAATAAGACATTTTTGGTGTAGGAAAGCTGGTGCAGTCCATAAAGTTGAAGATGGCTGAATAATGATCTTGCCAGCATTTTCTCTACTTCATTATCAACGGCCTGCTGTTCATGCACAGGTGTTTGATCAGCTTTATGCCTTACTTAATCAGTGGTGCTAATGCAATGGCAGTAAATAATATGCCGTTTTCCAGAGAAGAATCTTTGCATATTAAACAGCAAACTCTCAAGTTGATGCTCAAATCGAGATATCAGCCAGGCACACCAATTCTTTTATTATGACTCTAGTGAATTCTAATGGATTTTAATTGTTAGTGGTGCTAAATGTAACCTTGTGACAGATGAATTAATACTGGTTACCTTAGGCATTTGTCGAGCATCTGCTGGCGAGTCAAAATTGGGGCTAAAATCGTGGAGTCTGAACTCGGCATTAGGCATCAACACATTCTCACTTCCAAATCATCACATTTTGATGCTCGGTCAGGACCCTTGGGAGTCACATTTTGATGCACAGACAACCCCTTTAGCGTTACACTTTATTTTGATAGTTCACTTTAGACATTTTACTAACTATAAGTAACTTTGTATCTACATGTCAACACGTTAATTTGCAACTACTTGCTTAATGATTCTCAGAGTAGATAGTTAGGTTAGGTTTATACTAGTAGAATAAGTTGACATATATTTGCAATGTTTCTCATTGTTCACAACATCCACTGCAAAGCTCCAACGCAACAAATGCTCAGATAACATCCTATCTGTGCACAAATTCAAAAATTGTCACCAGAAGAAGCCTTAATGTCAGCTTTGGCTGTGAAATGCAATTGGCTTTCGTGTGTCTCGTAGCTAATTGCATCATGCTAATGTTTGGGAGGGCCATTTTTCGTGAGATGTGAGTGCTTTGGTGTAGCCGGATCATTTTCAGCAATTAAAACCTTATTATTTACTCTGTTGTTTGCATGAAGTTATCATATGTCTTTGGAAGACTTGGAATATGCCACAATGTGTCACAGAGAAGCACACCACACACAAACAGATTTTCATCCAGAGTCCTGCAAAATCTCTCGAGATTTAAGAAAAAACATGTTTTCCAGCACACATTGTATAAACACTCTGTTGCTTCAAATTGACAAACTGATCCTAAATCCCATGGCTGCACCACGACTGCATTTGTTATTATGCGTTGATCTTCCGTCAGCTTGTTTTCTGATTGGATATTGTTTCTTCCAAGCTGATTCAGTCACTCTTAACAGAGGTCAAAGCACAGGGAAATCTGATAAGATAATCTTTAGAGCCACCAGGATAATCGAGACATTACCTAGGATTATCGGAAGAGGAGAAATCAGCCCCAATCAGCCCCTGCACCTAGAAAAAAGCTGCTTAAAATTCAAAGAACTTAAATCTAAATATTGATCTAATTTAGTTCATAGAAGTTAATTATTTTGATGGCATCCTTATTTTGCAGCATTTTTACACAAGCGAATAAAACTTTTACCAGTATTGTAGCTTTGCACCTGCAAAGTCATTATGAAGATGTTACCAGATGTTCTTCTGGATTTATTCTGTCTTGTGTTGTTGTCATTCCAGACAGACTGGAGGATGATGAGATCAGGGGCCTTAGTTATAAAATGTTGCGCAGAAATCATCCAAAATCTCAAAAATTTTTTTATTTGATTCACAGAATGAAAGTGCAAACAGAAAATGTGCTTATGCCTCTCTTTTAGATGTAGATCTAAGGATCTCAGATTATCGTGAATATAACTGAAAGGTTTCAGCTCTCTACCCTGTAAACGACTCCTAATTAACATATAAAATATCACCAGTCGTCATAATTTAGAAAACAAGCTACACGAACAGCTTAATTTAAAAAAACCCTGCAATACTCCTACAAAAAAAGTGCATTATGTCTGACGTGACACTAAGTACTTTTCCACGTCAAAGACAGATCACATCTGAGCGTTCGCACACTGTACAAAAGAGGCCCCAGATCTCTGTGTAGAGCACTGACAATGTCAGACTCCTCAGTTGCAAAATGAATGTAATTGTAATGTAAATTACAGCAGAGACACTACAGCAAAAAATAGAACTAAACCACTGAAATTTTAATTTAAGTATGCATTCTATTATGTTGACTGTTTAGCCAATGTAGTACAGTACATGGGCTTTGAAAACATTGTAATTTGCATAATTTTACATTTTTTTCTAACTCACCCAACCTATTTTCTATTTAAATAACCATGGATATCAGACTTTTCTCAGGTGGTGACAGAGATGGCCTTTTATGGGCAAAGAATAAAGGCTTCAGAGCTAAATTCTGACTGAATAGCAATATATGTACAACCAAGCGTATACAGCTTTCAGAAACTGAAAGATGTGTAAGAATCCCTTGGGTACACCCTAAAAGATTTCTTTTAATCTTATAGGATTTTCAAAATGGAAGAGATCATAAACACGAGGACAAAAAAATCCCGGATTTCACCATTTTCAGTCAAAGACAGCACGCCACACACAAACAGATTTTCATCCAGAGTCCCGACTTTTTTTCCCATGGGAAATCTCGCAAAATCTCTTGAGACTTGAGAATAAATTTACTTTCCAGGACACGTTGTATAAACACTCTGTTGTCACAAATCGACAAGCTGATCCTGAATCTCTGCTGTCCCAATCCTTTTGTGCTGCGCCGTGACTGCGTTTGTTATTGTGCTTCGGTCTTCTGTCAGCTCACTTTCTGATTGGACATTGTTTTGTGGTAATCTCCAGATTTTAGCATGTTTGTTCTTGGGGCTTCCCCCTACACAGCAGGATTACCGGTCGTAAATATTCAACATGATGAGCTTCCGAGCAGACCTAGTCACTCTTAACACACATCACACCACAAGATGATCTTTAGAACCATTACCTAGGATTGTCGGAAGGGGAGAAATTGGTTTAAAATCAGGCCTGATTACTTTGTGGTGTGTACCCAACCTTAACGACGCAGATGGCTGTGTTCTTTCCTGGAGCCTACCTGCTCAGTACTTTCAAAAGACAATGGAAAACCGAGGGCCAAACTAGTTGGATTTGGAAAGTCGATCCAGAAGGAACAACATCTGTGTGATTGGCATTCCCAAAGGCGACGAGGCGTTGCCTCCTTCTGCATTTCACAAATTCACACTTACAAGTAATAAACTTAGTAAAGATTATGCATATTTGTCACTTGTTTCTGTTATCTGAAGTCATTTAAATGGAGAAGAAATAAACTGGTGAGTTATGGTTTTTCGAATATCAGTGGATGTTTTTTGTTTATGACATGAGTGAGGAAAGGTAGGTATAAATATATATATATATATATATATATATATATATATATATATATATATATTTTTTTTTTTTTTTTTTTTTTTTTTTTTTTTATGTACTAATCAGTTAATATATACCAATTGGACTCAAGATTCTTAGTGGTTTGTTATAATGGACTATGCTTTTCTTTTAATCTAGGCTATTAACAGTTACTTTCTGGTATCATGTCCAAGTTTAATAAATGTGACTTTAAATTCATAACATGGAATATGAAAGGCAGTGCTATTAAAACAGGTATTTTTTGTACTTCACATCTATTCCAATAGCAGAATTGTATACATTAATTATAGGTTATAGGTGGGAACTTGTTTTTTGGACATATCTCTATACAGATCCTCCTCTAAAGTCCTTTAAAGCAAGACAAAACCCAATAGCAAAACTTAAAATGGAACATATAATCTAGTGATGATTTGTATGTTTGGTGTAAAACAAGACAAGCTTTGCACACGCTATCCATCAAATAAATACACTAGTATTGATGTTTACTCCCAGTGACTGATAAAAAAATAATAATCCACGATAGTTCATGTATAATCCAATACAGACCCCAGTCGAATGGCGGTCATTCAAAAAATCAATAAGTAATCCACATGCAAAACAGCTTGTAATCCATTAATACAGTCCATTGAGAATCGGCGTGATTCAGGACAGCACACAAACTATAGTCAATTAAAATATGGCCTACTGAGTTCAAAAACATACCTCTTCCTCCAAAACTAGGCTTCGGTCCAGAGAAACACAGGTGAGAAGAAAAAAATCCACATTCTACCTCACTCACCACCATTCTGTGAGGAAGTTGTCACCCTAATGGTGAAGTGTACAGTATACACACAAAAATAGCTTGTAACAGTAAAGAACCGTGTTCTTTCACTGAATTGAACATCTTTGCAAAATGGTCTGAATCAATTTGTGTCATTCGGACAGTTTACTGAATCGTAGTGATTCATATGAAGTGCTCCTCTGTCAGTTAAACAGAAAGGATACTTTATAATATAGAGATCAAAGAGCATTGGATGAAGTAGATTCAGTGCTAAATACAGTAAAAACACAATTGATACTTTTAACACAAACATAACCGTAACAATATAGTTATGTTTGTATATATATGGATATGGTGTGTGTGTGTGTGTGTGTGTGTGTGTCCTGTGCTTTGATGATCCTCACAGGAAATGAATGGATCATTTTTGAGCTTGTGTTCTCAAGGACTGGCCCTTCTTTCTTAGTGAGGTGGAGGAGGATGATGATAGATAACGGTCCTTTAATAACTCTTCTCTAAGTTAAACCTTGATGCATGTAATGAAATTTGTGTCGTATATATTATCTCATAACACAAATCTAAGCAGTGCTGGTTTAACTACTTACAAATTGTAGTTTATTATTGTAGTACTGTAATTAATAATGTAGGTTATTCATTTCAGGTAATACATTCTGACTATTTTTATAGTGCCTTTAGATCACACACACACACACACACACACACACACACACACACACACACACACACACACACACACATATTTGTTTTGTTTTGTTTACCTGGATGTCAGTGTGACCATTAAGTAACATCAGAGAACCATATGCAAATTAGATGTTAATCTAATGTAATAAATAATAATGTCTTCCAGGCTTTAATCACCAGTGCTTAAGGTCACTAATTATGATGATTCTATTGTGTTTCAATCTGATTATATTATCCAGATTAAATGCAATAAATTTCTACCCAGGACTGTACCTAGTAAAGTGGATTTGGTTGAAGATGCTTTGAGCCACGACCACTGTACCAATCCTACAGAACTCAAACCGCTAAGGGAATTGCACTTTCTTTCTTACTTTCTTTCTTTGTTACATGTAGCTGAATATGAAGCGACTTAAGAAACTTAATACCGTGAAGCTGATCGGACACAATCGGCATTATAAAAGCTCTGTATAAATGATTGTGACTTGAAATGGCTTAAGATCAGAGCTGTCTGTCAGTCTCATTGTGATTGGACGGATGCAACAGATGCCAGGGCACTTGTGAGACTCCAACATGTGACAAGTTTTCAGGACATTTTCTTTGTGTTTTTTGCTCAAGAGGTTCAGTAAACATTTGTAGACTCACAACACTGCTATTTTATCTGTGCATATTTAATTCATAGTATTTAAGACTCTTTTACTTTACTTCACACACTGTACTGCAATGTTACTTCAATCTTAGAAGTAGAGAAATTTCATGACAAACATTTGAACACAATTGAATGAATTCAAGGCGCACTTTTTCAATACACAGAGCTCTCTAAGCAAGTCTTTTTTTGAACTTCAGTAAACAAATATATTCCACACGACCAGCAAAATATGTAGGAAGATGTAAAATGTACATCTGTAAGAAGCAAATATGTAGGCTTAGTAGAAAATGTATTTGTATCTAAGTTGATTATTAGCCTAGAGAGGTTTATGAATGATGTTTTATTTTAGGTCAAGTTATTTTTACCAAGCTCTGATTTCAGATAGATAGATGGAGAGGCAACAACAAGCAGCGTTTGATTTGAACTCTGCATGACTAAAATGTAAATGTAAAATGTAAATCAGTTAAATTCAGTTAAAAATAGCTTGTGCACATTGGATGACATGAATTCTGTCAGGACCGCTATTGTCAAAATTATAGATACTAGCATGAAGTTTGGTTTGACGTAATGGTTCTGTTCTGTGCAAAATCTCTGCCCATCCATGCAGCGTGTCACGAATGAGCAGGAAGAGCAGCATTAATAACCCCCCTAGGGTTATAAGAACAGAGCGAGCAGATATCATTAATGTACTTAATGATATTTAAGTGTAACAATTTGAGATGTAGGAGTCAGAGAGCCATGTTCTGAGTGTGCGAAAGGAGGAGTTGGGGATGGAGGAGGGTAATTTGCTCCTGAGCAAATTCTGAAAAGAGCTTATATAGGAATCCTGTGTCTTGTCAGAACTCTTTCAATGGGACGGTTAATAACAACTTCATGAAAGTTCGAAATTAAAAGTAGTTTTTAAAGACTTTCATGCTTTCGTGCTTATCTGGAAAGTCATAAATGTCCAAATCCAGCTATCAGTGACTGATTTCAAGTTCACATAGTAAAAGGTATGTCTGTGCAGTCAGGGCTATGGAATATTTATGAAGATAATTGTATTTATTAGAGTAGACTTTTAACAATTGTACAAACAATTGTAGATTTGATCTATAGCCAAGTGACCAACTGAATGGAACACTAATCATTATAATGGTAATGATTTTAGTAACCTTTGAGATTGGTGGGGTTTTTTTTTTTTTTTTTTGGACAATACAAAATTGTCTTTGTATTTAACTACAAACACTAACCAGTTTAAAAAAATAAATGTGATATGTAACACATACACAAGTTTTGCTGGGGTCTTGTTGGGATCATACCTGCACCCAAAAAACAACTAATGATAGTCCACCAGCACACCCTCATCCCGGCATGCAAAACACATGTTGAGACCACTCTGACAGCAAATACTTTGCAATGCAGAGTAAATGCTTGGTAAGGAATGCCTCTGTTTACTGTCTATGAGAACACAATATTGCGAATATTGCTTTGCTGTCTTCTCGATTCCATCTAGATTCTGAGGCAACTATTGCAATCACTGCATTATAAACTGCTTGCAAGCTTGTCAGCATTTGCATGCACTTTGCATAGTCAACGACAGCTTGCCAGTTTATTATTGTCCTTATTTTGCTATTGCAAAAGATAGGTTGTAATGAATTAATTACACATTGAAAACCGTAATTCAAAGTTCATTCATGAAGAAACCAAAAATTGTGACAAATGACTGGAACCCCTCTTGTCTGCCTCCACTGAGTTTTCTCAATTTGAGCTTCTCTATGAAAATCAGCCCCGCAGGGTTCGACATTCTATATGAAACTTGGGAGGACGGAGCTTCATACACTCTAGCCGGCTATACAACGGACCAGATTTCACAAATTTGCACCAGAGAGTTGCCTGATCGACTGGATTCTGCTTGGATTTAACAAAAGGAAATTGGCAGTCCCCTTAAAACAGTTTTCACAATGCCGTTTGGATTACACCAATTTGTTACACTGCCTTTCGGATTGTTTGGGGCTCCGGACACTTTACAGTGACTAGTAGAGAGGATACTCAGACTGGCTGCCTATTTAAATGTTATTATCGTCAATAGTGAAGACTGATAGTGTCAAGGGCAGCATCTGCGGGCTGTTCTGAGACTGATGAGGGAGGACAGATTAACGGACAATCTGAAAAAGGGGTATCTGGACTTCCACGTGGGCCACGGACAGGTGCTGTCCCCAAATTGATAAGACGGCAGCAGTTGCAACCTGCCTGAGACCCAAGACCAAAAACGAGGTGAAACGGTTCCTAGGGCTGCAGGGATATAGAAGGTTTATACCTCACCAGCCCGCTGACTGACCTCACTAATGGACGGAGCAGTGTCAGCAGGTCAGTCCGTTGGTTGGTGCAGTTTTATGCTGTCCCATCACAAAGTCACATGCTTTTTTGATACACATTTAGGAATTTATTTTGTTAAAGTGTTTCAATCATACTTTATGCACTTTTTTCTTGCCAGACATTTTTTATGCACACTTTTAAAATGTATGTGTATATTGGCGTTCCCATCCAGCTTTTTTTTTTATCCATTATCCTAAAAATGTGCATAAGAATAGATGGAAGGAAACATAGCTATAGCCATCTAATCAGCCTGCATAACACTTTTATAACATGGGATATTAACCATTTATACAACATGTTAAACAAAATCAGTTTCCCCCTTACCTGTTTGCATCTCTGCCATCCCATTTGTGATGGACCAGACCTGAGTAACAGCCCTGAAAGTTTCCTAAGCTTGTTTAGTTCTGGGTTTTTTAGCTTGTTGACTGTACACCTTGTCACATAGCGGCTTTTAGGCATGATTCTGTGTTTTGTTAGAAGTCAGAAATGTCTAGGAGGCAGCTTCCTGCTATACAAAGCCAATACAGAGTGTTGGATTGCTTCCCCTCCCAATGGGCATGGTTTTCAGACTATGATACGTGTCTCTCTGTCTCTGCCCATTCTGGCGGACTCTGGTGGACTTCGTGCTCATAGACTCATGCAGCACCGTTGCCAAGTATACTGCACGAACCAGTGGTCTTTCAGTGAATGTGCATCTGATGAACCCTAATCATTGAGGGATTAATGCAGTAAGCCTGAGCACAATTGCATATAGCCCTTTTTATACTCCATAGTTATATAAGATAGTTATTACTTTCAGACAGACAAAAAATACTTTCTTATTTTTCTTTCTAACTGGACAGCGTGTGAATGTCAGTGAGTGTGCACATGTCTGCGTGTCACTAATATTACTGAAGAGCTTTTGTGAGCTTTGAGAGGAGCACCAGTCGCTCGCTGTTCATCTGTCTGCTGATCATCATGCATAAATAAATGCAAAAACATGAATAATGCAGCTGTTCAAAAGAGCACCACTTCATATGACAGACAAACGATGAACAAACAAATAACACTGTCACAGAGAAACAATGAAAAATGAGTCAGAGTTGGGGGGGATGGGGAGATCTGTGTACATGCCTGTTGAAACCAGCTTTTTATTGTTGTTTTCATATTAATTCTATCCTGTTCAAGTTAAACGGTGATTAGCCAATTCAAGCTAGACTAGATGGTTGGACTGTTAAGACTGATGTGTTTAGAGCTAGTCGACCTCACATCAAACTATTTAGCAATGGAAGATCGCTCCAAGAATATTACAAAAATCCTTTGTGCATGGTGTTCTTAATCACTTTAGCATTTCAGATGTAGCCAACTGCTTTAGGAGACGGATTAGGGAGGTGTCTGCACTCAGGATGTTGTGGTTGAACCACGCTGAACACTGCTTGACTTTATTGCATCAACAACGCATTGCTGTTCATGTCGCCATCTCTCACACAAAAGAGAGAAGTAATGAAAGAAGTGACATTGAAAAGAATCAATGTAGCCACTTACAGATCTATCAAGGAGGTCATCCATTTTCTTTTTCTTCATAACCTTTTCATTTTTCTCCATCACTCAAATGTCCACATACTTGCACTCCACTCGCCCTCCTCTCAGCTGCAAACCTCTATATTCCCATCTTTAAGGAAAAATTCAGACTGCAGTTGCATCAGATATGACATTTTGAGGTTCAGTATGAGATCATTCCAAGAATATTACAAAAATCCTTTGTGTATGGTGAGTTCTCACTATGTTAGGGTGTTGATGTGTTGTGGGTTTTTGCAGGAGTGAATGCTGGAAAATGTGCAAATAGGGTGTTTTGGGGCAGGTGTATGATTATATACAAAGAATTATTTCAAATGTATTTAGTGCTCGATTAATTATGTAAAGCTGACCCACTCATTTCAGTACCTAACAGACTGTTATTCTCTGAGGTCTGTTTGCAAGAGACAGGAAAATATTCCCTTGAGCAAAACGGAACATTAATATCAAAATAAACATAATTGTATTGCTTATATTGTAGTATAAGCATCATAAGCCCTCTGTGTAGTAAGCACTACAATTAATTTAATTTTTTCCACCCCCGACTCATCACATACAAGAGCACAAACACACCATTAGGATGACATTCTTTTGAAGATTATATTTTAGGCCGCAACTTCTGGCCTTCTGCAACAAAATATTATTGCGTCCCACACACTGTGTCACTGGGAAGGCTCTAATCAGTTGTTAAACAACAGAGCATTAGCATGTTTCTAATTTTACCTATATACACTTTAAAAAAAAAATTGTTTCAACTTGAAATAACTTGCTACCCCGCTGCCTAAAATATTTTAGTTGAGTCAACTTAAAATCTTTAGTTACTTTAAAGTGACAACTAAAATATTTTAGCTGACTAAACTAAAAAGACAGTATAAATGAAGAGTTCTGATGTCTGTCTGACGTTTTTTTTATCTGTCTGACATTTTTGAAAATAAGCCATTTCAATAACTAAATGATAACCTTTTAATTGCCATTAAAGTGAAGCTACTAAATCTAAACATAATGACTTTTTTGGTTTTTGCTTTACACACTAATATTCACAAACATTTCAGAAACCGCTAAAAATCGCTGTAATTTAGTGTTTGTTTATCTGGAAATAACTAAATAAATAAATCTCGAAATCTTGTGTGCACCTGCATTTATCTTTTGTGTGCTTTTATGTGCTACATTGAAACCTGTCTGGCTTCGAAGTGTGTGTTAAGTGTGTGAGTGCCAACAGAATGTTGTTGGCTTTAGTAATGTCAGTAAAATCAATAGTCTTTGCTATTGTGAAGAGTGGTCAATAATTGCCACTGCAAAGACACATAAAAGCAGTGCAAATCCAGATGAAAAGAAAGAATAACCAGCGTTTACTAAGGTTGTGCTCTCTTTCTCTTTCTCTGTGTGTGTGTGTGTGTGTGTGTGTGTGTGTGTGTGTGTGTGTGTGTGATGCAGGACCGCTCTAACAGGTGGAAGGTCAGGGTGATTCCAAGGACCGTGATCAGAAAAAGGGTCCCTCGTGATAAAAGAGGCTCCCGACCAAAGCTGGTCCATTTCTTTTTAGTCAGAACTGAACCAAAACAGTATTGTTATATAGTTGTTTTATGAGTTCTGTAAAGGGTTGATGGCCCTTAAACTGGCCCACATGTAGCTATGAGGGCAAGGTATTATTTAACCATATAGACCGATTTGGAGTAGACGTCACAGTTACATCACTTGTGCTTTGTTGCGGCAGAAAAACACTAGTAACAAGTGGAGGGAAATAGGTAAAAATCCATGGAATAAGAGATACAATGTATTGGATGTTAGAATCGGAATACAAAGAATTATGTTTTTATAGCATACTGTCATCAAAGATGTTAAACACAGATGTTTGAAAGGAAAGAAACAATAGGTCTATATATTTACATATGCAGTTCATAGGGGACATCATTTATCAGTCCCAGTTACAGCGTGAAATATTTCAACTATAGCATTTCACATAACATTTACTTATTTTATCTTACGATTCTTTTTTTCTGTTTGGTTTTCTTTTACAAATGCAGCTTAGAATAGAGTTGAAGTCAATTTTGAAATTTAAGTCAACCTCTTTTTAATTATTTTGCTCCATTGCTTCCATATACTACTTAAAAACTGGTCAGAGCATAGATCTATCTTCCCAAAACTACCTGACCTTTTTCTTTTTTCTTTCACCAGCATTTGTTTCTAGATGTTGGTAATGTAAGTTGTCATTTCAAGTATGCCCAAAGTATGTACTTTTTTATTAACAGGTATACTGCTAAAAAAGTTCATAATAGAGAAAGTTCATAATACCGATTATCAGAGTGTAATGAAATCTAATTCCCAGGTTCTGTGGCTGAAGCACACGTTGGATTGTCACTGTGATCTAAATCAGATCCCAGATTTTCAAAGATTGGTTCTCATCTCATCCGTCCGATAGTCAAACCTCAGCTTCAAGAGGAACAATGCGGGTTTTGTCCTGGACGTGGAACACTGGACCAGCTCTATACCCTCTTCAGTATACTGGAGTGTTCCTGGGAGTTTGCCCAACCAGTCCACATGTGTTTTGAGGATTTGGAGAAGTGACCAGATTCCTCGCAGTGTCCTGTGGGGGGTGCTCTGGGAATACGGGGTAAGGGGCCCATTGCTAAGGGCTGTCCGGTCCCTGTATGATCAGAGCAGGAGCTTGGTTTGCATTGCCGGCATTAAGTCAGACTTGTTCCCGGTGCATGTTGGACTCTGACAGGGCTGCCATTTGTCACCGGTCCTGTTCATTTTTATGGACAGGATTTCTAGGCGCAGACGGGGGCCAGAGGGGGTCCGGATTTGTGTCCTCAGAATAGCGTCTCTGCTTTTTGTGGATGATGTTGTCCTGTTGGCTGCATCTGGCCAAGACCTACAGTGTGCGCTGGTGTGCGCAGTTTGCAGCTGAGAGAGATCAACAGATGGATCGGTGCAGCTTCTGCAGTAATGCGGTCGCTGTGCTGGTCTGTCATGGTGAAGAAGGAGCTGAGCCGCAAGGCGAAGCTCTCGATTTACCGGTCGATCTTTGTTCCCACTCTCACCTATGGTCATGAGCTTTGAGTCATGACCGAAAGGATGGGATCCCGGATACAAGCGGTCGAAATGAGTTTCCTCTGTAGGGTGGCTGGGCGCTCCCTTAGAGATAGGGTGAGGAGTTCAGTCACTCGGGAGGAGCTCTGAGTAGACCCGCTGCTCCTCCACATCGAGAGAGGCCAGGTGAGGTGGCTTGGGCATCTGTTCCGGATGCCTCCCGGACGCCTCCCAATGGAGGTGTTCCGGGCATGTCCTAGGACACGCTGGAGGGACTATGTCTCTCGGCTAGCCTGGGAGTGCCTTGGTATTCCCCCGGAAGAGCTGGAGGAAGTGTCTGGGGAGAGGGAAGTCTGGGCGTCCCTGCTTAGACTGTTGCCCCCCACAACCCGGCGCCAAATAAGTGGAAGAAGAAGAAGAAGAAAGAAGAAGGTTCTCATTTACATTTACATTTAGTCATTTAGCAGACGCCTTTATCCAAAGCGACGTACAAATGAGGTAGGCATATAGAAGCAAATTAATATCAGCAAAAGGGCAGTAGTGCATAAGTGCTCTTGAGTGGGGTCTTGTCTTACCTAACGAGACAGGCTTTTTTTTTTTTTTTTTTTTTTTTTTTTTTTTTTTAAACAAGAAAAGGATAGGAAGGAGCAGGAGAAGAAGAAGAGAGTGCTATCAATGTTGGGTCAAGTGCAAACGAAAAAGATGAGTTTTGAGTTGGTTTTTGAAGATTGCTAGTGACTCTGCTGCCCTAGTGGCAACGGGCAGATCGTTCCACCAGCGAGGAACAGACCAGGTGAAGGTGCGCAAGAGTGATTTTGCACCTTTTTGTGAAGGCACTGCAAGATGCCTTTCGTTTGCAGAGCGTAGGCATCTGGAGGGAACATATGATTCAATTAGTGAGTGTAAGTACGAGGGAGCGGAGCCTGTGATTGTCCTGTAGGCCAGCATCAGGGATTTGAATTTGATGCGGGCATCTATAGGAAGCCAGTGTAAACTAATGAAGAGGGGTGTGACGTGGGCCCTCCTTGGTTCGTTGAAGACCACCCTAGCCGCTGCATTCTGGACCATCTGAAGAGGTCTGGTTGTAGAGGCTGGGAGGCCAGCAAGGAGGGCGTTGCAGTAATCCAGTCTACTCAGGACTAGTGCCTGGACGAGGATCTGTGTAGCGTGTTCTGATAAGTACGGTCTGATTTTCCTGATGTTGTACAGCACAAACCTACAAGATCAAGCAGTTTTTGAAATGTGCTCAGTGAAAGTTAGCTGGTCGTCAATGATCACTCCAAGGTTCCTAGCTGATCTAGACGAGGATACAGTAGCCGAGCCTAGCTGAAAAGATAGTTTGTGCTGTATGTTGGGATTGGCGGAAAAAACGAGGAGTTCTCATCTGCAGTGTTTTACATAGAATTGTAGACAAGTCACTAAATTCAAACTGTGAATGGTTGTGAAATGTAAAACATATAAAATAATAATATAAAACAGTTTGTATTATCAGTTGAGTGTAATTGTTCTTGATTATTTGTGAATTGCAGCCCAGACGTTTTATTAGCAATCAATACAGAAATACTGCATATATTTGCACAACCTGATTCCTGCTGTAGGTTCATCTGATTTGCAGACATAAATGTGTTTTGATGAAGAGAATAAAACCTTTGTCAAACACTGCACATAGTGCATGCATAATCCTAAGAAAAAAAATTACTATTAGGATTTAGTTTAGCGTTTACACATCAGTTAATAATGCAGCGGTCTCCCAGTCAATAGTTATATTTCACGAATAACATTGTTATGTTTTGTCAGCAAATATATCTTTTAGTGTAAGAATTTTACTGAATAAATTGACTTTTGTCTGGTGCCTATGGGTTCCGTAAGCTAACATTCATTATGTATGCCTCTCTCTCTCTTTCTTTCTGTCTCTCTCTCTCTCTCTCTCTCTGTTTCTCTCTCTCTCTCTCTCTCTCTCTCTCTCTCTCTCTCTCTCTCTCTCTCTCTCTCTCTCTCTCTCTCTCTCTCTCTCTCTCTCTCTCTCTCTCTCTCTCTCTCTCTCTCTCCCCAAACACCACTCGATCCACTCTAGGGAGTATCGCACACTTGTGATTTTTACATGCACCAAACAGACAGGAGTAACTGGCACCGTCATGAAGGTTAGCAAACCTGTTTAAATTTTTTTGTTTTGGTGTTTGGTGAAATGGAGTTACTCGTCGCTTGTGTTCGTTTAATTTGAACGAACCCGAGTTTAACCTGCAGTTTCTCTTTCCGCTAAAGATCCTGACAGTTCCCGTGAGCTCCAGGTGGACGCTGTTGCTGAGCGCGTATCTGACGCTGACTGCGAGCGCAGACTGTGGAGAAGACTGCGCGTACTGCTCACAGCAACTCATACAAATACACTCAATAGTAAGTATGCTGTTTTAATACACGAACACAGAGAAATAAAACCGCGCGTGTGCGAAGAAAACGGCTTATTACTTACCTATTACTTAAATACGAAATTATAGCTTTAAAGTATCAAAGTGTCGTGATCTGAAGCGCCCTTTTGCTAAATAAATTCCTATAATTTTTTAGCTATTAGCTATTTGCATCCGTTTACATATGCTTAATCTTTTTATATTTGTTTAATTAACTATAATTTCATTAATTGCTGCAAAACCCAGTATAAGCTAGTTTATGAAACAGCTTTTCATTGTAAACCATTATTAAATTAATTCATTAAGCAATTCGTCTAATGACTTACTCGGAAAAAAAGAGCTGAAAGATGATACGCATGACGGTATTTTTTGTGACAAATGCTGTGAATGTAAAATTATATTTTACAGCGGTTTACATGGTCAGGATAGACATTTCCGCATTTTACAACCAGGGTCTATTAATCCGATCAAGAACCGATCTGAGAAAATAAAAGGTCTGAAATCGTTAAATGCACCAGGCTGTTAGTGAGACTGACCACCACTAGGCTGCACTGATCTACCTTAAATCCTTCCCAGCGACTTGAGTCCAAACTGCAAAGATGTTCTCTGCTGATAATCCCCTAACGGCTCAGAAGAACCATGGAGTGATCAAATAAATGAAAATGAAATATTAACATACCGATAGGTCTACTTTAAAGAGCCAATTCATAAATCCAAATAAGTCTGAAAGACCTGAAAATAGGTCAAACCTACACTTCCACTAACGTATTCAGAGAATATCAAAACTGAATTATTATTAAATGTCAGCAATTGTCAATGTGTGAAAACGTAGTGTAAACAGAATTATAAATGTGTTGTCCCGTTATTTGTGCTTGGACTTGGGAGATCATTTTCTCTCATTATTTCCTGATTTACTGTTAGTTGATTTGTGTCGGACGTTCTTTCAGCGGTTTGTATTTATTTTGTCTTGTTTCGCTTTGCTCTCTTTTGTTCCGGTGTTGTGTTGTACTTCAGTTTTCTTTAATCTAATTTTATCATTCAATCCGGAATTGGACTCTAAATCTGAAATTTGGTACTCTCCACCTGTCTGAGTTAACCAAACTTTACAGAAGAAGACCTGAAGAGTAATAAATGCAGCTGATGAACTCGCGCGCTTTCAGCAAGGTGACGAACGCTGTTGTGGTCTACAGCGAATCGTTCTGTGATCCGGCTAGCAATGTGGACTTGAACCGTGGGTTAGTTTCTCTGCTGCAGTGCTCTGATCTGCCAACGCCTCTTGCGGCCCGTTCCCTGCTGAGGTGATCTTCTCAGCCACGGAGGTCTCTGGATTTGCTGTGGTGTACTAGACCGCCGGCACCTCCTTAGTCTCTGTCTCTGCGGTCTGCTCCCTTGTGGTCTCCTGAGGTCACATTCACCTCAAAATCCTGGCCCAATTGTCCTGTCATCCACTGGCTGAAATTTATTATATGGCATGTTATACATTATAACCTTGATGTTCTTACGTGGAGGTTACATTTTGTCTCAAATCATCTGCCGTATATGTTTCCTGTTTCCAGTGTTTTGTGTAATTTTGTTATTTTATACCATCAAAGAATGTGCAACTGGATCCTTCTTTCTCCACGCTTTTGGGTTCACTATATTATTTAAAATTGATATTTGTGTGTTGGAGAGACTAGGGTATTAGTGTATTTTGTTTAAATTCAGTATGTCACTCTGTATTAGTGTTTCCATGGTTTCCCACAAGCTTAGCACACATTCTACACCTACTCATCCCCGTATCACCCAAAACACACTCACTCATTTGCATATTGCCCAGTTATGAATTGGGAGATGAAGGCCGAGGGAGCAAAAGTGTTTCATATCCTCTTTTAACTTTCATGTCTGAGCAAAACAGACATCCATTATTTTCGAAGAATTTTCTGTACGTCTCGTTGACTGTTTTTTCACGTTTTTCACAGGAATGTGTGGTGGAGTGCGAGGAGCATCTGAATGAAGGCAGCTCTTGGAGTTTGTGCAATCGTTTTATGCAGAATGCTGATAACGCTCCTGAGGGTAACCGAGCATCCACAGAAACTGAACACTTGGACACCCAACAGCACCCAGTAGACAAAAAATACGGTGGCTTCATGAAGCGGTATGGGGGTTTTATGAAGCGTTATGGAGGCTTCATGAAGCGTTATGGAGGATTCATGAAGAAGACCGCAGAGCTCTATGGGCTGGAGCCGGAGGACGTTGACCACGGCAGAGCAATCCTGACTAATAATGATGTCGAAATGCTGGCCAATCAAGTCGAGTCTGACGGCGAGAGAGAGGAGGAGGCTCTGACAGACATCCTTGATTCAAAGGGAGAAGCACAGGGTGTAAAGGGCATGGCAAAACGTTATGGGGGATTTATGAAGAGGGGACAGCTTTATGACTTGGAGAGCGGGGTTAAGGCACTGCAAAAACGATATGGGGGATTCATGAGGCGTGTAGGCCGACCACAGTGGTGGCAGGAGTCTAAACGCTATGGAGGCTTCTTAAAACGCTCCCAAGAGGAAGGTGAAGAAGAAAATTCATCAGAGATAGAAAAAAGGTATGGTGGATTCATGGGATATTAAGATGGTCTTTTCTGCTATGCCCTAGTTCACTTCCTCTCTCTAGTCCCTTAGATACCACCTGAGAACGCGAAAGAGGAAAAACGCTTTAAGTGCGCTCATAATGTTTTAATAAAGTGTTTATGTCTTTATTGTGGTGATATGATTTTATGTGAATAAGACCTATTAAAGACCTCAAAGACCATGGATATATCGTCTTAACATTGCGTATTGAATCTGAATTCTAATTTACAAGTTGTGTAGCACATTTGAATAATCAGGATTACTTACTTCTGACTAATGCTGTATCACAGCCGCTTTCAGTTTTTTTAATCAACACTACAATTCTGGATTGCATGAGACATTCATTCAGCCTTAAAAAGAAATTTTAGAGAAAACAAGACAGACATATACTTCTCCGTCACATTGTGATTATTTCTTCATGACACTTGTCTTTTACACAGATGTATATTTTTTAGGGTACCAGTCTGAATATTGTCATTCGCTGTATAGCTTGAATAAACTGCTCGAAACTGCACTAGAATGTGCGTCTTGAATAGAAATGGCTTTTTTTTTGTGCACGAAACATCAGCATTTTCTGAGGTTTGTGCCTTTGCGTTACCTCTTCTGAATACCTCTTTAACTGATATTATGATGTCACCTCTGGACCAAACAGGTTTATTTAAAGTGGTAGTGTAACGGCATATTATATGATGGGAGTAAGAAGCGAAAAGCACTTCTACAAATAGCATGACTATCGCGAAACTCAAGAGGTAGTACACTTTCAATTTGTGAAGCCATTTTTCGAAAATATAATCCTGCATGGAAAACTCACCATGCAAAGTCTTTATTATACAGATTACAATATAGGCAACACTGGTGTGAGGAAGCACTAAATCCTGCATGCTATTACTGTCTTTATGTCAATGTGTTACACATACCATATCTAAGCTCTGTCATGCATTAATTAAAACTCATGTACTGGGTATCATACACGGCATAAAAAAAAAAAAAAAAATCAAAGGTATCAAGAAAGCTGCTGGTTCTCCATAGTTCACTCATAGTGTATATTCTTACCAAATCCCACTTTTATTGCCCTAATGGTCACTACGCAATAATAACTAGCCTGTTTTTAACACTCACCATTCAGTATATTTAAGCGCTGCAGTTTTCTTTTCAGCCTATGCTTTTTTGTTTGGACAAAATTCACTGTAAGTAATCTCGAGTCACGCTGTTTGGCTCCTCCGTTGTCAGTGATACGGACTATTCCTTTCACTCTCCCGTAAACTAACCTATACGTCTGTTGTTATGGTTATGGTTATGGTTATCAATGTTCGCTCGCGCAGACCCTAACCGTGTACGAAGTTTTAGCATCCTGGCGATGCTAGCTCAAATGAAACTCCTACAGCCTGAATGAATTCCGTCGCCGCAACGAAACGAGCTAGCTGCAAATCACAAAGGTTTAATTCAACAGTTAAGCCGGTTTATTTTCTACGTGCGCGTTGTTAAGGAAACCCGCGGGCGTCAAATGGTTAAACATATGCCGCGCCCATCACATCCTGTCCCGTTAGTAGGCTGCTCTCGCTACACAAATACTGAACTTTGTCTTTCGGTAAACACGAAGTATAATAACTGGACAGGCAGAGCGAAGGTCGATAACCCATCCACTCGGTTAAATGCTAAATGCGCGCCGTGGACCCGTTGTTGTATTAGTGAGCGCTAATCGAATCGAGTGAGGTAAGGCATCAGTTGTCGCGTACCAATAGACGACGAGTAAATACGACTATATTATAACTTCAGCAAACATTTTTAATGACATCATAAATGCGCTATTATTATTAAAAAAGAGAATTAAACTTAAAACCATTGTCTCTAGGTTCTGTTCGTCATCACCATGAACTTTCTCGTGGACACTCTTCGGGTGCTTTTGATGCTACTGGTCTACAGCTTAGAATCATTCGTTAGGTTATTCATACCGCCTCGAAAGAAGGACGTGTCCGGGGAGACTGTCTTGCTGACCGGCGCGGGCGGCGGCATAGGTCGCCTCATGGCCTTGGAGTTCGCGCGGCTGGGCGCGCTCCTGGTGCTGTGGGACATTAATGAGGAAGGTAATAAAGAGACCGCCCGTCTGATTAAAGAAACGCACGGAGCGAGAGCGTACGCCTATACCTGTGACTGCAGTGACCGGGAGGAAGTGTACAGAATCGCAAACCAGGTACAATACACGGCTGCGCGTCGGTACAAAGACCTATAGCAGCCTATACACCATATGCCATCTACACACTTGTGTGGGTAACTGCGGTTTACATAGATGACAACCAGACACAGGCGTAGACACAGTGCCATAAACATTATGACTGTAAACATTCACTCTCTTTTGCAACGTTTATTTTACTTTGCAAAATGTTTTACCATTACAGCAGTGCCTACTATTAATTTTAAATGGCTCCGGCTTGATTTTAAGGGTAATAAACATGGTTATGAAACCACAATAAACCTCAATTTTTTGATATTTTAACCTTCAGGACAACATCTCTAAAGTGTAACATAACATATTAACATATTCACGACTCAATCCCTTTGTTTTATCAAGGTAAAGCGTGAGGTTGGTGATGTCACAATTTTGATAAATAACGCAGGGATAGTTACTGGGAAGAAGTTCATGGAGTCTCCCGATTCACTCATAGAGAAGTCTATGGAGGTCAATAGTCTGTCACATTTTTGGGTATGTATATTAACTACATATGTGTCTGTTTGTCTCTAAATTGTGGTAAAACAAGGCATGCGTTGATATATCTCCTCTTAGATGTACAAGGCATTTCTGCCAGCAATGATTGCTGCTAATCATGGCCATTTGGTCAGTATTGCAAGCTCTGCTGGACTTCTTGGAGTAAATGGACTGGCAGGTAGATTTTCTCAGTCAACCATGTAAATGCCTGACTTAGAAAGAAGTGCACGTTTGATGACAGTTGTGCTTTTGAATGTTTTGTACAGATTATTGTGCAAGTAAGTTTGCTGCGGTTGGCTTTGCTGAGTCTATGGGGCTGGAACTGCTGTCCATGGGCTGTGATGGAGTGAAGACCACCATAGTCTGCCCATTCTTCATTAACACTGGCATGTTCGATGGCGCCAACACAAAGTAAGAAACATACTCTTTTCTAACAAAAAATAAACATAACCTTTCCTACCTACTTAAAAGGTCACTCCACCCCACGATGAAAATTTTATCGTTAGTCAGTTAGTCGCTAGTTTATCGTTTTCGTTCCAAACCCGTAAAAGCTTTGTTTGTCTTCAAAACACAATTTAAGATATTTTGGATAAATACATAAACTGGGAGGCTTGCGACCGTCATACTGACCACCAAGTAAATAACACTGTCAAGGCCCACTAAAGTAGACATTGTCTAGAATAGTCCATCTGCCATAAGTGGTTGAACTGTAAAGCTATGTTAAAGCGTTTGGTCTTGGTGGAGTAGATCTACTACGCTGCTGCGGTAGAGCAAGCACTACTGTACTAATGTCCAAAGAACATGTAGAAAATATAAGTGTTGCACATATAACCCTCACCCTCGGGTGTTCTCTTGAACATCGCAAAACACGTCAGTCCAATAAAGCATGCGCATGCCATTCTATCTGTAATTACACATGCCTCACACAGCTCCAGGTCATGAGTAAAGGCCTCCTGTAGGAAATCCATGCATTTTTTTTCCACGCAGAATGTGTTTACATTAAAATGTAATAAACACATTTTTATTTTCTGACAAAAACGCATGGTTTTATTACAGAAAGTCTTTATTTATGCCGTGTGAGGTACTTTTTATTACACTTTATTTAACGTTTTTTGGACGTTTAAAGGAAAACACCCGCACACTGCAATGATTTAGAAGTGCCAGGACAAATTTGAATATAAAGTCATGTACACCTAGGATGGCTTGAAGGTGAGTAAAACACAGGCTATAGTTTTTTAACAAATGAACCCTTTAACCTGTAGCCGATCTGCACGGGTGGAACTAGGGAAGGTGGAGGTTTGTCGAGCAGCAAACTCATTGGCTGCTTATGTGGACGTAAACGAATCGATTGTAATTAGATTGAACATACTGACCCGCATCTAGAGTTTCATTAGCGGTTTACAAATGAAAAATGTTTCATCCCACAAAAACAATTAACATTAGAAGTTAGAAGATGCTTTTATCCAAAGCGACTTACAATTGAGAGTACATCAAGCGATTAATTTTTTGAGAGACAAACAGACAGAGTAAGTGCTTATAACACCAAGTCACAGGCAGTGTTCAAATTAGTACAAGCCAGAAAGGGAAGGCATAAACAAGGGGAAGGAGAAGTGAGAATGAGTATTGCTGAAAGAGGTGAGTTTTCAGCCGTTTCTTAAAGATCGACAGAGATCCAGCATTCCGGATATGTATGGGAAGATCGTTCCACCAGCCAGGAACAGAGAACGAGAAAGTTCTGGAGAGTGATTTCGAGCCTCTTTGAGATGGTACCACGAGGCGTCGCTCGCTAGCAGATCTCAGACTTCTAGAGGGTGTGTAGATTTGTAATAGTGAGTGGAAGTAGACCGGTGCCGAGTCTGTGGTTGTTCTATATGCAAGCATCAGTGCCTTGAACTTGATGCGAGCTGCAATCGGTAGCCAATGTAAGGAGATAAAGAGAGGTGTAACACGGGCTCTTTTGGGCTCATTGAAGACCAGCCGTGCCATTGCATTCTGAATCATTTAGTTTTTAGAAGTTATAGATCTGTCATTGTCAGATATGTTCAATATGTATAGTACATGCTAGAACAATAAGCAATTGCGAGCATAGATCATTGAAATGTCTTTTTAATACGGGGATTGTGTCTGTAGGGTTAGTAAGAGCGTTCTACGAGTGAGAGACAACGTACCTGGAAGTCGTGAATACACGGGAAAGTGATAATGTGTGTTTTTGTGGTGGTATGAGTCACGGCTCACTTTATAACAGCAGGGTTTTGGAGGGGATGTAAATGTGTATAAGTGGAGGTAAGAGAGTGCGGTGTCAGTGGATGTTCTACATCAAACAAACAGTGCACTTAAACATGCATTACATTGTTATATAACACGGTAAAAAAAATACAACCGGTTCTATCCGGAGTTTCTGCTTATCTATATGCATTATGCAATTTGAATTATCAACTGGATTGTGATGAAACACGAGCAACGGTGAGTTTGATTGAGAAAGAGACCGAATGTGACGGGTCATGTAATTCACCAGGTGCTTTTTAAGATCTGTGTGAGGTTGTGTGTGTGTCTCTTATTCCCAGCATGGAAGAGTGTTTTTAGGTTCGGAATTTATTGCTGGCAGGGAAAAAGTAATGCTAAATGCAACAACATTTCTAGGTTCAGTGCATGAAAAAACACTGAAATTTAATGGTGGGTTTTCTCATTCAGCCTATTAATCATTTTGCGTATTGTAGAGTCTGTGAAGTTCCCCTATTAATATGTTTTATTGCATGTATCTAAAGAGTAAGTATTATTGGTAGCTACAAGTGTTTTCAAATTGGATCAAATATCTCATAGATAGGCAGAAAGACGAGAGAATGTTTTAGATTTATGGATATGCAAATATTTTGGAACTGGATGTGGGAAGCTAATATTTGTTCGTGTTACGATGCCTTATTATTCCTGTAATTCCCATCTGCTTTATGAATGTGTTTTTTTTTTTTTTAAACAAAGTGCTCATACTGGTATGTGTATGTGTGTTTTTTGCAGGTTTCCCAGAATCATGCCTATTCTTGATCCGGACTATGCATGTAGGAAGATCGTGGATGCCGTTAGAAGGGAACAGGTTTATGTTTATATGCCTCGATTCATCTACATTGTCGTCGCTTTGAAGAAGTAAGTCACGCTGGACCTCAGTCAGAAAACAGCTGCTATGTTAAAGCTATACTGCTTAAAGGGTGGTAGTGACAAAACAGGGTTTAAATAAAAATGAGCCGTACATACAGTAAAAAGTGTTTTTTTTCTTATTGTGCTCTGACAGTAAAAATTAATAATATCACTGAGAAAGAGCATGCATTGTTAATTCACAAGTAATATGAGAATACAACGCAAACTCATCTTGAAACTACTCTGATCCAGAGTCTAGACAAATGCAAGATGACTAAAGTCTTCTTCTCCGTGAAACCGAAATCTAAAGCTGCGTTCTGGTTGACGTGGAATAGAAATAATTCAGAATGTGAAACCGATGCATTTGTGTGCGTGTGTTTCGTTTAGTTAGTATAACGTGTTCCATCTCTGTCTTTACTCCGTCACAGTCTTTTACCCAGTAAAACGGGCCTGCTGCTTGGTGAATATCTAGGAGCATTCGACTTTATGGCTAAGTTCAAAGGCCACGCAAAAAAGAGCAATTAATTTCCACCTCCAGAGGATTTCAGAAACCAACGGGTCGACCAGACGGACAATTCCCAGAGATGTTTGAAGAAAGCAAGCAGTGTCCTGCCACAACGTTCCAGTAGAGCGAATGGAATAGTTTAAAAGCTTAAAAGCACTTCTTATATACAGAACTGTTTTAACTATTAGAATTATGAGTTTTTTAATAAGACAGATTAACTCATTTTGCTCCATTTTCAATTAATTTGCATCAAAGAAAACATTTTGACGAAGACAAACTGTTTCACTTATTCACTTCCTAATTACTGACTGATTGTATTATGGAATAATAGTAATATCCTAATAAATATATATTCATAATAATAATATTGTTGTCCCAAATCATCTGTTCAACGACTCTTATTTTGTTCGTTTTTCATATTTAGTTTTGTTCTTATGTTTATTGCTCTCCATTGTCCCCATGTTCCTTTGTTGGTTTCCATAGTTATCATTTGTAGTGTTTGAAATCGCCCTCCATACCCGCATGCTCTATTCCCTTCATCAGTCCGGAGTGAAGGAGTGAATGAAAACTATTCAGATGCTGAGTGCACTGCTAGGGCTAGTTTGTGGTAGCAGTTTTTATTATAACTAGCAGCTCCGGTAAAAAAAGACTCATCTTAAACTCTATAATGGAAACTAGCATCTGTAAACTTTAATTCAACTATTTCATGAAATTTGTACTTATATGAGATTATGCTGCACCCACTTTGGACAAGCGGTTTGGTTCAGAATACAGAATGAAATGCAGAAATTAATTTGGTATGATGCTTCTTCACCTTTGCCTGTGTTTTGATACATGTGTGTTAAAGGATATTTTATTTATTTTATTGAATAAATCTCCATTTTGATCCTCACCCTCGGCCCGCTGCACATTACAGGATAATAGGCTTCCTAAGTACACTTCCTCTGGCATGCGTACAGCATCTTTTGGCTGGGTTGAATGCACAGAACAGAGCACACCTGTCCGGTAATGGTTTCTAAGAGAACTACAAACTTCACAGAATGTTCAACTGCAGAACCTCAGAGTGGTTGAGAAGGACGGATCAGCCATGAACCCACCAAAATTATTTTCCTTATTTTCATCATTGCTTCTCCAACTTCTCATCAGTATGTTACAATTAGTTGCTGAGAATTAGATTTTTTTTCTCATTAGAGTACTACAATAAAAAACTAAATCATAAAACACTAAAACGTTATTCATACAATAGGATCTGTGAACATTTAATACACTAAAGAGCAGTGCATTGATCTTAGCTTGCAATATTGGTCTCAGTGGAATCTTGCCTTACTTTATGCTAAAATCTATAATATTACATACCTTTATTAATATATTTATGTATGTTTATATCTTAATATTTAACATGAAATTAAATTTAAACACATATATACCTAAATAGGACAAGAAACGTAACACGACAAATTATTCAAATATAACTAAAATCAGCATAAATTTGTGCTTGCAATGATTATTTATTATTTAGCAATGTTGTAAAAAGGTAACGTTACACAAGAATGAAGGCAGACCTGGGGTGTCGTGCTAGGGTCTAATTAGAATATCATAATTTACTTAAAGCATCTGCTTTGTTTCAGAGAACATTTGGTTGAAATGTTCCAAATGTTCCAATTTGCTGCCCATTTTCTGCTAATATGACGCTGCTAGGGTTTTTACATGAATGAAACATTTTGTTGAACCTTGAGACCCGTCTTTGATGACACTGTCTCTTTGATCTTATGCAATCATGTTGCATCGTGGCGTTAACAATGTTCAAAATGCAGGGTCTGACTCATCTGTAAATGACTAACAAATTAGTCATTAGGGATCATGACATGAGTAGGAGTGTACAATGCCAGTATATTCCAATTAAGTAACACTAAAAGCTTCCTATTGTCTTTACCTATGAGGAGTTATTAAATGTTAAAAATAAATTAGAATCAGTCTGTCCCTTGGCCTTAAAGCTGTCCAAACGAGCTTAGTGTCACGCATAGAGAAGGACAACAAAACCCGCAAGTTCAGTAATGATTGATGTTTTAATACAATCTAAACGTTTGCTTACTATAATTTTATTACACTGTCTTTATGATTATTCAGGGACAGTGTCCATCCGTTCAACCAACGTAGCAAAGTCAATGACGGGATCTTAACGTCTACATTCCAAGGTCCAAATCAAAATTTTTATCAAAGTTGCGTAACAACTAGTAATATTTTTTTTATATAAACATGCATATTTGATCAACACCATTTATTTATGTGAAAAATAAATGTTTAGCATTAACTGCAAAAGTGGCAATACAATTTAAGCAACTGAGGTATGAATAAATAGAGTATGTAAAGTAAATCAGAGTATGAATAGAGTAAAATAGCAGGGAGCCCTCACTGACTTCCCAGCTCACCTTCATACTACACTGAAAAAACAAGCCTCTTTTAGGAAGATTGCAGACTTCCCTAAACTTCCCTGTTTTGAGGCTGGGACGCTGGTATAATCTGGTCCTTTGCTGGTTTATGTTGGTTTAAGATGATTGTTTGCTGGTTTATGCTGGTCATGTGATTGGGAAAGGACCAGCTTCAAAACCTAATCAGCATATCCTGTTTTTTTTTTCAACAGGGAACAGTGCATCTGCGTGTCAGTAAGTGATTCATGACAAAATGTGATTTTGGGGTGGAGTATCCCTTTAATCCAATTACGGCCCAGCGTGGGCCAGACATGACCCTGTTAATAAGAATTTTGTGGGGAGTTTCTTGCGTACCGCTAGGGATGCAAGGGGGTCTTTGGGTTTCCTTAAGTAAAGCCATGTGGTAGAGAGAGTTAGAAATAGCATCTTGTTTTTAACATCCGTGTGAACGGGAAGTCTGTGACTGATTTTACCGTATTGTGATGTACTTCTGAGAGAAACAGAATACTGAATGAGTAGAGGGTGTGGCTTGTTTTTTTCTACTGCAAATTGATTGGGTGTAGTAAAGTAGGCGTTTCGTTCAGAAATGAACACTGACAGTTGGAGGGGCGTGGTTAAGGATGTCACGCTCATACCCAAGCTTTCAAACTGATCTTAGAAGAACCAGATTAATTGTCCACTACAAAAATAGCAATGTGATAGCAACAAACTAACTATAGTACATTTTGATTTCATACGGACTTTAACGAGGAGAAGGAGCAATGAGAATTGTGGTAACTGTGGGTTTAAAGAAAATGCTGGGTAAGATGAATAAATCCATTGATTTGACATCTGGCTACTGTACATTTTTGACAATGCTGACATTAGTTTATGTAGTGTCTATTTTAGATGTACTGTAAGTCCCAAAGACTTATAGACAGTTTAAGCAAAACAGATGCATCCTGTTCCTGGAGATCTACCTTCTGAAAGAGTTCAGTTCCAACCCCGATTAAACAAACCCGTCTGTAAATATCAAGTGCTCCTTCAGATCCTAATTAGCTGGTCCAGATGTGTTTGATCAGGACCAGGGTTGGACACTGTTGTAAATAGTGTGGAGTAAGGGTCTGCAAGGAGCAAAATCTCAGAGGCCCTGCGCTGTCAGCCCACTTCTGGGGCCCCTTAGGCTAGACCTAGTGGGCCAGTAAAGGTCCAGTGCAGGCTTGCTAAGGTATGCTAGTTAAACTCAAATGCAACAGTAAAATGCTCACTATGTGACTTCAAAGCCGTTCCGGAGATGTTGTTCATGTATTTATGTCCTAGTGAGACTGACGCTGAAATCATCACAAGCTTCAGGAAGAAAGTTAGTAAGCAAAACTGTGCATCTGCGCCATTAATTACACAGAGACATTCAGAACGTGCATGATTCATATTTAAATATTTACTAATACCAGTTCATATCATGATTTTGTAATGACCGTTTGATCAATTCATCCAAACTGTAACAAAAAATATATGAAATTCGGCATTAAACTGTAATTTATATATTTAGGTCCTAAAGATGGTGCGTTTACGTCATTTATTCTCAAACTACACTGTAATGTCTACATGGTCTCAGCCTTCTGGAAATTGCTCACTAATGCATTCTGCTGAAGGAGACGTCACCAGAGCTGTAAGGGGAAGGGGAAATCAGCATTTTAAGGCATACAAGCTAGGCCAAAGGCAAACCCCACAAGTCTATACGGTTCGCCGAGGCAGTTTGCGTTGCTATATCAGCAATGTGTCATATTCTCCAAACGCTGTTCATCGCTGTTGACACTCCTATCTGCTGTGGGAGTTCACAGCCATTGTTGTTTTCATTGTATATATATCCCACTAACATACTGTACAGCTCTACCAGCAAGCGACAAACCAACAACCGTGATGGCTTTTTCATTGTAACTGGTAACTCTAGATAGTTAGACAGCAAGAATTGACCGTTTTGCAGAATGTCTACCAGCATTCTAACTTAGCCAAAAGATAAACACATTGGACTTGGTGTACACGACCAAAAATAAAGGCTCTCCCCTGCCCCCACCTCAGGTAAGGTACTCCGATCAAATCTTTGTCATGCTAATTCCAGCATACAGCCCTCGTCTCAAACTCGCCAAACCGGTTGAAAAGCATATCACGGTACGGTCAGACGATGGTACCTCGGAACTACAGGACTGCTTACAGGGCACAAACTGGACCGACACAACCGAACACCATCATACAACCTGCAGAAGTACACTGAAACAGTGACTGCTAACCTCAAAAAGTACACATTTATTCAATCCCAGTTGCCCTGAAGCCTGCAAACTGCTTAAATGACTATGATATGACTGGTTTTAAACTCCATATTTTATATGCCTCATATAACTGTGGTAGTGATACACATCTGTTCGTCATCACACCAATCTGTCATAAATTTATTGAAACCTTACAGATTTCCATATCACCTCACACTGAATTAACTCCAACTTGCGGATCATCATTCAAGCTGTACACACACACACACACACACACACCTTAACTGTTTGTGACCTCACCATATGTAACCATTCATGTACATTTAGTGATTAAAAGGTATAACATCGTGAATCTCTGTAAAACTGCTTTGATACATCGTGTATTGTCAAGCGTGCTATACAAATAAAACAGATATGACAACACCCACGCATATTAAAAATGGTTCTATTTTAATAACTGAATACATTAAATTAGCCATCGACAGTATCGTCCATACAAACACGGGATGAGTTGTTACACAACTACATAATTGCTAAAAATTATGCAAGTATGTATTTCCCTCTTTCTCTATACAGGACTGAAATGCATTTTCATAAATCCAAAAGGACAGATTCGTAGCGCGTCTCCTCCGCTAGAACTTTCTGTTTTGAGTCCAAACACACACTTATGTTCTAACTGCTGCTGCGCAGCTAGTAGGGCTTCCCTCCAAGGGCTGTGATGATCCGTTCCCGCTCATCAGCGGCTGGCATATCAGGCTTTACTCCATCACGCCTACGCTGCAGCATCACACCATGCTGAGAATGTGAAATACAGCATTTTCACAAGACGGCATTTTAGGACAGCGTTACAGAAAATATTTATACCGACAAGCCCCTTTAAAGCCACCGTGGTCAGGGGAGAAATGGGAGATGAACCAAACTCAGCCAGGAGAGCAGATACTTCTCAAAATAACAAATGAGTTTGGTAGACATCCGTTTGATTTATAGGGTGTACTGCGGTCTTTTATTTTTGCTCAGGGCAACATAAAATTTGATTTCTTTATTTTCATTATATTTTTTTAATCCGATAACGATATGTTGGTCAACAGCAACAGGTCTGGGTTTGGTTGAACGGCCCCTGCTGGTAGACGCCATAACAACATCAGGTAGAAAAAGAACATGGTCAACACTGACAAGGAGAAGAAAAGATTTAGATCTACAATATTGTTCAGGAAACTAGGAAAAAACAGAAGTACTGGATTGGGGCTAGGTTTCGCTACGGTGGAAATCAGATGTGGATCGGGATAGGGCTGGAAGGTATGGCTAAAATCATTATCATGATATGCGTTTCCATATCGCTCAACATTTTGCTTTTGTTTTTGACTTGCTTAAATTGTTCACAATCTCTGTTATCATTATAAAGCACGTAGCAGCCGATATGTGGATTCACAAACCATTTTAACTCAAGGAGAAGCCTGGTCTTAGCGTCTCTGTATACTTACCCAGTATTTCCTGCAGTTTTTATACCTCGTGAAGTATGCATAACACATGCTCTTATCATAGTTGTATGCATCCAGACATTTTTGAGAACCATCACTCTCCTACACCAACACAAAGAAAGAAGAAATAACGTTTTAAAACACAATCTCACTTTAAAACACGTCACAATGCAACTTACCATAATTACAAAATTACAAATGCACTAAGCACGCAATTTCATAATTTTTAAAATACATTACATTTAAAGAGAACTTTTTTTTTTCTTAAATGTTTTTTAGCCTCACACTGCACTTGCTCACCTCAATGCACGGGTTGATGTCCACGTTCCGGACCTTGCATGCATTCGATTTGCCAGCCATTCTCCAACTGCATCTGTGTCACAGCTGGAATGTCATAGAGCTCCAGTTACATTCAAAAATTGAGCATTTCTTATTTCAGCTTTTTAGTACGTGACAGATCAGTAAAACATTTACTTAACTACTGGGATGTGCAAGTCTCAATGACAACGAAACCGTATTAAATAAAACGTGGAGAGAAAAGCAACACTATTATATTGCTAAAAATGCTTAAAATCGGTTTTGAAGAAATAAACTTAAAAACAGAATGTCACATGAAAAAAATCATGACTGTCCAATCCTGCCAGTGCCCTGCCTCGAACACACTAGCCTGGAAGTTTCTAGTCGACCCCTATACATCTATAGATTTCATCATTTTTCAACTTTTGCGTGGTTTGCGTTCGCCGTTTAATAATAATAATTCAAATCTTAGCAAACTGGTACCTCTGTTATAAACAACTAGAAATTCAATTAAAAAGATTTATAGCTGCATGACGTTACACTGTACCCAGGTTGGGCAATGGATGGAGGGATTATTGATCTTCAGGCGCCATCTTCTGGCGAGACGTGGGGACTGATTCGACATGACCATCAGAGTGCATTATGGGTGCTATGGTTAACACTGGTTGCGCAGTCATTATTGTGGTCCATTACGGGATTGAATGAGTCCACTATAGTTTCAGACAGAGGGTGATTTCGGACACAGCCTGGTAAACATGAACACCTTGATGATTTGATTCAGATGTGTTCAATTAGGATTGGAGCTAACCTCTGCACGAGAGTGGTCCTTCGGGAACAGGTTTAGACTCACCTGAAATAAAACAATCATAACCGATGTTGGGAGTGCTCGAGTTAGCGAATGAACACTGAAGTGAATGAAAAATAAAATGCTTTGCTAGCAGGTTAATAACCTCGAGCCTATGTGGCACTGGTCTCAGTTCCTGGTGGGCCACAGCCTCGATCAAACACACCTGATCCAGCAAATCGAGCTCTTCGGGATAACACGCACGTTCACGTGTGCAAAACGAACAACGCACGACATCAAAGTACCTCGAGAGCGCCAAGAGAGTAGGCAGACCCTTATGCTTTTCTAAATCACTCTCGCTGTACTTTGATGTCATACGCCGATCATTCTGCTCAACGAACGCTCTTTATAACTTCCAAGCAGGTGCGTGTTGCAGCTGGCTGTAGATAAACTCTGCAGAGCTGTGGCTCTCCAGGAATTGAGTTTGAGACCGCTGCTATATGGGATTGATCAAAAACTCCTTTATCCATCGCCGTGTTTCACCCCACAACTGACAGTCAATTATTTCTATCTTTTGCTGCAGTAGAAAATATCAAAGCCTAGAGCAAAATGTCATAAATAGGTTATCTTTGTCAACGAACTTCTATAGTAATTATATGTAATTAAAGCAATATTTAGTGTGACAACCCTTTCCTTTTGAAGCAGATTTTGCCCTAGGTGCACTTGTGTATCATTTTTAATGTAGCTTTGCAGGTAGGTTGTATCTAGCAGACACCGAACTAGTTTTTTGCAAACAAAAATCTCACTGGATTATTATAATTACTGGCAAAATTAAATGGTTGGAAATGTAAAGTGCCATTTCCTACTGATACACTACAGCGTAAGATAGAAATAACCGACTTAAATGACTGGTAAGATCAGGAACATTAAAAGGCCTGATGTCCACGCGGGACAACAGCGGTGGTTTATTGAAGGATCCTCTCCATGGTAGAGAAAACCACAATATCTATCCAAGGGAGGAGGGTAAGGCACTGTCAAAGTCAAGACTTGGCCAAAGTGTATAGGGATATACGGTCTGCCCAGATTCAGCCAAATGCAGCAAAGCTTCCTAAACCAAACAAGAGACAGGAATATGCTATATTTTTGTTAAACCCCTTACATGAAAGCTTACAGTCTGCACTATAATTCTATCTTGGTGCCCTACAAAGCCAAAATGACAAAAATTGTGTCAGTGTCCAAATATATACTGAAGGAACGGTGTAATTGTTTTTAACTTTGTGTTTACAGGGCATCAAGGGTAATTTTAAGACTTTTTTAAGATCAAGTATGTAAATAAATAATAAAGTAAAGAGAGACAGGTCATCTCCATTCTCCATTATTAAACCCTGGTTTGTATTGTACAGTAGTGTACTGCAATAAATAACTTTTTTTTTTTTAAAAGAGTATTTTACATTATACTTGAGTTTGTATATTTTAGCCAACTTTCACTTTTACTCAAGTATTATGCTAAATGGTGACCTTCTCCTAGGCTTTCTTTTCTATCTATCTATCTATCTATCTATCTTAATTTGTAGTTTTGCTTCAAATTAATCCAAATAAACAAATAAATAAACAAAAAAAAACATGGATACTAGTTCAACCATGACCATAACCACAAATGTTTTTGCTACACTGACTATAACCATGGTATTTGTAGGAAAACTGATTATACAAATGGCAATCAATACACCAAAACCCATAGTCTCTACATTTTTACTACAATTAAATCATAGTTGATTTTCGTAAGGGATCTTAGCTAGGCACTTTGTCAGACCTAACTGGCTCAGTTCATCAGTTGCGAGACTATTGCAAAATGTAAAAAAAAATTCTAATCATGATCACCTATTCGTACCTTAACTCACTTTAAAAGGAAGCAGGAGAGCATGAAAAACAACATGAAATGTCAGTCATATGAATGAGTGGACAGAAGACCGGTGACTGGGACCAGCCGAATGCACTGCGACGTACACTTATACAAATTCTATCGGCAAATAAAAAAAGGAACACGTTCAATAGCAAAACACAAATAAACTGTGCTTGCCACTAAACAATATGCTTATTGTTAAAAGTAGCCTACTTACAGTTTGCGTGTCGCATGTGAACGCTCAACCTTTCCTCGTCACGTCAAAACAGAGCGTATGTCACAGCATAACGCAACTTAACGTACTTGTAGGTGATTGGCAGGCGCGGATGGCCAATCAAACAGCAAGTTGAAAATCGTCATCGGTAACGGTTGCGCGAATTGTCACCTCCTGCAGCCAATGGAATAAGGATGATAACTGTTTTGCCCTCCTACTGACCGAACAGAAATTAAACGAAGTCGTAACGATTGACAGAATTACCGGCGAGTCCTAAATGTTAGATTTTCTTAAAGGGAAGTCAGTGGCAGTGAAATCTGAAAATGACAGTTTATTACACAAATCACAAGAGCGAGAAAGGAGGGTTTCGTGGTGGGCGTGGCCAAACCTTGGTTTGGTTGCATCGCAGCGCATACACAATGGCTGCTGGAAAGAGGGGAAAGCAAACAATTTTTAGGCCCGCCGCGTCCAGCAAAAAATATGAGAAAAAAATTATTAAAAATCCGGGAAATAGTTGAAAGTCAAGAAAAATACCATAGAAAGGATGTTAACGCTCCCACGGTGAGTTTTATGCACATTTAGAAAATTGTTACGACGTTCTTTAATTAAAATATCGGGGTTATTCAAATTATGAGAGAGGGGTGAGCTAGAGAAAAAAGTTTTGGGTTAATCAGCGCCTAGTTTGGGACCTGAGAGAAATGTAACGAAAGACTGAACGATATAGAAAATCTAACATAATTCTGTTATTTGTTTCTGTCAAGTCAGGTTGCGCTCAGGCGAATGTCAATAAACAGAGAAACGCGTGAAGTTGTAAAAAGTTTTTAAAAAGTTTGCGAAATTTTTATTTTGAGATTTTCTCCAAATACACAGCAAGGACACGGCTACGGCGACAGCCGGATCAAACTTACGAGTATTTCAATATTTCAAAAGCACGCTGCACACACGGTGCGAAAATTTTGACACAAACATGCAAGCGGATCGGACGCAAACGCGGGGTTTGTGATAGAAGCACCTTTCCATGTTTGCAATCACGTTTAAAAGCGAAAATGTAATAAACGAGCGGCATAATTCTGCTCAGTTCGGCGCGGTTTACAAAGTTAGTCGTTTGGGAGTCACAGTCAGCGACTGCGTTAGGGGTGTCAATGAGTTATAGAAAGTTGCACTGTGGGTCATTATGGGAAGAGAAAGCTGCTTGTCAATATCGAAAACAACCAAAATGGTGGGAGAAGTGAAGGGGGACTAATTAGGAGATGCTGAGCAGAGCTCTTCAATGTCCATCTGCCTACATTCTACCTTGAGAGAAAGTCTCGCTAAGGACCGAGATAAGTGATCGATTAAGGGTCATTGGATCTGAAATCTTAAATGCCAGAATCCTCCAGCGATGCTGGCAATAGTAACAAGATTTTTACTCCGGACACAAGAGAAGTCAACGATAATATCAAAGTTTGTAGTCGCTACGACACGGGGTGTGGCGCGTATCTGCAAAACGTCAGCGTGCATTTATTGTATAGCTGGCAATCAGATACAGTTGGATGTGGAATACGTGCACGCGTGTGGTCACGCAAGAGCATCAGCGGCGTTGTGCGCGAAATGCCGCGAGGAGCTGCTCGAGTCGGCGCTCGCGCAGCGTACGCGCTCGTGTTCGCGCTTACAGACGGACGGTTTAGACTATAAACGTCACCAGACGCGGTGGACGGTTGGAGGCGAAGATTCTCCATCTAGGCTACGAAGCACCTCCGTCCGCGCCGCTCCTGTACGTTCTTTAAAAACGTAGCCTTTCAGCTGAAGGGGTTGGGGGGGTCATCGGGTTTACCGCGCGGTTGTCGTGAATGTGAAGTTCGGGGTCCTTCAGAAACTCTAAACAAAAAGCCCGTAGCACGCTGTATTAGTAGTGAGAGCTGCACGGCTCGGTTTGGACATTTACACCCAAATAGTTCATTTCGGTAGGCTGGTCAAAAAGATGAAATAGTTGATGGACCGCGTCGTGAACTTGTAGGTTTGGGTGTATGTAGCGAGCGTTGTGAAATATGATGAACTAAATAATTGAAACATTTTTCTGCGAAACTGGTCCGTGCAGTTCGCCTCTCCTATAAGAAGGTTAGCGGGACGTTTTTTTATGTTTTTTTTTTTGACTTCCTGCAGCTCAAACAGAGCGACGCAAAAGCCATGGCTTTGAGTCCTGGGGAAAGCTGTAAAAACGTGTGCCTTGAATGCAATAAATCGCTTTTGGATAAACGTTTGCCCAATTATTCGTATTATGAAGCCCGTTAAATTAAACGCGAATGAATGAATGAAGCTTGTTTCATCAGAGCAGGATGTCTTGTTGTTTAAGGCTGCATGTTTAATTTGTTTTCATAGTATTAACATAGGATTAACTAGTATTAACTTAAGACTGTCACAGTTTACACATGGTGCTTCGTGCTCTTTTGCATAAAAATGTCTTTATGAATTACAGAAAAAATATGGGCAAAAAAAGTATATACTACATAACTAATGAAACTCTGCAGACATTAGTATTTGTCTAGACAGTTAAGGATTTTTTTTCTTTGTAAGATTTTGTTTAATATCAAACAATTGTTTAATTTCCTTGTTCTACTTTTTTGTTCTTCTTCTTCTTTTCTATTTTCATAAAACTGAGCTCACTTGAAAATATCGTACAGCCTAGCAAATCTTTCAAAATGTGTTGTGTTTTGCCATTTAATTAGTATCACAGTGCTAAATAAGCAATGCAAATCTTGCCCATTCTAATTGTAATATAGTTTTTATATTTTATAACCCATAGAAGATTGCTTGTTTGTTTTTTTTAAGGAAAGCATTTGTTGTTGTTTTTGTGTTTAGATTGGATGGTCGTCTGTAATCAAACCAGCATAGAAAGGGCAATGTGAAACGATCCAAACTCAAATTCAAAATTAAAACAATTTTAACTTTTAAATAATAACTTTATTGGAAAACAGAAATGTGTTTAATGATGAGCTTTACATTTTCACGCTTCCTCATCGTTGTCTTTTGATTGAAAATATTCCAATGACACGGTTTAGGAAGAAAAAAAAAATGGAATGCCTTGAACGGATTGCATAGCAAAAAAACCCAAAACAAAAAAAAAAAAAAACAGGATATAAAGTTGCTCAAACTTTTATGACTTTGCAAAATAAATGAAAGAAAACGAAGAGAAAGAGAGACGAGTGACGAAGGGATGTTGGCAGATTTAATATAATCTTTTAAAATAGGAAGGTAAATGGATACCGGTGGAAAACACAAATTAAAGAAGAGCAGCTGAAGTTATTAAAAAGTATTATTAAAGTTTAGAGAGTCTGCCTTTCTGTATTTGAAATGCGTTTGAACCATGCCCTTTTACAAAATTCTTAAATTGACATATCCTGTACGCTTTCTATATTTTTAATATGTGTGCTTCTTTGTGTGCACAGTCTTTACTGTTTCAACAGCATTTACTCTTTACAATGAAATCAACTCAAGTGTTTTCTATGTGACATATGGCTGCATGTGATCTGCCATATCGTATGCTTATGGCCATAAATGAAAGTATTCCATTAAAGGAAAGCAAATATTTTATTAATTAGTAAGGTTCTTTCATCAAGCATTCATCATTTTGCCTGTATACAGATTATTGAATCCTGTTATCACTGACTAGTCTAGTGTTGTTGAAGAGTTTAAAAAAAAAGAAAAAGTAAAATGTAATCCATAATCAACTCATTATCATTATATATTTTTGTTTACAATTTCCCAGAAACATACAGCTGTGAAGGTACTATTGCAATGTCTTTTTTTTATACTAAGAGTAATACTAAAAAAGCAGTCAGTCCATTCGTCCAGTCAATTCACTGTTTGCTGTCTTTTTCTTAGGGCCTTGTGTCTCTGCTGTGTTGAAGATTTGGGTTGTCACGCTCTCTCTGTGCTGGGACATATCACTTGTGTCCGCCACATGGCTTACTGTCGCTAAGTTGCCATGGCAACGGTATCTCCAAACGACTGCCCCACCACGGCAGAACACTGTCGAGTGCGGAAGAGGAGAGTAGAGGGTAAAGTGAGGAAGAACTTCTCCTGTCAGTTGTGTGAGAAGGCCTTCAACAGCTTGGAGAAGCTGAAGGTACACTCGTACTCCCACACAGGGGAAAGGCCGTATCACTGCACACACACTGACTGCACCAAGGCCTTCGTCTCCAAGTATAAACTCTTACGGTAGGTACTTACACTTTCACGAACCATTCCATGGCCATTTGACTTTTTTGACTGAATTTGCAAATAGGTTAGCAGTCTGAACATACGGTAATTGTTATTGTGCACAATGAAGTGTTGGAATAACGTTCTTACCTGCATCTTAATCTTGACCATTAAAAGGACAGATCGCTTAAAATTAAACATTCTCTCGTTTTACTCTCCCTCATGTTGTTTCAAATGGTATTTCTGAAACTAAATGGGGTCGAAACCACATCACCACACTTGTGGGTAAACTGTCCCTTTAACTACCACAAGATTCAGAGGTAAATAAGTTTATTATATTGTTGAAGCCCTAATTCCAATTTACACCTAATATCAGAAGGAAGTAATTCATTGAAAGGAATGTTGAAACCCCGAACTGCAATCCTAACTCCACCTCCTAAGCTAAAACCAAAACTCTGATTGACTGATCGCTAAAAATGTCGGTCCTGTAACTTGATGAAAACTCACTAAGCAAGACCAGCTTTGTTTTTTGACCATTAATAGTTTACAATCTGGTAAATGCACACTAATGCGTTTGTGTTTGTAGGCACATGGCCACGCATTCTCCAGAAAAGACACACAAGTGCAGCTACTGCGAGAAGATGTTCCACCGTAAAGATCACCTGAAGAACCACCTCCACACGCACGACCCCAACAAGGAGGCTTTCAGCTGCACAGAATGCGGCAAGAGCTACAATACCAAACTAGGCTTTCGAAGGCACCAAGCCCTTCACGCCGCGCACCGTGGAGACCTCACCTGCCAGGTGTGTCTGCAGTCATACCCAAGCACTCCCCTGCTGCTGGAGCACCTACGTGGGCACGCAGGGAAAAGCGCTACCGCAACTAAGGAAAAGCGTCATCAGTGCGAGCACTGCGAAAGGCGCTTTTACACCCGTAAGGACGTGCGACGCCACTTGGTTGTGCATACAGGACGCAAGGACTTCCTTTGCCAGTACTGTGCACAGCGATTCGGCCGTAAGGACCACCTTACCCGGCATGTTAAGAAAAGCCACGCTCACGAGCTGCTGAGGGTTAAGGCAGAGCCTGTAGATTTGATGGAGTCACAGTCCTCGCCGACATCTGGGCCTCTCTCTCTAAGGTATCCGATAGGTCATGCTTCTTACTCGCCACCGCCGCCACTGAGGGCGGAGCTTGAAAGTTATCTCTTAGAGCTACAGGCTGAAGATGCACCCAAGCTGAGTGCTTCTGCAACGGTGACTGGAGAGACAACATCGTCCCTGGACTTTCTGTCTCCATTGTTCAATTTTCTGCCTTACAACCAAGGGGCAGGGCCTACTTTGGGAGTGGCCTACAGCCAGGAGGAGGGGCTACTGACCACTCCCATGCAGGACACCCCAGAGCCTCTTAGCCTCCTTCACTCGATCACACACACACACACACTGTCACAAACCAATGCAATCACTCCGAGTTATACGCATCCACCATCTCTGAATACAACCACCACCCTGCCTCGCTTCCACCAAGCCTTCCAGTAACCCAAATACACATTCACACACAATTTTTTGTAGCACTTATTAAAACACTCTTATGTTTATTATCTACTTAGCCCTTAATCAGATTCATGCAAGCATAAAGTCTCTGAAATCCCGCCAAGGCAACAGTCTGCTTCCTCAAGCCAATGGCACATTTTTTGAGGAAAACCTTGAGGACACTATCACACTTTTGAAATTTTGCGATCCTCATTTTTTTTTCCGTCTAGAGGGGAAATCGTTTTAACAATGGAAGATGCCAATCAGCTGAAAAATATATATGAACATTAAATACGTGGTTATGTGATTTGTAAGAGCAGAGTTCCGTTTGCAGTGACGTATCACTCTCAAAATGCTGAAAGAGAAATAGAGAGAGAGAGAGAGAGCACTTAACACATTAACACTTTAAACTTCTAGCTGTGTTGAAGTTCCATCAAAACTAAAAGATATTTCATCTAATGTTGTTTCCATCTTCTTGTTTAATATATAGCTCATAAACTGTTGGGTACTGAACTACCACCTTTTTAGTGACTATGTCACAACTATTTACAGCCAAAGGCAACCAAACCTTCATATCTAAAAGAAATAAAAGGAAGGTTCATCTCTTCTTCTTTTTTTTTTTTTTTTTTTTTGTTTCTTTGGATGGCTGTTTGCCATCATGCTGCTGCTCGTTGTAAGGGCCTCAAAGGATACCAGTGCAGGAATGCTTCACAATTCACATCAACAAAGGGAAAGGAAGATGAAGACTCTCTCTCTCACCAACGTACACGCTCACGTCCTTTTACCCTCTTACTTCATTCAACCTCATCCACCAGTATGCTGGCTATTGCACTGATCAAAGCTGTCAATGAAAGAAACATTCATATCAGTTTTTGCTGTCTCGGTTTAAGCTCACGGCTTATATAGCTCCAAAAGACAAAATACAGTCTGTGACAGAGTGCGTCATTATATTGACTTCTCTACAGTTTACCTGAATATAAGCTGAGGATGTAGTTGATCTCTCTATCAAATCCATTGAAGTCTGTAATGAACATAAAGGTTATTTACATCGACAGTGATTTGGGAAGCAAACGTTCGACATTTATTTTTAATTAGACTCGGCAATTCGAGGTGACAAAAGTGAAAACCTCAACTTTATGCAAATGGCCAGTGAAGCAGTTAAAGGAAGTTATTAAAGGAAGTCTGCACACGCGATGAAATCACTCGTTTGATCTGTCAGTGAATATAGAAGTTCGCTAGGAATATCTGTTAGTGACCCACAGTACAGCAAGTGGTTGATCTCCAGCAATGTAACTGCTGTCAGTGAGAATGCATCTTCCTCTACAGACATCCTCTAGAGATGGATCTGTGTGTGTGTGTGTGTGCGCGTGTGTTTATAGGTATTTGAACAGAGTGTTGGCTAAATGTTTGTTTGATGGGTTTTGATTTACTTCCTTGGAAGCTGAAGGTTGTTAAAAGCTTAAACATTCAGAGAACCTCCATTTGGGCATATATTTCATAATAGCACTTTCAGAAAAAAAAAATATGCCTTTTTTTTGTGAAAGCAAATAGCATAGATGTCATAGCTTTTAGAAGATTTTAAACATACATACACAATGCTATATGTGTGATATTTTTTACAGGTACACTTAATACAGTGTTTTTTTTTTTTTAATTGTTGTTTTGCTTTATTGCACAAACTATCTAATTGTCAGTGTCTCTTGATTGAGGCTTCAGCCAAACAAAGAAAAAAAGGTCAATTCCAGCGAGATTCCTTTAGCAAGTGCTTACGAAATTTAAGGTTTCTGGTAGCTTCAGTATTGACTAAATCGTGTAGATCTAGGTGGCCCGCTACCGTGAGGTCATCTGAATGAGTGATGTCATTCATTTATATTGCTGCTGAATCGTGGACTTGTATTGTTAATCTGTAGGATTACTCGAAAAGAAAACTTTATCATTGGGAGTCACAAACTCTCCTGTTCATTGTCATTGGTACAATCACAACACAGAGTGTGTGAGCGACACTCCTGCAATAAATCTGGATAATGCTGCTAACGGACAGTGTATAGCCCCTGGTGGTGCAACCGAATTTCTCTCCTCTTTTAACCCCCCAACATTTCAAACTGTGTTTTAAAGTAGGAGTGAGTGAGTGAGTGAGTGAGTGAGTGAGTGTGTGTGTGTGTGTGTGAGTGAGTGTGTGTGTGTGTGTGTGTGTGTGTGTGTGTGTGTGTGTGTGTGTGTGTGTGTGTGTGTGTGTGTGTGTGTGTGTGTGTGTGTGTGTGTGTGTGTGTGTGTGTGTGTGTGTGTGTGTGTGTGTGTTGGTGTTTGTGAGCCATATTGTTAATGTGTTTGTAATATGGTGCATATGACACAAACCATTTAGAGGATGGAACGACACCACAGCATAGGGAAAGGCCGTGGAGGCTCTGACCTATGATCCAAGATAGATGATATGATAGATAAAAAAGAACAGACAGCATTCCAGCCATAATTATGTGTGTCATGGTGTTCTTTTTGTTTTAATGCCATTCTGTGTTAATGGCCTGCTATTGCTAATCATGTATATTTTACTTTAATGTATTTTACAAACTACTGTTGTACATGTATAGCCTAAGACAGACAGAATCCTATATATCTATGTGTATGAATGTGCGTTATGCATTTGTCTCCATCATGAGAGCCTGCTGCCACAGCTGACAATTAATTTGTCTCCTACTGATAACATCATCCAAAGAGAAAGTTATTTATTCACTGACTAGCTGAGTCAGGCTTGTGTTAAGGAAGGTAGGCTGTTGGCAGTTGTGCACGTTTCTGATGAAAAATGTGCGTTTCTTTGTATGTTCAGACGACCTTTGCTGCTATGTGAGGAGAGGAGAGATTTTGGTCCAGTGTTAATACTGTCCACAGTAATGAGTGATCAATAAACACAAGAAAGACTCACTCTATCAGAGATTTGTGTCATCTGTGTTTGTGTGAATGCACGTGCACACACTGGTTTCCAGTTTTATTGGGACATCCCATAATTGTAATGGTTTTTATTCATCTGCAATCAAATCTTTGCAAGTAGTAGGCTAATAAACCAGTACATACACTCACTTTTTTTCCAAACACTGAACAGGAGATACTTCTCACATTTTCGTCGCTTAAAAATTGCGCATGCTGCGGCCCATAAGGACAGAGAGCGAGAGAGAGAGATCTTAACACTTAAATAATCTTATTATATAAGCATTGTTCTTATAATTAAATTGTAATCTATATTACTATATGGTAGTTTTTTTCTGAATTATATTTCTTGTTCAGTTTTATTTTGTTTGCGACATTCATTGTATTTAATAAACAGCAATATTTTTTTTTTTTGTTCCGGCGGAAATGTTGACTCATGTCGTCGTCACACAGAACCCGGATGCACGTTATAAAAAGAGCGAACAGGCCTTCAAGCCTCCTTTTCGTGAAGGAGCGACGAGGACGCGTAGCGCGCTTCCTGACTCACCGCTGTTCGCTGTTGGCGTTATTTCCACGAATAAGTCGGTCAGGAATTTATAACCATGGTAATTTGAAATTTTATTCATATTGTATGAACACAGCGGAGTAGTTTTTTAGCGTCCTTATTTAAGTTAGGTGTGAAGCATCTCGTGTAAACACGTGCCACCATGTTTCTGAATTGTTATCCATGTTTGCAGGCTTGAAGTTGGAACTGTTTTCGTTCGATAAATTATGAAGCCGTTTACTTAGCGTTTTATATTGTACTTGTACTTTATTGTACTTGTGTATATTGTTGCGTGGTTACGTTTTATCTTCCATATTTTTGAATGAGCGTTGTGAGTAGTAAAAAAGGAAACCGGATTACCTCATAACCTGATTTGCCCTGTATAAGTTAGCTCTCTGGGTTGTAAAATAAAACTAAGGAAAAAAGCAGGTATTTAGTGAGTATCAGAGTTGTTTGCACTGTTTATTTAAATTAATGTATGCTCTGCAGGCGTTTAAAGACACTGGTAAGGCTCCTGTTGAGGCTGAGGTGGCGATTCACCGTATCCGTATCACTCTGACCAGCCGCAACGTCAAGTCTTTGGAAAAAGGTGCGTTTGTGACCCAGTGCTCTGGTAGTACTGAACTGATGGCAGGGAAGACAATAAATGAACGACTCAAGCATGAGCTATACTATACGCTATTCTGAGCCTTTTTTTGCAAAACCGATTGTCTGAATAGGTCAGGTATGTTGTCATTTAACCCCTTTTTTTTAAACTCTTTAGTGTGTGCTGATTTGATCCGAGGTGCCAAGGAGAAGAGTCTGAAAGTGAAGGGACCTGTGCGTATGCCCACCAAGGTGACTACCAGCTTCTCGTCTTTTCATATCTAAACGCATGAGTTTTAAAAGACCTTTAAATACTATCATTCATAGATGTTAGCGTCCAATTTTAAGATGCTTGTTATGCGGCTGTAATTCTAAATTTGTTTTTCTTTTCTCAAGACTCTTCGCATCACTACTCGCAAGACACCTTGTGGCGAAGGTTCCAAGACCTGGGACAGATTCCAGATGCGGATTCACAAGCGCCTCATTGACCTACACAGTCCGTCTGAGATTGTCAAGCAGATCACCAGCATCAGCATTGAGCCTGGTGTTGAGGTGGAGGTCACCATTGCTGATGCATAATTGCTGTCTTCCAACTAAATCAGCTGTTTGCCATCAGCTTAATAAAAGATTTTTTTGGATTTCTGTCTCCTTTGTCTACTCATGTTGCTAGATACCTGTAGCATTCATTGTTGATCATAGTGCATTACAATATTGTTTGGGATCCAACGTTCTTAAATGTTGTCCCGTGTTCTGCCGAAGAATGAAAACGCATACAAGTTTGCAGTTGTAAGAGGGTATGTTCAAAGAATGAGTGTTTTAAAACATCAAGATGTGATTTAGAAGAGAAGTATTTTTATTGAAATATGTATGGCTTATTCACACATACTATGGCCCGTTTCATAAAATAAGTTCACCGAATAAGATTTAGTCTGACTTGTCGGTTGACTCAGAATAAACCAGTTGGTTCAGAGTAACTGAAATAAGCCTGGTTTATTTGGTGATCTTGTTTTATGAAAAAGGCCCCTGGCGAGGTTTAATCTTCATGGAATATAAGAAATACAAAGCCCCTCCCAGCACATGAAATGCACTTTTCCCTGTTTGGGTAACTATGGTGTTAGTGTAAAATTTTATATACATATATTCATAAATTTTGGTCAGGTCTAATTAAAAATGAGGCCAAAACAAGATGTCAGCTGAAGTTGCACCACAGTCAGTATAAATCCTAAACCGAATTAACAGGTGTGCTGAATGTCTTTAGGAACTGATTAAGTACCAAATGGTAAACAGGTGTGACAAATGCATTTTGGGTAAGATCTTGCCTGTGTTATCAAAGCAGTTTTTTGTCTTGTTGTTTAAAATAGTTGCAAGTTATATGCATTTTCTTTTGATGTAGGTTTTGAATCTCTGATTCATGCTAATGTCAAGTTGACAACTATAAATTTTAAGCTTTTTTGGTTTAGGTTCATAGCTGTTTTATTACCGTATAATCATGACAACAGTAATCGACATGACAAGTGAGGACACTGTGTTACTGGCCATGGAGTCAACTGCTTGTGAACCCCATCATGTAGCTCTACCTGAACTTTCTGGGGTTTCTTCTATAACATCCCAGGTCATAAGACTCCTTATGTTGTAATGAACTCTTTTAATAATATGGTGTTTAATGTATGTAGTACAGCACTGTATGATGTCTTTGCTATTTGCAGAGTGAGACTGCTGAAATCTCTGAAAAGCAGCAACTTCGGGTTTATCTAAAGGTGCGTCCATTCAGTGAAGAGGAACTCAAAAGCAATGAGGATCAGGTATTGTAGAACTAAAGCCAATGATACACGCGACGTGTAATGTTCTTTGAGTGCTTTTCTACTGAGAATGGGTAATTTTCTATTTGGATACTCCAGATCGGTTTTGGGCCCACCTGGGTTGTCTCATCTCTTTGACCGCAACATTTTACCAGAGTCTGTATATCATCAGGCTAATGTTAATTAAGTTGTACATTTCAGGAAGTGTACTTCTGTCAGCATCCTTTTTCTTCCAGGGTTGTGTTGTATTGGAAGACTCCGAGACCATTGCCCTTCGTGCTCCTAAAGGATCTGCCACCATGAAAAGCAGTGAGAAAGGAATTGGTCAACAGGTTTATAAATTTAGCTTTAGCCAGGTATAATAGTTTTGTATTTTTAAAAACCCAGAATTTATACAAACCTTAATTCTACAGATGCTAACTTTATTTTTGGTAATGTAGATCTTTGGACCCACGTGCACTCAGGCAGAGTTTTTTGAAGGCACAATCAGTTCACAGGTGCATGACTTTGTTCATGGCAAAAATGCATTGGTGTTCAGTTATGGTGTGACAAATGCTGGAAAAACATACACCATACAAGGTGAATTTAATGTTCACATCGCACTGTATGTTCAGATTTTATTTTATTTTTTCTGTTGTTGGGTTTTGTAATCATGTGAAACTGTCTGTTTTAAGGTTCTCCGAAAGAACCTGGCATTTTGCCACGTGCTTTAGAGGTTGTGTTTAAGCACATTGCTGGCCGCCAGTATGAGCACATGGACCTAAAGCCATATTTGAGCTCAGATGTGCAAAAATTAGACTCTGAGCAGCTGAAAGTAGAGAAGAATGCCAAGGCGGTACTCTTCAGTTTGCTCAAAGAGGTAAGACTGGATGGCATATGACAGTATGTTTAGGTTTAAAGTAGTTCTTTTGATTTATGGAAGATAGTCATTGTTAAATCTCTTTTCAGGAGCCTGAATCAACAAAATGTAGTAGAAACAGAAGCTCGTCATCCTCAGTCAGTAGTTTGTCTTTTTCGAGCGTTTCGTATGACCACACAGGTAATGAGCATTATGATCAATAAAATGTGTAAAAAGACCTGGTTTCAGCTTTCTGTCCACGTTTTGCAGCCGACAGTGTTGATGGCATGGTTGAAGGGCAATACCTTTACTCTGTTTGGGTGGCGTTCTATGAGATCTACAACGAGCATGTGTATGACCTGCTTAAGCTGGACCACACCAGTAAATCCAAAAGACGTCTCGCACTGCGGGTTTGTGAGGACAGCACGGGGAGCTCTTACATTAGAGGTACTGTTTCTTCAATAAAAGAAGCAAATGAGATGTTTGTTTGCTTTTTGTGAAGATGGTTTGTCTCTTTAGATTTAAGATGGGTTAACGTGCAGAATGCAGAGGAGGCTAGTAAAATCTTACGTGTGGGCAATAAGAACCGCAGTGCAGCAGCAACCAAGATGAACCAGTCATCCAGCAGAAGGTCGTTAATCAGTTTTCCTTATTTTATTTTTTTAAATGAAGGCACTTTTAAAGGAGTAGTCCCCACCCCCAAAATAGTCTTTCACTTGCCTTCAAGTAGTTCCACATGTTTGAGTTTGTAACCAGGCTGTTTTGGGTTACCATTGACTTCCAAAGTAGGGAAAAAAAAATGCTATGAATGTCAATGGTCACCCAAAACAGCCTGGTTACACATTTTCTTTAAAATATCTATCTTTTGTTTGGCAGAAAGAAATAATTTAATCTCAATATAGATTTGGTACTACTCAATGGAGTAAACTACTTTGGGAGTGAACTGTTCCTTTTAAATTTACTGCAACGAAATTGCAAAATATGTACTTAATGCAAATGAAGCTGCCAAAAAAAGAATAAAACGAAACGCTTTGGTCTTTTTGCAGTCATAGCATTTTCACCATCAAACTGATACGACTGGAAGGAGGGGATGTTCAGGGACTGTCGGAGTAAGTGAAATGCATAGGGTCTTGAAATGTCATGTTTTGAAAGTAACGCCTCTCCTTTTCTTGCATTAGTCTCTCACTTTGTGACTTGGCGGGCTCTGAAAGGTGCAACAAAACCAAAACATTTGGAGAGCGTCTGAAAGAAGCTGGTAATATAAACAACTCATTGCTGATTCTAGGCAAGTGTATTGCAGCACTCCGGAATAACCAAGGTTGCAGGTACGCATAAACGCTAACTGCACGGTTAAGAGTGTCTTATGTGCTGTTTTCAAAACCGTGTTCCTGTTTGCTTCTCTAGGGTGAAGATGAGTTACATCCCGTTTCGAGAAAGCAAACTGACAAGGCTTTTTCAAGGAATGTTTTCTGGACGTGGCAGGGCTTCCATGATTGTGAATATTAATCAGTGTGCCTCAACTTATGATGAGACCCTCCATGTGATGAAGTTCTCTGCTGTTGCCAGACAGGTGGGTGTTTGAGTTGGTTTTTTGCAATGGGCTGAATCATAAGGTTACAAAAGACTTCCTATCCACCTTTTTATTGACGTAAAAACAGATGGCCATTTGTAAATTCTATGCATCTAGCTTTGTCTCCCACATCCAGCTATTATCATAAGTTAGTTTTGCTGCTTAATTTTGAAGATTTGGTGCTGCTTATTTCATTTGTATCATATTGAGAACACTGGTTTGTAGTGCAAACAGGTTTACTGCATGTTCTCATTTACCTATAGCATCTAACAAACTCGTATCCACCTTTTAGTGTAGAAATAATCCTATAGGTGAGGCTTATGTATATGGTTGCATGATACATATGACCACACAACTCACTTAAGTGTGCGTCTGGGACATCTCTGTATATTTTAGGTGCTACAGGTTATACCTCAAAGATCTCTTGAGTCTCTGGCACCACGTCTCGTTGGACTGGATGGTAAGCCACTGCTGAAAAATGGAGTTATTGATGACCAGGCCGTGGATGACTACTTGTCAGAGGAAGAGCTGCTGGATGGAGAGGAGGCTGATATGTCAATATTGCCTCAAGAGGTAACGCTGCTTTTGTTGAATACCTGTATCCGCTTTGATGCTGCTTGACTACGGTAACTCATTGATAAGATGGTCACTGCTCATAAAGGTTGGGTTTTTTGGGTTTTTTAAATGCCTCTCCAAACCTAAATCGCTGGCTATTTTCATAAATCTTTTATAGGAGTTGGTAAGCTTAGTGGAAAGCTTGCGTCTAAAGCTGTTGGCCGAGCGCAGAAAAAATCTGATGCAGGAGATTCAGATACGAAAGGAGATGGGAGATGCAATGTTGCAGCAAATCATGGAGGCAGAGGAGCTGCACAGGTGACTCTGACATGGACTTGTAAAAGGAATTCACTTTTATTGTGGTTTGTGGGGTTTTTATTTTTTCCCCCAGTCGTCAGATGGTGGACCTGAAGGAGAGTTATGAAGAGAAGATGGACAGTACATTTGAAATGTATAAAGAGGCACTGAAAGAGCATGCATACCAGTGCGCTCTGGAGAGACTAGAAGAGGATTACGTCCGTATAGAGGAATACAATGAAGAGCTAGAGCGAGTCAAGGTATATGCCCAACTGTTCAAATGCAATAAACCCCGACTCTTTAGTGTAACAGCACTGGATGTGGATTTTTCAATTTAGGTTTTGCAAGAAAAAAAAAGAGAAATAACATGACTGTCACTTCTCATAACTGACTTTGAGACATGGAGTATGAAGTGACATGCATGGTTGTAGCCAAAGCCCAAAAAAAAAAAAAACTCTTCCAAGGCCCATATTTACAAAAAAGACTTGCAGGAATCCATGCTCAGGTCTCAAAGTTCAAGTCAATCACTTCTGATCCAAATCTTCTGGTGGTGTTGAAGTACCGCGAGAAGTGCTTGGAACCCATAGTGACATTCAGTAGTACAAAAGCTTTCATAAGGATGAATGTGCTTAAGATGTGAGGGATTTGGGCTTTATCAATACTAATAATGAATTCGCACACTATTGTGTTATGTAATACAAGGTGTTTTAGTGCTGAAATTAGTCCTTTTCACTAACATTTTACAGATTAAGGAGCTAAGTCACTATCCTAAAATGGAATATAGATTTTTAGAAACATTTGATACTGAACTTTTAAAAATGCATCACCTTTTAGGGAGGTTATTCAAACTCCATTTCTTTTTGATTTATGCTTTTAACCAGTAAGACACAAGAACCGCCATTACTTTCCTAGTTGGCCTTTTAAGTTTGCACGACTTGCTATCAGCTGTGGGTTTTTTTTTTTAATTTTATTGTACTGTTAATTTTAAATGTTTAAATCAGGGGTGTCCAAACTCGTTCCTGGAGGGCCAGAGCCCTGCAGTGTTTAGATTCAACCCTGCTAAAACGCGCATACTATGTATGTCTGAAGTACTTGATTAGCTGGATCAGGTGTTTAATTAGGGTTGGAGCTAATCTCTGCAGGACACCGGCCCTCCAGGACCGAGTTTGGACACCCCTGGTTTAAATCAACAACAAAAAAATAAATTAAGTTTAAGACTACGACTCCTCTCTCAGCCAATCACAGTGTACATGGTTGGTAAGCGTGCTAACATCATCCATAGCAACAAGGTCAACCCTGCAATACTCCCTTTTTACTATTCCTTTTAGTAAAAGTTTGTCTCTGCAGCTTTGAGTAGGTTCTAAAATGCTTGGCTAAAAACTCTCTTACTGCTGTTTAGAACTCTTAGTGGTAAGAGAATGTTTAGTGAATACAGGCTCTGAGCTATTAAGGAGCTTGTCCTCTAGGAGTTTAACAGCACTGTGAAAATTGATCATGCACTTGAAGAACGGTCAGAGCAGTGTACTTGAAGAAGCTCTGGAGGACATACTAAGTTCTATATTATATATTTGCTGAATTAAATCTAGGGTGTACTCATTTCTGGAGTCTTTCATTTAAACAGTGGCTAGTTGACTTACGAGTATTAAAAGCATGTTCTTAGCGATCACTAAGAAATTGCATATTTGTAGTTGTGTAGTATGTTAACCTAATGTTACTTTTAATATAGGAGCTAGAGAAGCTTGTTCAAGAGTTGGAACAGAAATGCCAGCGTTGCAGTCCTCCAGCACTCATGCAGGACAGCTCCATGCAGACAAATCCACTTTCTGCCACAGAGGAGTCTGGTATCATGTTTAGCGTGACTACATGTGTATAATGCAGCTGTGTGGGGGGGAAGTTAGTTTTTCTACTGACTGAATTTCATGTATTGCAGAAAGGTTCAAAATACTGTACAAGGAAAAGTGTGCGGTGGAGAAACTGTGTGTTGGGAAACAAGAGGTACATTAACCTTTAGTTGTCCATAATAGGTTTGAGTGGTTGCTTGTGCCATTTTATGATGGGTTGGGTGGTGTTTTGTTTTTAAGTTAATTGTAACTTACGAGCAGCGGATCAGTGAGTTGAATGAGACTCTGCAAGAAGCTGGGGAGAGCTACATGGAAAAAATTGCAGAGGTCCAAAATCTACAAAACAGACTCTCAAATCAGGTAACAACACACGCTCCGATGAAACCAATTTTATGGCCTTATGCTCATTATAAAAGTTGTTGTGGTGTGGGTTTTTCCTTTCGTTTTAACAGGAACAAAAAATGGAGTGCTTGCAAAGTGATGTCGTGGCCAAAGAGAAGGAGATAAACGGTTTACGGCAAGAAATGGCCAAACTGGCTAGTGATTCTGCAGGGCAGCCTCGTCCAAGGTGTGGTCTGCTGGTCAACATTAAAGAATCAATGACGCCACAATCTACAGGAAGCTTGTGTCGCACAATCAGAAAGTCTGTGAGGGCAACAACCTCTCTAAGGAAAAAGCCATGCTGATTGCATGCTTTGGAAGCGATACTGTAGCACTGTTGAATATTTTATGTATTTTTAAATAAAGTCTAGGTTTTAACCGCTGGGTTCTTGTTTTATCAATAATTGTGATTCACATGCTGATACAATATTCACTGCCCAGATGATTCTGAAATTTGTAGTCTATTTGCCTTTCTATTTTGAAAGTCTAGTCTATTTTGCTTTCCCCACCTTTAAAAACTAACGAACATTTTACACTAGATTCCTATCAATCCTTAATTCTTATTTTCGCTTAAGACCTAATTAACAGAAAAAAATGCCTACACATGCTTGATCTATTTAAAGATATTTTGCTGTTAAAGGGCTCTGTAGAACTGAGTTTTTCACAAATTACTTGTAGATATGGGTTGAATCATTTTAGACGCTTCCAAAACTGTTGCAATGCATATGGTAATACAATCATTAAATGGACAAGGTGTGTTGCCACAACTTTTTCTGTTCTAAAGGAGTGTCCCAATCCTTTTTTTTGTTGTTGTAGTGCAAGTACAAGCCGTTTGGTGATGAGCTTTTAGCTCCAGACCTTCAGATGGCTAGGTTACTTTTGGCAAAGAAGTGTGCAGTATGCAACTTCAGAAAACACTCTTAAGCCCTGTATCTTACATCACCACTCTGGTCAAACCATGTTGTTGGAGGACCTTACTTGTCAGCAGTTTTTATTGTTGACTTTGTTCATAATGTTGGTTAATCTTTCAGACCTAGCAGAGGTTGAAATGTCTCACTTCTGACTTCAATGAATCAATCACACCACAAGATGGCACCATCTCAACTAAAACATTTAGTGCTCTACAACGTCAGAGTATGCACACTGGAATGCCTTTAGCTAACTTCTGCAAGGCATTGATTACACTGGACTGTCAGAACCCTTGCAATGTGCTAAATTACCACCTAAGCCCTTGATTACTTTAAAATTAGTTTTATGCAGCATTATCTCTCTCTCTCTCTCTCTCTCTCTCTAGCTTATTTCTTAGTTACATTTACAATATGTCTGTTTGTCAGCATGATATAAATCACACTTGCAATAATGTCAACAGTCAGTAGGTGGCACTTGATGGCATCTGACTTGGTTCCCAGGGTTGGAGCTTAGGTCAAGCCCCAGCTCTTAAGTCCAGAGAGGGGGAGCTGGTGGTCAATCCTATTTGTCTCTACATCGACAGATGGGTAGACAAAACTGTATGCCTTTTCTTACCTGCTGTGATTGTGAAAAGAGCTCTGACGTGTCCTTCAATGTGACATCACCACTTCTCTAAGATATATTTAGCTTAGTCATGATGATGACTATAAAGCATTTAAGGACATTCGTATGGGTTTAACAATGTTCTAGCTTTACTGTCCCAGATCTACTTTTTCCATATTTAAAACAATATCTTATAAAAACATTTTCGTTTGTCATGGTCAGGTTTTTAAGGATTGAAACACTATGCAACTTCAATTAAATTCATTTATTATTTTTTAATTTCTTAATTAAAACATAAGGATAATAATTCAATAATAGGCCGAAACGTGTTTTTTTGAAATAATTTTTTTTATTGTTTAAAATAACAATCACATTTCAGTACTTAGTTTTTATGTATTTGTGGTTACAATTAAAGTAATGTGAAGTGTGATGAACAAAAATAAAAAACACAGCTTTGTAGACGACAACTTGCTTTTTATGTAAAGATATTTATGGAAACCTATGTGAAAATAAAGGAACTGTATGACAGTGCTCAGTCTGACTTTCATGCTGAGAAAAAATATTAGTTCATTTAAAAGAGGATACAAACAACATGTTTAACTCAAATGATTACATTTTATTTCAGAAACATCAATAACATATCAGCTGCCATTGATAAGAGATGCATTTTGATAAAACAGTCTATTTTTTGTGATGTGCCTTTTATTTTTCTTTGTTGCTAAGTCAAATAACACATTTTTATTATATACTTTATTTGGCACCACTCTTTCCTTATTTTTAATATTTTATGTATAACTTTTCTCCACTACCAGGAGCTATTTGATTACATTTAGCCACTTTTTTTAATTTTTCGTAACACAAATGAAGATACTTCTTATTTCGGGAGCTCTCTGATCCTCCCACAGACAGCAAGGATCGTTAAAATCCGTTCCGTTTTGAAGAGTATCACATAGGTAAAAAATACATTAAAGTTTTATGTCAGCAGCACCATACACTGATGCACTGTTTGTGTTGTTTGGAGTATTTTAACAATCATCTTTCTACATTACTGAGCCTTGATTGTGTAAAGAAACACTACAGATGCCATCAACCTAACTACAGTACTACCACAGGCACGGCACTGCTGTTACCCTTCTATTGCTTCTTTCCAAAAGTTTTCTATACACATAACCTATGCAGATATAACTGTGCCAAATATCACTGTTGATCACTGTACAGCAGGAATACTAATAACACTGCACTGCGTTTTTGAAACTGTGTGCCAAGTTGTTCAATATTTAAAAATATATCTTGAGTCTTTTTCAAAAATAATTAACGGCATACATGATTACCGACATACATTTTTACATTTTTACCAATATTTATCAATTACTTTTCAGAATATATATCACAATCTGAAGCAAGTTTAAAGAATGGGGCAGTGCTGTCCACAAAACATGTATAGAATCTCCAGTGCATCAGGTTCTACAGAGTGTCTTGAAACTTGTGCACTCTGTCCTTTGGTTGGCTGATTAATGACAGGAGGTGTAGTTTCTATTATTGGATGCACCTTATTAGCTGCTTTTTTGATGTCCGTTGGTGTGAAGGCAGTTACAATGCTGTGTTTCTCAGCCCAGCATTTTGGAGGCTCTGTTAAAGGAGTCACTTTGTTTTCTATTTTCCCATGTGGACTGTCAGGTTTTTGACCACCCGGCTGTGTCTCAGAATCACTGGCATTTGGAAGGTGAAAGTAGGTGATTGTCCTCCCTGGGCACTCTTCCTCTAGCTCTGTAAAAGAATGATCCTTGTCAGGTGCCATAGAAGAATCGCCAAATAAGGAATATGGAATATCCTCTTTTCCAGAATCCAGCTCTGACTCAGCCAACACATCCTTGTCTTCTATGTTCTTAGATGTGTCTTCACTCTCCGAACAAGATTTCAGATTTTCCCTAAGTAACCAGCGACCCTTATCAATTAAGACTGCATCCTTGGGTCCCATCCTGGCATTCATAGTAACACAGTTCATTGACTCATTTAAACTATCTACTGAGCTTGTGGCATTAAAGTATAACAAATCTGGAATGGCATTTGCGTGAACCTCATGGAGGGAAGGCATACTTGAGGCATTTGCACCTCTAAGACCTTCTCTCTTCTCCACTCTGTCAGTTGAAGAAGATCTCTTCTCATCGGAATTACATCCTTTAGAGCCTTTTCCATAAAGCTGCTCAATAGTTCTTTTTACATAACCCTTTGCAATGGACAACCTGCACATGTTTTTCTCTTCTCTTGACACCTCTGAGGAGGTTAATAATTGGTAGTCTTTTTTGTGACAAGATTCAAGTTGGTCATTTGACAGTTCAGAACTTGGGCTGCTCAGCTGTTCCTGTCCATGCTGTGGGTCTGTATTGCTCTTGGCAAGAAACATGTCTCTGATGGATTTCACTCTGTTGGTCTGAATGTGTGCCTCTGAATCTTTAGCAAAATCACTGTTTTTGGAATCATAACTGAATGCTAATGATGATGAGACAGAATCTGTTGATCCACTTTCTGTGGTTTTGATAATCTTGGATGCTTCCTGATTGGTTACACTGATGTGGTTCAAGAGCCTTTTGTCAGTTTTTTGATCTGTAGTAAAGGATCTCTTACCCACTGTTTTTTTCTGGTCTTGACTACCAATAAGCTTTGCAGCAGTACTTGCTGTTGCCTCCTTAAAATTATTCTCATTTTCTTCATACTCAATGTTTTCTTCAGGAATCTCAACACAGTTCTCCTGATAGATGGTGTAGCATTCTGGTGGTTCTAGGATTACATGTTCCTCCTCAGAATAAGTCCTACTTTCCATACAAACGTCCTGGTGTGTTATTGAATGTTGCATTTCATCCACTTCTATATTTGATTCAATATGATTATGAGGGATATCTTGCACCTCAGGTAATTCCCTTTCTGTTCTTGTCTGATTTTGTAACTTATTTTGAATTTGAATGGCCTGAAACTCATTTAGCCAATGTCCTGATTTTGTCTCTGTTGAAAATATCTGTTCCTCTCCATCATTTGGCTCAGGACTTTTCCCATTAACATCCTTTTCTTTACTGAAATACTTATCTCTAGGAAATGTTCCATTCTCCTCCTGTTGGTTGACCATTTCTTTTCCAGAGAAAGTGTCTTCTTCTTTTCTTTCTTCTCTTGCTTTCTCCAACTCTCTGTACATTTCTGACTCAAAGCATGATTCACCAAGTGGAATTTCCTTGCAGATATCAGAAACAGGTATGGTATACCCTTTAATTTCTTTCTTTGTGTTGTAAAAGTTTTCATATCTCAAATCCTGTTGGTATTTATCTTCAATCACAAGATCCTTTTCAGGTCTTTCCAGTGAGCCTACCACGGAAACCTCAGGATTGTCAGTATCTTTAAGATGTGCAGTTATAGCTCTATCAATAACTGAATTAACATACATGTTCACACAATCTTCCAGCACAAAATCTGATAAACTATCCGTTTTCTCCTCAGAGTGGAGCTCTGAAAATCCATTCATTTTAATTTCTGGGAATTCTATCTGGTCTTCTATCTGGTGGCATATCACGCTCTCTTCTAAATGGTTTAGGGCTGTCAACTCCTCTCTGATTCTTTCTGGAACACCTAAATGTTCCATCAGCACTTGGATAGCATGTTCTTCCTCCTCTAAACATGAACTTCGACTGGAATCACTCACAGTGGTTTCTGGTGTGGCACTGCTAAACCTTGCTTTATTGATCAGTACTTGAAAGCCCTTCCAGTTCTGTAACAGCTGAACAGATGCTGAATTGTGAAGGTGGAATAGACTTATCTTTAGATGCTCTGCATCTTCAATTGCTGACAATTCTTTTAAAGATTGCATCATGCGCATAGCCTCAGAACAGCTTAGGTCGGCATCAGCCTGACCATATGCATTTAAATGGCTTAAGCCATCCTTTAAAACCATAACACAAAGAAAGGCAAGAAGTACCATAGAGGAAGAGCTAAATGTAGATTCCACAAGTGAGGAAAAATCTGGCACACATTTAGACATTTTTGAATATGACCATTTGTGTTGTGTGATATCATGAAGCGACTCAATGTAGCAACAAAGCTGATCAAGAACTGGCTTCATATCTGGCCTTACAGCCATTTTTACTGTATAGAATTTGTATGCTTGCAAATCTATCAGTTCTGTTGCAGGCTTTGAATGGATACCAAGTGGTTTCCTCAACATAGTATTTTCTGTGTCATTTGAGTCGGTCTTACTTATTATCTTAGATGTCTGTTGATTGTCCCTTGTTTTTGTTAAGTGATCATTGTTCATTTGTTCAGGCTTTTTTGCCCTTGGTGAATATAAACAAAACTTTTTCTCTTCCAAAGCTTCATTTGTTGATGGTTGTATTGTATTACAAGATTGATAACTGAACATGGATGCTTTTACCATTGTGTTATTTTTGGGTATAGTTTCTAAAGAGGACTGGTTAAGCAGTGGCGGTTTTACTTTTGTACTACTCTGTAGCCAGAGTTCAACATATTCTGTTGTTTGCTGTCTCAGCATGCCTTTTGTGAGTGATGCTTTTCGCATTTTTGTCTTTGGCAAAGTGTAACTACCAGCTTGCACTTGGATGTTGTTTTGGTCTTTTTCAACTAAAAAACAGCTTAGGTCATCTGTTGACTGCTCTGATTGGGGTTTTAGAGGCACATTTCCATTACTATTTCTCCTTTTCAGAAGTTTTTGAGCAGCTTTTGTTTGGGAATTCCTGTTTATTTTCACAGCCGCTTTCTGGCTTGATATATCAATTCTTTTTTTCTTTATTTCTTTCAGAATGTCAGTTTTATTTGCCCTTTGTTTTCTTTTTGGAATATCAGACTTAAACAAGTGATTCTTCTTTACTACTACTCTAACCGCCTTCCTCTTTGTGGTTGTACCAAGAGTAAGAACTCTTTTAGATGCTGAGGCTTTTGAGGATGCGGTAACTGGTGTTGCTGCCAGCTTGACGCTCTTGGTTGAGTCTTTCTTTGTTTTGTCACTGGAAGTACTACTTTTAGAATTTGGGGAGAGTACACCTTGTTTCCCAATTGACTGACATTTGATGGTCGTCAAATTGTCAGATTTGATATCTTCATGAGGTGAACTGCCAAAGAACTGCAAATTATGTTGGGTTTTCCCTGATAAGTTCTCTTGACAAGCCTGCTTTTCATAAATATGCAAAGGTGTCTCATATATCTTTTTTTTTATGTCCTGAACTTGGAGATTCTCTGAACATCTGTAGTTGCTCAGATGTAGCCGTGTTGTTGTGTGAATTTCAGAGGCCAGGTTATATCGAGGTTTGGGTACAGGGTGGTTACAATGCTGTTCCATACAGTATTTCTTCTTCACATCTCCACTGTCCCGCTCTTCCATGTCAGAATATGAATTATTTTGATATTCTGTATCACTTTCTGTCTTGATGCTCTCAATGGATTCTTGTTTGTGCTGTACCTTGAGCAACTCTGGAAGGTGGGAAAGCAGTGAGGGTATTAGCTCTAACTCCATGCTTGCAGTACCTCCACTTATCTCAGTCTCTTCATTTACCTTATAGCCATCCTCAGGGCAGAAATGGTTGCTGTCATTAGGGTCATTCTCGCTGTTCTCAATAATAAGTCTATCACTTTGAGGGGATAAGTTGTCGGGGAAATTAGCATCCGGGTCAGGACAGGAAATAGCGGCTGCTTGAAATTGATTGCACACACTGGAACGACTGACTGTGGTTGTCCAATGAATTGTTTCCTCTTCTTTAATTGTTAGGCGTACCTTCATTTCTACTGTCATACTTCCATCTTGATTGACTCTGAAAGCTTTCTCAATGTCATCATCAGAAGGCATGTGTGTATCACCATCCCGACTGGTAATTACTTCTGTTTCAGTAACTGACTGAAGATGCTGTCCACGTTCCACTTCCACAGAGCCATTTGGGTTGCTTGGAAAATCATACGTGCTTCCTGACATACTGTTTTGTATTTGATTCAGAAAGTAGTGTTCCGAAAATGGGGAGAAGGGACGTGATTTGGTGCTGCTGTACTTCTTTTTTCCTTTAGAATGTTGGTGATATGTAGATAAAATAGGATTCCAAAGAGAGGTGATAGATGCAGATGTTCATTAAGACCAGAAATTGTGTGGTCAGGTCAGGACAGCAAAAAAGCATTGCAAGTGAGAAAAATAAAGAACATACAGAAGCAGATTAGAGAGAGCATGTATGCTATAATCCATATTGAAGGATGTAGGTCACTGTAGGTATTACAGTAGAGATGAATGTCTCAGCACTTGCTTAAACTAGTCTCGATAATAGATTATCCTGACATGTGGTTCAATGTATAAAGCATTTCTAATTAGGAATCTATCAAAATATTTTTTAGAAGATCTCTTGCAAAAAATTATTGGATTCATTACTTTGTCCTCATTATTATAGTAGTTGAGCTCAGAACTAAAATAAAAGTAAAATGAATAATCTTACTGGTTATTGGACGTCGCCGTCCCACTCTTTTAACTGGCAGCCACATTGCTGGAGATGACTTCTGAACATCATAGTTTCTTTTTTTGAAAGGTTCCCGGCCAGCGGCCACCAATACCCCAGAGCATAATATCAATGCAGGAAGCCCATCCACCTAAGATAATGTGAAAACATTTTTATAGTGTATCAACAAACTATCTTATACAGCAATTGTAAGTATAGTAAGTAGTTATCCTATAAGATTACATTTGAATTAATTTCAGTTAATCAATTGTCTAGACAGCGTTTCCCAATCCCAGTCTCTACTTGTTATCCTTGTTATAGCACTAGTGTATAGATATATGCATGTGAGCTGCGGTGCATGATGGAATTATTCTGCCAAATTTGATTTGCAGTCTCTTGACATATCATGCCGTTCACTTTGACAATGGGTTTATACGTAAACTGTTTGAGGTATCAAAAAGCTTTTAATCAAAAAGCTTTTTGCCAGCATGATCTAATGGTGATCTATTCTAGGTTTGGGGGTTTTGACCTAAATCCAAAACAACTTCATGGGCTGCTTCAGGATGTTGTGTCAAAGGCACAAGAAATTGCCAATTTGTCAATGTGTTAGTAAAATAGTAAGTAGTAATATTTTAATGCCAAATTAAATATTGTAGACACCCAAAATGGCCAGCACAAGGTTTGAATTGTCTTCTTGAGCCAAGGAATCAGAGGGGATCAAACAAGTAATCAAAGTTACTAGCATAAACATAACTTTGAACCTGAAAAGTAGATTTTAAGACTCCAACTTTGATTAATCTATCAACTGTTCTCCATCTGTATGGCAAATTTCAACATTTTGGTGACCCACAAGTAGCGATTACTGGGGTTCAATCACCAATGACAAATGTAAACAAAATATGTAATAAAACTGCCATATTTTAACCCTAAGAGATACAGCCTCAGACTCTTTTTGTCATCATGCAAGTCAATTAGTTCATAATGATGGTGTTTTAATCAATTTGTCTATAAGAATAAATTAATATAAATAAATTTGTGTATCAACAAGCTGGGTCGAATTTGGTGCATATCAGACTAAAGGCCTAGAACAAGTAGGTTTTCAAAGTAGGCTTTCAAAATTGGTGTCCCCATCATTATCCAAGCAATCAATCAAGAACATTTTCATTACAATAAACAAAAAATAATAAAACACTAATTGCTCCCATTTTTGTGCCCATGGTCTAAAAAAGAGGTGTGTTCAGGCTATTATTGATGGCTATTTTGAGGAACTAAAAATAGACTGCGTCATCAACCAACTCAAACCTGGTCTAGGGCCCTATTTTAAGGATCTAAACACATAATCTAAGGCGCGTGTTGCAGGTGCACTCAGGGTTCATCTGAATCTACTTTTGCTATTTTAACAACAGGAAAATGGTCTGTGCACCAAGACACATAGTCGAAATGGGTTGTCCCTATTCTCTTAATAAGTAATGGGTGTTTTTTGGGCTTAACATGCCATAAACCAATCAGAGTCTCATCTCCCATTCTCTTCAAGACAGAGTTGCGCTCGCTCCATGGCAAATCACTATTTACATGCTGGAATTTGTATGCGCCAAAGCTGAAAGCTTCTCAAGATCTTCTGCCTCCTCCGGCTTTTAGTTCTTTGACTGAACAGGTACTCCATTTGGCTGAACTTGAACGAATTTGAAAATACATAATATTATAAAATACACTGACTTGTTAAACACACTGATTAAACTGAGGAGTTCAACGAGTGAAGTGGCCAATCTTTCAGTTGCGCAAATAGGCTAAAATGCGTTTGCTAGTTGAAACATGTGGCGCTGAACAAGAAAATGAACTGAAAACTAGTAAACACACAAGCACTGTGCCTTACGCCACATTGTGCTGGTTGTATGAAAGGGCCCCTAAATTCTAAAGTCAATGGGGCAATATTTTTGGTTTTTTTAAAGTGTGTGTTTTTGAAAAAAAAAAAGCCTCTGGGCAGGTCCCCAGCGGGCATTGGCTTTGCTTACAGGGATGACCAGCAGCACAGATGCCAAATATTAAAAACAACTAAAGGAATACAGTGTAAAAGTATATCATTGTGTAGGCTACATACACTATATTGCCAAAAGTATTCGCTCAACCATCAAAATAATCAGAATTAGGTGTTCCAGTCACTTTCATGGCCACAGGTGTATAAAAAAAGCACCTAGGCATGCAGGCTGTTTTTACAAATTTGTGAAAGAATGGGTTGCTCTCAGGCGCTCAGTCAATTCTAACGTGAAACTGTGATAGGATGCCACCTGTACAACAAATCCAGTCGAGCAGCTACATCCAAGTCATACATCACCAAGTGCAATGCAAAGTTTTGGATGAAGTGGTGTAAAGCACACTGCTACTGGACTGTAGAGCAGTGGAGACGCGTTCTCTGGAGTGACGAATCACGCTTCTCCATCTGGCAATCTGATGGATGAATCTGGGTTTGGTGGTTGCCAGGAGAACGTGTTTGTCTGACTGCATTGTGCACGTTATGCCTAAAACATACCCAGTACTTATTAAGAGAACAGGGACAACCCATTTCAACTATGTGCCCCGGTGCACGGACCATTTTCTCGGATATGAATACTTCCTGAGTACCATAATGTGTCTTGTAATCATACCCAATGTGTTTGTAAAAAATACAGATTTAAACATATAGAGGCAAATACACAAACTATGAGACGATAATAGTATCACATGGCGTGCTTGTCATCAAATTGGTTTACATATTATTTGAGAACAGTTTGGGTAATCAACTTAAATTTAAATTTAACTTCATAATCCAACTAGAACCTTTGGTGCTTGGCCCCTAATTATGCATAACAGAACATTTAAAGTTAACATTATAAATAAAGCTTGTCTGGTGGTCTAAATGACAAGTCTCTGATTCCCGTCTCTGTGTCCTATCCCAGATTGCAGTGCAGTATAATAGGATGAAATTGTAAAGAGGCTTATGGCCACTGGGCAGCACGTCTTCCTCAATCTGTAAAGACTATTTATGCTCACTCAAACACTGGGTCAGCTTGCTTACACCAGAGACACAACTGACACGGTCACAACTGTAATCTCAAAAAAATATTCAGAAAATATGATAATGAGTAATTTCCTTTGGGTTTTATTCCAAGCCCTATATTAGGGTCACCAAAAGAGCCATTTTCCCAGGACGTGTCCTTGCCAGGATTTCTGCATTGCTTTGATTTAAAGTACCTCGAGAGCGCTTTGAAAGCATAAGGATCCAATTTCATACACCAATCAGTCTGCACGCAAACAAAGCCAAAACCTAGATATTGTAGTCAATATAGAAATCCTGGCCAGGACGCGTATTGAGAAATGGGGCTTTGACATGCAATGACGTGTGGACTAAATTAAGAAAAACTGTAATTAACGTGATTTGGGGTACAAAATTCTTACCCTTCTTCCATCAGTTGAATGTAACCTGAGCACCGGGAAGTGCATGACCTCTGACATGCGATCTAACAGTGCTTCAAATGAGTATGTTGTTCTTCTCTGCAGCATCAGGGTGTGCTTCACTTCTGGCTCTCCATTACGAAACAGTACCAGCTTCTTTGGTGTGTGCAACAAGATGGCATGCTCATTCCGTTTTGCGCTACAGGTTCCACGTTGAGCAGAGCTATGTGTATACCAAGCCAAGCACCGGGCGCTCACAGGACGAGCGTGATACCAGGGAGGCAGTTTCCGGCGTGCTCGTTCCAAGTCAATGGGTTTGACGGTTCGGCGATCAGAGCAAATGTAGGAGTGACCGTGATGCAACTGATCGAGAGACCGAACAGCCGTATGACCACGAGGGGTTGTAATAGTGCGCACACCGAATGGCAGCGGCACACGCTTGGATAGGCTGTCCAGAAGAGCCTCAAAAGTTTTAAAGGTGCGGCTGTTGATAACCACAGGCAGACCGCTGAACTGAGAATCGCCACTTTTATAAAAGCACACACGTTTGGAGGCCGTCGGCTCAGCGATGTGTAGTGGCCGTGATGTCATCTGAGTGTGGCCGCTGGTGGTAGACTGGGCCTGTGCAACAGCCTTCCGCACTATTGGAGCTTCACTCATGATTGCAATTTACCTGCACGGTACATAAAAGGCAGGCGTGATGAGGGTAGAGGAAATAACAAACAACTCAAATAGATATAATGTCACTGATTGTGGCCAACACAAAATATTCTCAAACCATCAGTCTGCACATCCCAGAGTCTTCAAAAATCATGCTGTCAACCAAAAACACATTTAAGCGAAACCATTTTTCAATATGATCAATATTTCTGAAAACACCAGCTTAAACATGGTGATTTTAAATATTATTTAATGTAGTTAATTCAATTATTTAATAATTATTTAATAATTACAAACATTTATTTTCTCTATGCTGGAGGAAAAATATAGAAATGATTATTATAAACACATACCGATTGACCACTAGTCTGATTATTAGACAGACAGTAAGTTACAGACTCACCGTTAATGGCAGATGTTGTTTACTGTTTCACAGACCTGGATTTAACAAGCACTCGAACAGCTCCAAATCGTCATTCAGCAATTTAATTTAGCTTAATACCACTATATTGATATTAACAAAGATCCAAAGATCAGGAAACAAGCTTTAGTTCGCAAAGAATGTCTCAAAGTGTTTTAATAGATTATATAATAATCTTTCTTAAAATATTTTTTTAATAATGACTAGAATGATTATATAATAATTGAACATTACAGTTTTATATTTTTGACAGTCAGAAGGGCTATTAGTAACAGCATTATATTTCATCATAAGACTACCATAATTTTCTTTTCATTATGAACAGCATTATATTCCATCATAAGGTTACCATAAAGAAATCCTTTTTTTTTCATACACAAGGAAACAATTATTTAAACTATGTAACTCTAAGTATAGCTTCATACAAAGAAGATTTGTTCCACAACAACAAGACATTACAAGACTCAAAAACAACTTTAAATAACAAACTCCATGTATAGTCATAACATTTGAAGAAAATACTCACAGTGTTCTTCATTTTGAACAGGAATTACATTAACATAGACATTTTATCGCACCAAACCCTGTCATATCCTGCATGGAGCAGCCCTACGATGGAGACTAGACGTTATTTTGAGCAACTGCTTCGCACTTCATTTGCTTAATCTTTGCTCACTTGTAATCTCACCAACCAGGGACAGCATTACACATGCAGCCCAGCTTTAAGAGTGTGTGAGCTGCACTCGCTATTATCTACTCTGTTGATCTACTACAGCCTTGAGGTTTCTCTATTTTAGCACCATCACAAGCACACTAACTATAGGCAATCCCTTATGTAAGAATAAAAACCTTTAACAAAATACAGTCAGTGACAATGGAAAGTGAACTAAGAAATAAACAAACATATAAATAAATAAATAAATGCTATTCATATAATTGAAATAAATTATTAATAGCCTATTAGTAGTGTTATTCAGTCATTTAAATCGTAAATCAGATTTTTTTTTTTGTGAAAAAATCAAGAATTTAATTCACCTAGCCTTATCACCCAGCCCTTTCACAAAGTGAAAATACAAACAAACAAATAAATGAATAAATACTCTTGAACAACAATGGCATCTGCAGAAGAAATAAGCCCAAAGTGTAATAAAATTTAAATTAGCAATAGATTTATTTTGTTTTATATTTGTGATAGGCCTATGTTAAATAATTGTGCTATAGCCTAACATACCGTTTTGATTTGTTCTACATTTCAACTTCTATTTGTCACGATAAGTTGTATTTTTACTGTTAAATATATTTAAAAAAGCAACCTAGGCTACAAATAAATCCTTATGAATATTGCTAATTAAATTGATATTTGTATTTTACTGCAATCAGTTGTTATATCAATGGCTTTTAAAATCTAAAAATGAATAATATTTCTGTATCACTGAACTGATTACATTGGCCTTATACAGTTAGCAGCAGCTATTGTTAACCCAGTATTCGTAATCAACTGTACTGCCATATCTGACCTGTGGTCCTCATTACTATATGCTGAAATATCTGGCAGGCATGTGTGTCTCTATATTTAACCCTTTGCAGTAGTTTAGGCGCCAGCTTCAGATCACAGAGCGAGCATGCTTATGCTTGGAAACTATCCAAGACATGTTTGGGATAAACATAGAATTTGCACCCCTTTAGTGAATGGCTAAGGTGAAAGTATGGAGGTATTTTTTGGGCAAAACAACTGTGCTTGTGTCAGTGGAATTTATAGTTGCAGACATACACGTTTATTAGTAAATTTGAAGTCACAGACAAAATATGCAAACTTGTAGATTAGGCCCAAACCTGCTAATAATGTATATGATTTTCGCGTAGGGAGCTGCTATCAGTATGTAAGGAATTGAAATCCTTTTGAATGAGTGCTCGCTCTGTTCACTTTCACTTTTGACTTGGCGGTCAGTGTGTTTTAATTCCAGTAAAATGTGAAAAGCAGATGTTAACCGGAAATGTGTAAATACTGCTGGCTCATTTTGGGTTGAATTAAATGCAAGACTAGTGTTAAATGTCACTGTTTATAACATAAGACATTCATCCTTTCGATTTTGGGGACATAAATGGGAATATGAATTAAAAGTATATCCCCTGAAGGAGGGAATGGAAACATCCCACCGGTGACCGATGAGAGACAGAGAGACCAATCTACTTCGAGTATAATAAAAATCGTCTTCCCTCACTGACCTTCCCTCTATGGGGTCATGGTGGGCGGAAATAGCAGCAACATAAACCTTAAAGGTGGATGTGGACAGCCTATGCTCCAACCCTTGCTGAAAGAAGGAAAGGTCCTTACTGTGAAAGGAACACCATTTGACGAACAGGTTCTACTTCAAAGCATAGGAACATCTAGTGGATGGTGCTCGTGCTGAGTGCTACCTCCTGGGGGAGGTCACCTAGAACCTCAGCTTCCAGTCCAGGACCCACACATGGAGTTTTCACAGGTCTGGACGCGGATGCCAGAGTGTGCCCTGTCTCTGGGAAAGCAGGTCCTTCCTCAGAGCAATCGGCCAGGGAGATGCTGTAGCAAGGAGCATGAGTTCTGGGAACCAGGTCCTGTTCGACAAATATGGAGCCACTAACACCAGTGTTTGCCAGTGCAATGGGTGATTTCTGGAGATGCAAACAGGTCAACCTGAGCAGCTCCGAACCGTCTCCAAATTAGCTGGTCGGCCACCCGATTGAACATTCCTCTGATGTGGATGGCACAAAGGGACTTCAGATGCTTTAGACTCCAGAGAAGGAGGTGGCTGGTGAGTTGCGACATGTGACGGGAGTGTAAACCGGCTTGCTGGTTTATATATGCGACAATCTGAGGCGGTTCAGGGCAAGGCCTAGTGCGAGCAGCTCAAGGCAATTGATACTACAATGTAGTTGTGGAGCCAATACTGTGTGCCCGCTATACCTTGACATAAACATGTGACATTGATGATCATTAGCACTTGTTTGATATAATTGTTTGATCATACACCTCACTATAATCCTACAAAATCCCTGACTTTGTGCCAGTGTTCCTATAAAAACTGATGGTGGTTTGGAAGGCAAAAGGTAGTCACACCAAATATTGATTTGATTTAGATTTTTCTTTTGTTAGCTCACTTTACATTTTGTAAACTGACAAAAATAAACAGTCTTTATTCATATTTCTTAAAGCATTCTTTGTTTACAGCTTTACAGCATTTTTTCACACCTGCCTAAAACATTTGCACAGTACTATATACATATACACACATATATACATATACATACACACATATATATATATATATATATACACGCATACATATATATATATAGCAAGCTGGTTTAAGAAAAACTGACAGGTCATAGTCCTGCTCATACTCATTGGTTGTGTCACGGGTGTGGTTAGCAGGAGAGCACACAATGAGCATAAAGGTAATAGAAACGCTTCAATCTACTCAGAGATGAAATAAACAATATAATTACAGGCAGACAGGACAAAACCACACGCACATAAAGATGAGATCGGACAAACAGAACTGAAACCACAGGACTTAAATACTCAACGGAATTACTTAATAAATAAGACACAGGTGAAAATGCTAAGACAATTAACTAAAGTAGGTCACACGGAACACATGGCACATGACAAAAACAATAACACAAAGGCCAAAGACGTGACAGGTTGATATTGGAGAGACATATACCTGAGAATCAATCTCATTTACAGAAACTGAAGAAACAAACTGCTCATATATATATATATATATATATATATATATATATATATATATATATATATATATATATATATATATATATATATATATATATATATATATAAAGAGACTCATAGACCCCAGCATGTGTTGGAGTTCACACTGGTGAGCGAGCACTTTCAGGTTGGAAATAGGTCTCTCACTGTCATTTGTGCCTACTGGCTGAAGGGCAGTGCAGAGTACCCGGCCTTCTTGTGGTGTCTCGGAGGGGTGATGGAAAGTGCTCTGACTGGGGACTCTGACATTCTGCTGAGAGACTTCAGTGCTCATGTGGGTGATGCTAACGCCCCCAATCTGAACAGCTGATAGGTACCCGTGGGCCAAACGGACCGCGGCCCAGGTGGTTGTGGACATAAAAACTCAGGAGGAGTTCGGTGAGGCCATGGAGAAGGACTATCGGACGGCCTCAAAGAGGTTCTGGCAAACTGTCTCAGGAGGGGGGAACCTCACGAGGAGGAAGTAGTGCCCTGTTAATTGGCTGACTTCGTCTGAGGGCATTGTCGGACGGTGGAAGGAATACTTTGAGGGTCTCCTCAATCCCGCCTACCCATCTTCCCCTTAAGAAGCAGAGGCCGGGGGGCCTAGAGGTGGACTTGGCTATCACCCAGTATGAAGTCACCAAGGTAGTTAAGAAGCTCCTCGGTGGCAAAGGACTGGCAGTGGACGAGATCTGCCCTGAGTACCTTAAGTCTCTGGATGTTGTGGGGCTGTCTCGGTTGACACGCCTCTGTAGCATCGCGTGGAGGCTGGGGACAGTACCTCTGGACTGGCAGACCAGGGTGGGGGTTCCTCTTTTTAGGAAGAGGGACCGGAGGATGTATTCCAACTATAGGGGGATCACACTACTCAGCCTTCCCAGGGTCTATGCCAGGGTACTGGAGAGGAGAATTCATCTGATAGTTGAACCTCGGATCCAGAAGGAACAATGTGGCTTTCGTCCTGGTCGTGGAACACTGGACCAGCTTTATACCCTCTGCAGGGTACTAGAGGGTTCTTGGGAGTTTGCCAACCAGTCCAGGAGTTTTCTTGGTTCTCATTCCCAGTGCATGTTGGACTCTGGCAGGGCTGCCCTTTGTCATTGGTCCTATTCATTATTTTTATGGACAGGATTTCTAGGTGCAGCCGGGGTCCGTTTGGTGACAAAAATTACACTAAAAGAAAAATGAGTGTAAAAATAATTTTAACAGGTCACCTTCAAAAGCAACCTATTTATTACCTTTCGTCCCTTGAAACCAAACAACTCTGATTTCATGTTGCATGTTACTTCCAACCTTTTCAAACTTCAAACCCCTTTAAATTAAAAATGAAAAAGAAGATTTTATGAAGTATATCAGGCCACTGATTAATGGCCTGCCACTGCTTAAATGGGACACAAAAGTTAAGTAAGGACCAAAGTTTGTATAAATGACATTAACATTCAGTTATAAAACAAAGATAAAAAAATAAAATGAAAAAAGAAGAAAAAGAAGAATGTCACTGACGGTAAAATACAGTGTATTACAGCTGACAACAATTTTTACACATAACAATAACACATTAAAAACAATGGTTTGAATGCACCAAATACAGTCATAAAGTAATTTGCTGTATTTTTTTGTCAAAGGTTTTTTGTAAGGGGAAAGTTTCTAGGTTGATCAGTCGAGATCAATATAAAAAACAGTATATTTATACTTGCCCTGACTAACAACAGTTTGTCATATTTTGTTCTTCACAAAGCTGTGATGGATCTAAGAGTGGACTAAAGATTAGACGTTCTCTACTAATTGTTTTAAAAAAGCACAAGAGCACACTCTGATGGCAATGTGTGAAACGCCATGTTTAGCCCGAAAATAGTGCGTTGGATGTAATGTAGATGGTCAACTGTTATACATATATAAATATACATGGATTTCACATAGTCTTCATAAGTCTAACCTATTTTAACCTCTTTAGGACTCTCCTCTAATGACAACATTACATTTTAGTGAATATCTCTGAGATGATACGAATCACAGTTTTGAGTTTGGATGTCCTGTAAAGAGCACATTTAGGGCTTTACAGAGACACCAAATGATGGGATGTTTGACCACTCCCTCTCCTTGGTCTTCAAAAAGGACTCAAATTAATTTAGGGACAGCCTTATGGAAATATGATAATGTTTTGTAACTATTATTTAAATCAGTCAATTTTTTTAATATGAGGTTTCGAATCAGAATGTACGTTTTTGTTATGAAACAGGATGTTGATTTCACGCATGTCCTCACATGAGGACACTGGGAATAAAAGCATGTTTATTTTGCATTTTGGGAGACGTATCAAATTAATAGGAAAATAAACTATATCTCAGTATTGTATGAAGTATCATATATATTTATGAAAATCTTACACTTTTTTTTATGATATGTTGCTCCTAAAACACATTAATATGAAAATTTGATTTAGTTTATAGATACATTGTATATACCTGTTTTACACACATTTTGCCAAAAGAAAAATGGTATATCAAATAATTCTGTTATAACTGCACTGTGCTGGTTTGGATATTATTACAAGAGAAAACTATAAACAGAAAATCAGACGTGATCATAACTTTATGATTCAGAAGCATACTTCGGACACAATGTTTCTGACACGGTCTTAACTTTCTAAAAACTGTAGGATCAAAGTTTGCATATGACAAAAAATACTTAGGGGGCATTAATATAGAAAATCAGACCAGTTTTAGTTGGGACAAATATTAAGTTGTACAAATGTACGAAATTTCAAAATAAGACTTCATTTTAATCTCCATTCCTGTCAAAATAGATTGCTTTTGGAGACTTACTTCTAATAGCCAAACCAGTAACAAAATAATTCCTGCGTGTCAGATATATTAATACTTCTAAGGGTCAAATCAGTGAAAAATAGTTTATTGTGTCATTGCATAGAGCTACTATGCAGTGTGAGTCTATATTTAGAAGCAGCACAACTGGAGTGCGTTTGGGAAAGCCGTGCCTATGAAAGTGATAAGGCCAGGGAGGAGACACATATTTCAAGGATTATAAATTCCTGTCACACGGACGCGCGCACACACACAAAGGCACATTCCTTGTCAGACAGGAGACATCCCATCGATTGCAGCTGCTTCTCATAGACACCGTGCCTCTTTGCCTTAAAGCTTGAATGAAAGTGTTAAATACACACACACACTCACCGATGAAACTCGTAGCTTTTATTAGTTTTGTATTCTGTCTTTCAAATATATATACACGGTTCAGACATTGTAGATATTCAGTGTGTGTGTGGTATTTCCTACTATATGGGGACCACAAGTTTAGTAATGGCAGTAATAGTAATTCCAGTGAAACAAGCGTAAATCATACAGAATTAAGTCTTTTTGAAAATCTAATAATGGTAAGGGGATATAAAATACAGTTTATACAGCATAAAAAAACAATTATGCCTATGGAATGTCCCAATAAAACATTGAAACCTCAGTGAGTGAGTGATTGAGTGTGTGTGTGTGTGTGTGTGTGTGTGTGTGTGAATGTCACAGATTCATACGTGTCACTGTCAGATCCATGACAGTCAGTTTGCGTCCTATTCCAAAGACTGTATTCATTTCAAATTTGTAGGTTTTGTATTTTGTTCCATTCCTGTGGAATAAAAAAAAACCCTTGCCGTTATCTCAGATGTGGATCCCTGACATCTATAAGATCAAATGGACACTTTTTGTGAGTTTTGTGAGTTTTTTTTACAACAGACTTGTTGGTATGGCAACTACAATAAAGTATAAAGTCGTGTTTTTGATATGTACATTTGAGGAAAAACATGGAAGAGTTGATCCTTGCATGAAACGTTCAAGATCTCTTTCCTAGTAACGCAGATTATTGCATTCGCTGTTTTTCGAAGCAAGCAGTGCATGTTGCTTTCACAGTTTCTATTTTGCATACTTGCATGCTTTGAGACTGCTACCTCACATTCTTGCTAGCATAAATATTGTTTTTTTTCATATATAAAAGATTCTATTTAAATCAAGAACATTGAGCTGTAAATAATAATGAGATAAGCAGTGAAGGACTGAAAAGTTTACGGTGGTTCTTCGAATGAGGGTTTGACTCAAGAGGGGATTTTACTATGCTTTCTTCCTTCTTTCTTGTTTGTCCTCAAAACTGAAATAATATTCTAAAAATGTATACTGACTCTGCAAGGGTATATTTCTATACATCTCATTTTATGCTGACAATATTTACAGCTTTCTTATTGAAAGATTCCATGAAATAGCTTCATTAGCACACTTTTCGTTCCTGTGTCCTATGCATTGGTTGAGCTCTTCTCTCACAGCCACGAACCAATACAGAGTATTGGACCAACGTTTTTATTTGCCCCGTGAGCAAGACATGTCCAACGTATTTTGCAATCTGTTTTACAGGGGCAAAAAATCGGATATGCTACAGCTAATTTATATACATGTATCATACAGATGGCCTCAAGGCTAACAAACATGGAGTAAAATCCACAAAACTCATATTATGATTTAATATAGCGATTTTAAAGACATTACGCAGCTGCAAAAGTTAAACATTGGAAAACACATTTTAAGGCCTCTGAGATTTCATTAGACAGCTCTATTAGTTAAAAGTACGTCATTCCGTTTTCCTAATAATCGGTTACAGTGAAAATGTGCGATTCAGGATTTATCAAAAAGAACATCAAATCTCCTCAGGAATTACTGTAGCCACAGTAGTACACAGCAGTGCTAGCATCAGACAGTACGGTTGAGATTAGGTTGGACCCCTGTAATGTTACATGGGGGACCGCGTAAGTAAGGCATTGCTCAAACTCCACTTCATCCGCCATTTCAGTAGAACTGCGATTGTGAGCTGCTGCGGGGACCTGTGCAGGTGCGTGAAGGTCAACAGGAAGTGACAATTCCTCATAAGGACGCTTCAGCTGAGAGCTGTACCCGTAATGGTCATCTAAAGTTGAGGGACAGTTCGGGTAATCGGGAGGCATGGCTTGCTGAGAAGAAGAGCTTTTGTTAAAGATGGTGTGAGATATGGGGTGAGCGAGGGAATTCAGATGAGCACCAGAACTGTGACTGGTTTGCGGTTTGGCACTCTCATGAAGAGCTTGCTGGGGGTGAGCACCGTTTATTAGACTGAACTGCGTGGTGCTGGAAGTGTGTGAGCTGGGATCGGCGTGCGTGTTGACGTTGCAGTGGAAATGTGTGTTTGCGAGTGACTTCATGTTGGTATGATCATGCATGTTGGGGAGAATGTTTGGGTTTTCCTGAAAGTGGTGCTCTTGGTGGTTGTGGTAGCTGTATGCTGACTGGTGGCGATTGTCCTGAAGATGGGCAAAAAACTCCCCAGCGTCCATGGGAGAGGGGTCAGGTGTGGGCAAGCTGTAGGGTTCGAACAAAGTCTGGGTCTCGCAGTACGGAGGCAGTCTAGCTTGGGGCAGTTCCGAAAATCCGACGCTCATGCCGTCCATGCCCAGAGGGTCTGAGCATCCCCGGCCCCGTGAAGCACAAAGCTCGGGTCCAGCCGTTTATTTCGTTTCACTTGTTTACGACGCCGTGGCCGATATTTGTAGTTCGGGTGGTCTTGCATGTGTTTCACTCTGAGACGCTCTGCCTCCTCAACAAACGGACGTTTGTCCACTATTGGTAAGGCTTTCCACGATTTACCTAAAAATAAAATGAAATGAAAAACATGATATCGGTTACTAACTTAACTGAACTTTTTTCATATATAAAAACAATTACAGAAATACATAACAGAAATACACAGAGATTTTGACAACATTCTTGATATTTAAGAGTAATATCTATTGATGAATACATCTGATTTGCTCTATTCCAGAATTTGTGTATATAATAGCTACTTATCACGCTCGATGCAGCATTTCATACTATCAGTAATTAACATTATTATAAAGCAACTATGGACAACATAGAAAGGTGGCCTTAACCACTATGTACTTACATCAAAAAAACGTACTACTACTACTACTTATTGTGTTCGTAATATATTGCAAACCACTTTTGCTGCTATTGAGATGGGATACAGGTAAGGTTAGGGACAGGTTTGGTATTATGGGTAGGTTTAAGGGTGGATTAAGATGTATGGGACTGGGTCAACAGTCTAAATATGAATGTAAGGAAAGTTATTATATATAGGTATTTTCAAAAGTAGAATGTAAAAATGTAAAAACATGTATGTACACAATAAGCGCCAAATGATTAATTTAAATGTAAGCACATAGTAGTTAAGGTCACCTAATGTAAATGTTTTTGTTAAATTATTATATAAATATATATTACATTAAACGATTATATTATAAAATGAAATGTATAGATTTTAGCCATTTTACCACAGACACATCATTCGTAGTTTCATAAAAGTGCTAAAACTATTCATAAAAGTGCTAAAAGTATTGTAAATGGCTGGTATATATTTAATTTTTTATTATGATATATAAACTGAATAAACTTAATGAACTTGATTTATAAGCAATGATTATTTTGATTTGAATCACTCTGTTAAAAGCAATTTCCAAACATATGAAAAAGCCAAAAGAAAAGAAAAGATTTTTTTAAAATCTCTACTCACCAAGCATTTTACTCAGCTCTGCATTGTGCAGATCCGGGTTTTGCTGCGCGAGCCTCTTGCGTTCATCTTTCGCCCACACCATGAACGCGTTCATCGGCCTGCGGATGCGCGGCTCGCTCTTTCCGCGCCCGGGACCCGCTGAAGAACACGCCTCGTGTTTTGCTTTCGTGTCAGAAAGGGGACTGAGCGGGTCCCCCCACGCGCACTGCCTCATGCCAGACATTAAGACTGAGCTGGTGCCTCGGGTCTGGCTCGGGTCGTCACTGGCGTAACCCGCATCGGGGCTGCTCATCTCCCACTCACCGGGCGCGTATCCTTGGTGATCACGGATGAAAGTAGAAAGTAGCGCCTCCGATTGGTCTAATGAGCGTATCCTTTAGCGTTCTTTGCTCAGTTTCCCTAGTTGAAAGCATACAGTGTATTCAATCGTAAGGTCAGAAGTGCATAGAGAGTTATCAGGCAGCTTTAAACTCGGCAGCCACCAATCGCGTCCCGGGTGGGCGGACCGCTCCGTGAAAGGTGTGAAAGAATCCTTATTCAGAGCGCTTCGCCTCATGGGAGGCATTTAGTTTTTAGGGAGGTCGGCTTTAAACATAAATAAATAAAACTAAATTATATATACGAATCATGAAACATATAGGTTCCGACCTAATCTATCTCCCCAAAAAAACATGCATGTATAGCATCAATCTCACTTTTAGCTACTGTATCATTTAGGAAACATACGTTTTTTTTTAGCTTTAAATATTTGTTAGAAATGTAAATGTAAAGTTTGGTTTGGGATTAATACCCTGCCACCAGATGCAGCCTACCTGAATTTGCAAACAGTGCTAGTAGTAAATGATTGTCACGTGCTGATAATGGCATGGCAACTGCGCAAGAAGAGAAGGTGTCACACTGTATTGTATGCGGTGTATTATGTAAAGGTACTCTCATTTTCACATACCGTTGAATGAAGTTGTAGTGGGCTTCACCAGTAGTGTCCGTTGGAGGACTGGATCTAATAGACTATAGTGCGAAATAGGTAATGTAATTTATATTAATAATACATAAATTAATTCAATGAATTTAATGAACTATATGCATGTAAATGAAAAATGTTCATGTTTTGAGAACTGAAAGGTCCCTATCTGCTAATGTGCAGTGTTACGGGAGCAATTGGGAACTTTACTAAAACCACATCCTGTTTTTGCTTACCTTGATTTGAATTTTTACTAATCATAGTTTGGCTAGGCTACATATTTTTTATACGTACAGAAAGCATTTTTATTTTTATTTCTTCTGTGTGCTAGAGAATCACGACTTTATTTCGCCAAAACACAAAATCACTGTCCCGACATCTCAAGCCAACCTATATCATATACATAAAAGCAACAGTGTGTATTTTCACTGCATTCTGGCGCAGAGCCAATGCCCTTCATACCGTCACTGTAATATATCATCTATTCTACGTCTGAAGAACCAATGGACCACATTTGCGTGTTTGTGTAATGGTGAGTGCGAACACATATACAGCTTCCGTCTGACTCATATAAAGTCCCCCGGCACTCAGGAGCCAAAGCTATTGTGTAATTCCCCACAAAGGCATGCCTGGCGACAGTATGTGTGTATATTCATGAGTGTGAGCCTATGTGTGGATCTATCGGAGAGGGAGAGGGTGTGTGTGTCTGAAGGCGGACAGTATGTGCTCCTACACCAAGGACAGGAAGCAGTTTGTGGGGGACAGGAAATGCAGGCTGAAACACTAGTATAGATAAGAGTTTGAGACCTCTCCCATTCACACACACACACACACACAAGCTGTTTTTATACAGCCAGTTATAAATACTAAAACCTAACCCTAACACAAAACACACAAAAATCTTTATTTACTTGCACTATTTTTGGCAGGGAGTTTTGTGTTCAACTCACTGCTGGGTACAAATTTGTTCCCAAAATATGGTTAAATAGGCACACCCACCCCTCACTCCATCCCAGACTCCCCTAGGCCTTACTGGTGCCTCACATACAGTACATGTTAACACTCTAAAAAAAGGTAGGCAGAATCAGTAGGGACAGACTTGTATTGAGGTCTGGGCAGGCAATGGTCAGAGCCAGCAGGGCAGACAGAACCAACAAAACAGACAGATCTTTAGCAGAGGGGATCTTTGGGAGGGGACCACCTTGTAAAGAGTGTGACGTTCAGGGCAATGTTTGACCAAGCACGGGAGGGGATGAGGAAGGAGGCTTGTTGAAGCATTCATTCTGGGCATAAAATGAGCTGGCAAAACAAACTGATGGACCAGCTCAACAACAGAATGCCGTAAAAAACCCTTCTAGATGGATACTTGCATTCTCCTCAATCCTGAATTGCAATCATTCTCCGGGCATCTCAAGTCATCCATACGGGTCTCTATAATTATCACATCAATGGCCCAAATGACAGCCGCTACCACCTTCTAAAGCCAGATAATTCCCAGGGAGTCACTGACAAGGAGAAATGCTTATTAAAAGCACAATTAAGAAGAAGATGCAGACCATTAGACAACATTCAGGACTTGCTTAAAGACATTCCAGATATCATGGTAGATCATGGATTTCAGACATATCTGCCACTTTCTCCTCTTGAGGAAAAGAAAGACCTTAAACTTAATAAGCTCAGGTTGTCCCAAGGATACAGGATGAGAGCTGACAGATGAAACTGAACCAGAAGTTGCATTGCCTTCCCCATACACTGATCATTTGAAAACCTTGCTTAGGCAAGGTCAGACTAAGCCAACTTCAAAAAACTAGCCGTATCAAAGTCCAACAGTTCGTAACCCCACACTGGCTTTCATCTGGACAAAAAAAATGTGCTTAAATTCAACATACAGACTACAGCCTACTGCAAACTAGCTCATTCATCCTTTGAGGAGGGTGAGCCAGGTGATAGCTCAGAGCCAGTGCTAATGATGGTTCAGAGTTAGTTCGAATGGCGAGCCTTCTAAGAACAACTTTGTCTTTCCACTAGCTAGAGAGCCACCACAGAGCCAGATCTTACTGAAAACATGATCTCAATATGTTTCAGTTCCCGTAGCAATGCTAGCACAAAAAAACAGGCTTCTTCGGGATGCATGTGAGGCGCTGTGGGAGTGATCCAAAAGGATAAAGAGCCGTCTGCTTTCCAGTCACTCACACCGGTACCAATACACTTGGTGCTGATGCATTCCGAACATACCTAAACACTGTCTTCATTTTCAAAACCAACTTCAGCATCCAAACACAGCTAATTCAACATGGTCGTGTCTTTCTGTTGTGTAAAACATGGTGGTCAAAAGTGTTTTGCTGTTTTCAAGGTAACCCCGCCTCCAGCCCAATGCAAGCGTTTTTTTCCTCTAGCCCAGCAATGTCTTGGTGCTACTCATGAACCACTTTTCCTGGTTTAGAGCTGGTGCTTTGGGTGTCAAAAACAAAAAACGATTTGAAACCAGGCTCTTGCCCCAAACCAGCAGTTGAACTATGCTGGTGGAAAAGGGGTATGACAGGCCGTGGTGGAGAGGAGGAAGCTAGGAGCCACTGGATCAACGGGCCGAAGGCAGAGACAAGGGCTGTGTTAGACGCAATGGAAAAATGCCTTGTTTGTGCGAATCAAAGCATAAATGCATGTACAAGTTAACCACAAATACAAAGCTTAAATGTTAACTTGTCATCATTATCTCTTCTAACTGCTGTTATAAGCCTTTGATTGAAACCAATACACCTGTATAGGTAATTTGTCCAAATCCCTGAAATACGTCAGAGTGTATGCTACAATTGCGTCCCTATTGGCGCATTGCGTTTTTCTTTTGCTATTTGAGAAAATAGGAATACTGTACACCCACATATTTTTGGAACTCACCCATTCACTGCTCTTTACGTTAACACAACTATAACGACTAGAAGAGAAATTTGGCTGCTATACTGTAGACGTGCAGAGCAGAGAGCAAGCAGTTCTTGCAGAGGTGATGGAAGAGAGATGGACAGCGAAGTTAGATGGTGAATCTGGTTCTCATGTAGGCTGAGGCAAATGACAGAGAATGCCGGCTTGGTGCCTGAATGGACAAGGGTTAAAAACGCAGCTGGCAGGCCATAGGAAACAGGTTGGGAGTAGATAACTCAGGGTCCAAAGCAGGCCAAAGACAATAATCAGGCAGAAAGGAAGGTTAAGACAGGCAGAAAACCCTGAAGCCAACAGGCAAACAACAATCTGGCACAGAACAGCACAAAAGGCAAATAAATTAGGCAGGAAATTAAAAGGGTAAAGAGGGAGAGCAGGTAAACGTAAAAACATCAAGGAAACAAAGGGTTAGGTCCTCTAGTTTTCTCTTGACCGTACATATCTCAGTTTTTATGAATGGCTCCACTGTTCTTAACTGTCAAATCATGTAAATAACAACATTTCTGCGATTTTTAGGTCTAAGACCATTCTCAAATTCCTCACATATCACCGCTTTGCACGTGCTGCACTTCAGATGTTTGTACTAAGCGCCCTACGAAGTGACATTCTGACATGATGGAAGCGTATATGTTCCATTCAAAGTACATTAAAGTGTGCGATATATACAAATATGCAATATGTTACACTTCACACTTCTCTAGTAGTCTGTGTGTGAATGCTCTGAATGCGAATGAAACAATAAATCCTAAACACAAAGAAGAAGTTTATAATATTTTTGGTATACCATAGGATATCCACAACAGTAAAAGAACCAAAACCCCAGAAGATATCGAGCAAATAAATATAACAAACAATGGAGTAAAAATGACAAAATATTTCCACAGAGACGGAGAATGGCTTTTACTGCTGTGACATGAATTTATCGATAAAACAGTTTTGCAAGCTACATGACATTTCTTAGTAGCAAGATTCTTGAAGCAGTTTAACTTGCAGCTGGACCCTGCTGAGAGAAGTACGCAAGAATTCACGCTCGCTTTGGAATTTGCTACAAAAGGTCTGAGATGAGGTGCACAAAAAAATGCTAGTTTGAAATATACAATATGTCAGATGTCAGATGTCTTAAAATAAAACATCTGAATAATATACATGTGATTGTGACTCCAGAATCTTACTAGAGAACTAACGCACTTCTGAAGTGGTGATCAACCAAATGGTTCTCAAACAATTAAAGAAACACTTTCGATTTTTATCGACTGGAACCAAGTGATTAATGCGATAGAAAACACTGTAATGGTTTCCACTGATTAAGAAATAATTTTGTTTATTTGGGTGGTAATATTGGGCCTATTATTTTATTATAGAAGAGGCAGGTAAAAAGGTAAATCTGCCTGTGCTCCCAAGCCATCCTTGGTGCAATTGACTTTCTTCTTTCAGACAAACAGTTTTTTCCTGGCTTTTTCAAGCTTGGCAATGATGGTGAATGGTGGCCATGATTCGGAAGTACTGTGTCGGAAAACTACATATGAAAGAGCCAGGATAAATGAAAACATAAAAACTCTCTGGCTGTGTTCGTCTGAAAGAAGAAAGTCATATACACCTAGTATGGCTTGGGGGTGAGTATTTAATGGCGTAATTCAAATTTTTGGGTGAACTATTCCTTTAAATGCACATATTTCATAAGGAGAAATCTTCCCCCACTTATTTTTTTATAACATTACAACAATACAAAGCAGAAAATGTATCAAGTTGTTTAATTTTTGTTTCTAATTCAATAACACGGGTTGGCGTATGTTCCTGTTCGATTTTTAAAGTTAAATATTTCCTAATGAAAATAGTGACCATTTCAACCCTACATCAAAGCATTGCCAACCACACATACTGCACATAAACACACAAGATGCTGACTAACCCAATAATTTATCATTTTAATTAGCTTTGCAATGAGTTACCATTTTAATCATTAAAAAATAAATAAAAAATAAAATAAAGTGGGAGCCAGAAAGAGAAAAAGTGAGAGTGACATACTGTCCCATTGTTCTGTCAAATACAGATATGATGACCTGGGAACTACGACCTGAGTTCAGCTTTGGTGAGAAAATGTCAGAATAAGATATTTTAGGCCACCATGCACACACAGGCTCAAACACAGACATATCAAACACTGGATATTGATTCTGACTTTATTGAGTGAACTGCTTTGATTCAAAGATAGGCACGTTTGAATAAAAGTTAATCATCATCTGTCGGTGTGCATTAGTGCGCAAAGAATCGATCTCTAAAATCTATGTGTCATATATGACCATCTGGGGTACTGACCACACACACACACACACACACACCTTAATTCTGTCAACCATGCCTTTACCCTAATTCTATTCACTCTAAATGAAACAAAATGCGTTGATATAATCTCTTAAATGATGGATTCTGACTTATTTCCCACTGTTATGCATAACATACCATCACTACAATCATGCAAGCCTCGTTTCCCTAACGTCTCTCTCTCTGGTTCTATCTCTCTCATTATCTATGCATTTATAATTCTGCTGGTCTTTTCATATTGCCTGTAAGAATATGCTTCTTAACATCTAAACTGAACTGACTGCACTCATTAAAGTTGAACCAAGAAGTAAGCCAGGAAATTAGACTTTTTGTCCTTAAATATACTGTAAATTACACGCGTGCACACACACACACACACACACACACTCACAGATAACGAGAAGTGATTTCACACTTTAGCCTCTCTACTAACTTCCCATGTGTGCGTCAACCGAGCAGCTTCCCTCTTCTGATCTCTACACAGATAGAGCGTCTGTCACTCAACACACATCTAACAAAATGGGGATTTTCCATAAATGTATATTTTCATATGCAGCCGCTTACAGAAAACTAAAACGACTCACTAGTCTGTATTCAACAGGGTCCACTACATTACATTTTTCAAAAGTGAGGACGTTTTGGACCTTGCAGGTATTTTCATACCTGCACATGTGCATGCATAGGACATCACCATGAGAGACTTTTTAGAACATCCATGAAATATTAACAATTTGTTTATATTTTATTACTTGGGTGTGTTTGCACAGTGTTAAGTGGTTATTAAGATGGTTGCTGTTTCTAAATTTTAGGTAATTATTATTTTTTTTATGTATGTATGTGTGAGCAGGTCCTGCTGCCTACACTTAATAAGAAGATTTAAAAGTTCTGGCTCAGCACCATTGCAAATAGACCTTATCCCCAGAGCAAACCTTTATCAGATGGCCTTGTGGCCTTACAATAACACTGGCGCTATCAGTCGAGCACAGGCTTTATCTGGCATCCCTGCCCTATAACAACAATAAATACACTGACTCAGTTATGCGTCCAACCTCAGTCCAGCCTCAGTCCAACAGCAACAAATAGACTTAAAGAAAAAAAAATGATTGAATCAAACGGCTTCACTTTAAATGTAAGCGTGTATTCGAAAGCTTTTCATGTATTTGAGTAGAATTACTTGCTATGTATTAGCCAAAGGCAAGCAATTTCTAAACACATATATTTGTGTATGTATAGTTGTGTGCATTGTGGTGACCAAACGTCCCCAATAGGTTAGTGAAACACACACACACAAATACACACACCAAGTTGTATAATTGTGCACATAGGGGCCACTGAAACTGAAATCCTTGAAGTGTAACATTGGTATGCACCATCTTCGGTACACTTCTGCTAACATTTTATTTAAAAATGAGTCAGCCATATTTACAAAAAATGATCTGTTTCAGTGTTTTCAGAATTTCAACGATGGACAAAGACAATGTAATAATTGTTTTCACTAGAGTGAGCCGCTAGATAAGAAATGCTTGTGTGGCTGAATATTTCTTTCTTTCTTTTTTTGAGGTAATTCTTCTTTTTTCATAACATTATAACTTTGCATTCCAGATTATTACTTAGCAGTGCGATCACGTGTAGATAAAACATAGAGCATCACTGTGTCACTGGGGAGGAGTATAGGTAATTACATATTTATTTTCAGGATAGCACGAAGAACGAACCATTCACATTGTATGGTAATGCTGAGACCACACACACACACACACACACACACACACACACACAGAGAGGGACAGAGGAAGTGTTAAATATAAATAGTGATGTGCTTGATACACTGAAAAAGCTAAAATAGCAGTGTATTTTCTTTTAATAATTTATTTTCAATAATTTCATTCAAACCAGTTTATTTTCTTCTTGTTATGTGTACTTTATTTAAAAATGGTTCTTTAAAAAAAGATTCAGATTAACAATAGCAGAACCCTTTTTTAATTTAATTCAAACATTGAAATATAGCATATAACATAACATATATAGTGCCATAGCATAAACTGTCTGGTTGTGCTGCTCTTCTATCTAGAAATACGGCATATATTCTTAGAGCTCCAACTTGACCAACTAGTGCCCAGGTCAGGATGCAGACAGACCGGCTAAACCGACCGTCTGCTAGCTGCCTCACGTCACAGGAGGCAGTTCATTCTCAGCACATAGAGACTCTTTCACCTAGATATCACACTATAGAGACTGTGTCTGTTCCCCGAATTAGAGTACGCTGAGAACGTCCAAACCAAATTAAAAGCAACGATTTAATTGATGTTCAGCAAATAAAAACATTTTATAACACAGAGAAGCAAATAATAAAACTTAGACAACACGTGTCAGGACCTACTTATTGTTGAAATCATGCTCTAGATTTAATACTGTCACATGGAATAAACAGATCTTAATGGCGTGCAAGAACTCTGAAAGATGAAAGGTAGTGAAAAACAAAAAGGCCCAATTTTTTTTCAGGAAACTATCTTCATTCTTAGAAAAATCGTAGTAGCTGTGAGGATCCAATCTGATATCAACTTAAAAATCCTATTATAAACTAGGTTAGTGGATGATGCAGGAGGAAAAGATACTATCGAAAACTAAAAATTATTTACAAATAAAATGAATCTTTTCACACTGATAGCACCCCTGGACCCGCTTTGAAACTATGCTATTGATCAATGCATCCCTACTCTAAACTAGCCCAATTGAGTTTTGAAGAAGGGAGGTATATATTTTTTGACCCCAGGTAAATCTGCATTCCAGGGGATATGATATCACATTATCACATCAAAAACATCAAATATCACATCAACCCACAGACATCAGGCTTGACAACACTTCTATAGTGCTTCAGTTCATTCAGTCAAAATAGAGGGGAGGAAGTTATTAGGTTGACAAACAGTTTGAAAGGTCCTTCACAATATTTGCCCATAAGTTATTCAATAGTTTTCATTGGATAAACAATTCATAGCATTGATTTATTGAAGGAAAAAACACTCTGGAAAATGGTACTGTGGGTGAAGAGGGCATGTGCTCAAATGGTAATGCATCATTTACTGTGTTGTTGATTTGTTGTGCGTTTTGTCTATTTGATCAGCGCTGCAGTCAATCTGCTCCACAGCCAATCAATCATGCTTTGCTCTCATACATGACAACTAAAGGCCCTATTATTAATCCGGCCCTGCATACAAATCTTTATGGCATCATTTTACCTTCATATTTAAATTGTTTAATAAGCTGTTGATCAACAAGACATTTGATAGCAAGAACTGCCCATGCTGCGCAGAGATATTACAACAAAACCTGCCCAGGTTTTTTTTTTTTCAAATAATGTAATCCCCAATTCATTTACTGTTCTAAAATCCATGATTGCTTTGACATTGTATGAATTAGATAAACCCAATGATAAACTAGGTTATGGATGATCATGAGGATTCTTTCACGATCAAAATTACAGTTAACAAATAAAATGAATGATCCTAGATGAACATTGGACCCATAATTATTGATTTGCAATGATTGGATCAATGCATCCCTAAACCTAATACTATACCCAAAATGTATTCTTAAAATTAGTGGAGGTATATATATTTTTGATGGGGTTCCCTTGCTAAGTCTGATCATGAGCCTAAAATCTGATTGGTTGCTGGACAATGCAGATCTAGGAACATCTTTTACTTGGTAAAATCACCTTCACCGGAGTGAAGAACCTTCTCTTTTCTGTTGAGTTTCAGATGAGCTCTGAAAAGCATGCTGCAAAATGTTTAAGTGCAATATGAACCAGATTGTGCCAAGCTGAACATGGTCAGATACATTTGAACCCAAGCTCTATTCCATCTAGTGTTTCATTGGAAGAACATTCGTTCGATTTTTCATTTGTTATGACAATTCATAGCATTGACCTGCAGATAAATGGTCATAGATGAAATTACACTACTATTGGAGGTTTTAGGCAAATAATGTAATCCCCAATTCATTTACTGTTCTAAAATCCAAATATACAGTAAACAGTAGGAATAATTAGATAAACTGGATTTACATTTACTTTAGTCATTTATATGATCATGATATTCTTTCACGATCAAATAACCTGATAGGAAAGAGTAGGAGAAGAAGAAGATCCTAGATCAACATTACTGTCCATAATTATTGATTTGCAATGATTTATCCCAATCCCCTAAACCTAATACTATACCCAAAATGTATTCTTAAAATTAGTGGGAGGGGATTGCTGATTAACAAGGGTGTAGAAGCAGCTAAGTCTGATCATGAGCCTAAAATCTGATTGGTTGCTGGACAATGCTGATCTAGGAACATCTTTTACTTGGTAAAATCACCATCACCGGAGTGAAGAACCTTCTCTTTTCTGTTGAGTTTCAGATGAGCTCTGAGTCTGTTTAATTGTCCTGTATGGCCAATCATCAGGGTTTGAATTTGATGGTCAGTTACATCTATAGAACCCAGTGTAAACTAATGCCATCTAGTGTTTCATGAAAGAACCCTCCTTTTCGATTTTTCATTTCTTGCCACATTCTGGACCATCTAAAGAGGTCTGGTTGTAGAGGCTGGGAGGCTCTGCTAGGAGGCGTAATAAGTAATCCAGTCTACTCAGGACTAGTGCCTGGACGAGGATCTGTGTAGCGTGTTCTGATAGAAGGACTGGATACAACGTGTGTCACATGCCGTATCCATCAAGCACATCGTAGTGATCTACTGAATCATAGCAAGACAGAAAAATATGTTCAAAACTGTGGCATTGTTTTTAAAGTCAAACTGGTACTTTGTTTGACAGCGCCATAACTGTTTAAGGCGTCTGAGCTGAAGCTGGCAATACACATTGCTTTACATTCAAGCACTCTGACAGTGAATTATTTAGGACAGCGGTTCTCAACCTCCTTTACTCAAAGGCCCCCTTCCTCTCAGAATCATTCTTAAAAGTATTCATAAAAGAGATGATAAATTAATGAAAAATGAAACCATTGTAATTGTGTGGAAACTCCACAATCTGAAGGAAGCTTGCGTAAGTCAGGTCCTCTGTCAGGACAAGCTTTTTGGGGCGTCTGATAAGTTACATAAAAACCACTGATCCTCACAAACCTCTCTAAAACATACTTCTTCGGTGAGCATCTGTGATGAAACAGCTGCTGTATGTTCATTTTGGCAGCAAGGTAACTATACAGAACTGTGTTTAAGCCGAAACGTGATGTTTTAGATGTTCTAAAAGCACACATTCAAGGGTTGTTTCCGGATCAGTATGTGTCTAACTCATGATTCAGGACTGCTGTAGGTCACTGTATTCGTAGATGTTTAGTCTGTATTTCACACAGCACGATGAGAAATGAACTGAGCTGCTCTGAAACACAGAATATGCACAGCAGAGGTGCTTGTTTGTGTTTGTGTTTGTGAAATGCGTGTCACTCAATTCAGCTGTGATCATCATTTCCAAGACTTGCTGAATATCATTTCACAAACGTACGCCTGGTTTTCACACAGCATCTGATGTGTCCGTTGGGGGGCTGTACCGTATGAGCAGATCAGAACAGAACATTTTTAGAAGTGACACGAGTAAGAGGTATGTTAAATAATCACTTAAGTCAAGTGCAACAATTAGCTGAGTCATTAATGGTTATTAATGAAGTTTCAGACACATAGTGTTTAGGCATCAGTGCATGTCTCAAGGTTCTGGATCAATATAATGATTTGAAATTATTCCAGCTTGTTAGGAATAAGGACAGAAACCAGAGTGCTATAGGCATCCTATTTCGAATACGTGCTCTTTCAGAAACTGGTCACATTCTACTTAGTATGAAGAGTTTCAAAAATGAAGCTTGCAGATGTAAATTGATGTGAAAAACACCCAGCTAAGCAGATTCTCAGACATGGGTTTGATGAAGGCAAAAAAAAGAAGAAGCCATTGTTCCATCGTGCCATACCTACATTTACTCGAATTGTTTATTCTGATTATTCAGTTTGTAAGAAAAATGCAATGCATGTATAAGTTGCAAATAAGTTGCATAAGTTGCAGTTTTATTATATCACGAGCTGAGACCAATGCAGTACATTACGCCACAGGTTATCAATTAAGGTGCATTGATCCTTCATTTTTTACAAGCATCGTAGGTAGGCCTCCAAAACACTTTTTCGTGGCTTACATCATGCACTAAAACCCATCAAAAGTAACAACAAGTGACCCCAATCTCACGGGAACGAGGTATAATTCGTACCGATTCGTATATACTCACTCACGCCAATTCATACGATTTTTTGCTAAATCGTACGTATTTTACGAGCTGGCAATTCCCATGAATTAGTACGAATGACTTACACCTCACTGGGCTTTTAGACAAATCCTACACAGTCTCACAAGTGAGGTCGTAACGAATTAGCATCTCGTAAAATACGAATCGGTCGTGAGACTCTATTGGGAGAACGTGGCGCTTGCGAAACTGTAACTAACTAATTACTGTAGCGCAAGTATTTGTAATTCGTTAGCTCAAACCACTGCCTGTATCAGCCAATCAGATTTGAGAACCGTACAGAATTTGATGTAATCACTTCCGGCTAGTCTGCTGCTCATCAAGCTCTTCCTACAGTGCTTTGTTGTTGTTTTTAAATTAGATTTACCTTTCTTATTATTATAGATTATTGTTAGATTTATCGATTTAAGACTGGAAAAGAGCAGTCGAGCTGACATTACGCCGAGTTAACCATCCAGCCGAAACACATCTCCTTGAACGGTGCATTCGAGACTATTCCACTGAACGAATATTTAAGGGATTCGGCGGATGATTAAAAGGGCGACTTCTACAGCACACTGCCTCTCACCCACTTTAAGCTGGCCTGGGCGTTGACGTTTTATCAGGCGGGATGAGGACGGGTTTGGCTGACAGCGGATAGAGTTACAAAGAAGTAAAACCCACTTGTTTTGGCCAGTGAGAACTTTGGAAATGTTTTCTTTGTAAAGAGAATTAAACAGATTCTTGATTTTACTTCAGTTTCTTTTTAACGTACAACTTTAATTCTCCATTTCCGCATTGCAAACCACGTGTAATATCTTTGTAACAGCACACAAAGAAGAGTAGTATTTCAAATTAAAAATCACTAACATAAATATTTAAATTATATTGGCTTTCTCATTGGGAGAAATATGTCCCATCTAGAAGTGATAAGCAACCTGCTGTTGAAAGCATCTCAGCCAATCAGAATACAGGACTTTATTTGTTATGTAAATATAATTTGATGGTATTTTTTATTAATATCAATGTTTTTAGCTGTGATGATTGTGGCTTTATTTATTGATTGATTCATTTATATATTTATTGTAGAAATATAGTGTTTTGCTTTTAAGATTTGCGGGCATGCTGCTAGCCCACAGCTAGCATGCTAATCATAAATAACTCACTAAATAACATCTTCGTGCCATGTTGACAGATAGTTTATTTATATCATTCGAAAAAGCCAACTTTTCAAGTAAAGTAAAAAAAAAAACAAATTTATAAATACACACTGAAGTAAAGTTGAACATGAGCAGTAACGTTTGCGTTACATATAAATAAACGCTATTTAATATACATACAAATATCGCAGTAAGAATTCATCGCACTGGAGGTAGAAAATAAAGTCTCTGGACAGCAGCATTCGAAGTTTGTGCTTATGGCCGCTCGTTGTGGCTCGCGGGCAGTGCCGGATTGAGGTACTGGTCAAATTCACTGCGGTCGAGCTGGTCCAACATGTCCGATCTCACTTGTTCTAGGTAGAACTCCAGAGAAGGTCCACCCAAACACAGCACACACGCGCACACTTCCGTTCCCCACCGATCGCAGAGTTCCCCCCCGTTCTGTTGCATAGAATGCTGTGAATACAGCAGGGACTCTGAGTAAGCAGCCAGGGGCAGATGAACAGAAGAAGAGTTCAGTAACGTCGCGCCGCTGTGGAACGTCGTGTTTCCATTTGATGATGTTGCTTCAAAGCGGTACGATGAAGAGTGGTTTTCAAATGAAAACCCACCGTGCGGGAGCTCGTAGGGGTTCATTTGATCGTATGGTTTCTGCGCGACTTGACCTCGCAGCATATAGCTGAGGTGAAAAGAGGCGTTGGGAGAACCGACGGTCTCGCTTAAAGCCGTCTTGTTTCCACGCTTGCTGCACTTTCGTCGACGGGGCCGGTATTTGTAGTTGGGATAATCAATGGTGTGTTGGATTCGTAGTCTTTCTGCTTCTTGCATGTAAGGACGCTTCTCTGCCAGAGACATGGCCTTCCACGTCTTACCTATGACGAACAAGCAAAAAGTGTTTTAGTTTAAACAAAGTTTTCAGTTTTCATATACGAAAAAGTACATTTAACAAGAGCTGAAGTACACTGGCAGATATAAAGCTACAACAGCTGTCAAGTTTGTACATATTACAACCTAACAGGTACAAAAGTGTACCTTTTTGAAAGGTACCGCGCAGTGACAGCTTTTGCACCTTTATTTCTAAAAGCGTAATTACAGGAAAAGTGTCACTCACCAAGTATTTTGCTGAGGTCAGTGTTCTCCAGGTCAGGGTTTAGCTGCGCAAGGCGCCTGCGCTCCTCTTTGGTCCAGATGATGAACGCGTTGAGAGGACGTCTCACTCGAGTTTCCACGGGCGCTTTAGTCTCCGGGCTGGAGCAGCTGGATTCAGACTCTATCGACACCGGGCTTGATGGACCCGACGCGGGGCAATGAAACGCGCCACGACGCTCTTTCTCCTGATGCGGCGCGTAGCGGCACTGCTGATCGAGCATCATCGTGGAGTCCATTTCGAGTTCTGGGAGCATCTGGTCGAGGTACATTCTCTTCCGGCCGGTGAGACGTTCTCCCCGCTGCACATCAAAGATCAAGAGCGGCTTTAAAAGGACGGCGGACCAATAGGGGCGCAGAGGAGTGGATTAAAGGTGTGAAGCGCCAGAAGTTTCACCTTGGTGATAACGCCGGTGTTCATGCTGCAAACGAAATGCATATAAAAAATCAAATAAAATTCGTTGCATTTTATAAAGCCATGTAAAAACAACAAAAAGTACAGTACAGAAAAAATAGGCTACTGTAGTTCGTTACACATGCAATCAATCGGAACACAATGCAAAGTATACAATTGGTAAAACACCTGTAATGAATAAACACGTCTTTAAATTGCGGTTTAGCGTGCTCTATTTCTTACTGGTGAGTGTGCGTTTTTATTAAATATCCATTTTCGGAGAAAAAAAAAAAGATGATCATATACTGCTAAAGCAGCAAACAGAAATAACTAAAAGATACCATAATTTACATCCATGAAAATTCTAGTTAACAGGAACACTTGTGATTGAAACAAAGAAATCATTAAAAAAAATAATAAAATGCATAGGCATTTTTTTTTGGAGTCCGTATTGTGTAAACGTCTTTAAAACCCCTGCTTTTGAATACAATTATTTTTGACACTCGAAGGAAAATCGTTATGGATGTGTCGCGGGCCTAATAGACCGTTTCGTGTACATTTGAAATTCATTTACACTAATGGCGCACTGCCGAACAGGCGAGTCTGGTGCACCTGTTGCCCTCGTGTTGTGAGAGATTCGGGCCGCTTGTAAATGCCCTCGGGCAGGGCAGTCAGCTATGGCAGCCATAATAGAATCATGAAAAGCTTTGACACCTTGATTAAACACAGACTCGTCTGATCAGAAATAGCCGCGCAGTTAATTCAATGACCGCAATGATCAAGGTTTAGATTTTATCTTACGGTCTGGCCCTCGAAGTAGCGAAACCCGCGGCCTGCCTTTGACAAAGCTAAGAGAGGGCCGTTCGTTAATCGATACGATCTGAGAATAATACATGTTAGACAGTCTAATGGTACTGGAGCTAATCGAATTGAAGTCGAGCGTATTGTTTTATCATCTGGCTCACGGGACCCACGTGATTGAGCATTTGTTAATTGGAGACTAATTCGATCTCCTGATGATTATGATGAAAAGCTGTTACACTTTAAAGCGGTCTTAAAAGTAGCAAAGGTATATCATAAAAGACCTGCGTAACAACAATAAAGCGCTCTATTTAAATTAATAAATTAATAAATTAATCGTTTTTATATATATTCGTTTCAAATAAACCGCTGTGCATGTGATTTTAGCGTTTAATTATAAATTAAATTAATAATTAAAACCCCCACATGCATATATTTTTAAACCTGCTGTCTTTTGATGCCAAGCTGAGAATACACTTAATAGGATGTCAAATTTACATCCGAATGGCGCGAAAATGGCTCCACCAATAAACATACAGCTTTTGTGAATTAATGCTTACACTAATAAATGATTCCTTTCTTCTGTTATTTACGGCTGGAATCCACATCCGAGCACTACATCGCTCGCGTTGGGCTTCGCTGTAGTTAAGAGTGATAATGGGCTTAGTTCATTAGTTTGAGCAGCTCAGCGTGAATACAATAACGTTAGTTTCGGTTGTTTTCGTCCAGTTATTGTTTCAGTTCGAATTCGAACCGCGGCAAACCTTCTATTCTTGTTTCCGTGATAGCAGTTCGTGATTGTAGTTCAAGTGTATTAGCACGGGTTAGCAAAGGCAGCCTCTGTCTAGTGCCTGTGTGTGGCAATTCATATCTGTTAAATATGTGATACTCTTTAGCTGGATTGTATTAATTGTAATTACTGTGTGGATGGTTAGCTGTCCCAAGCGCACTGTCGCCTTGTGTGGAGAATAACAAAGAAGACGAGGAAAAAACATCCTCAGTGATTAAATTATGAATACAGAAGCTTACATACAGTGCTGTCTGATGGAGCGCATTAAATAAGCAGTGTGTACTTAGTATTGTATTGGCTCAGCAGGTAGAAGAGACAGATAACTGACAGATAACACACAGTATTCAATTCGCACAGTCTCTCTCCCTCTTCTCCATCTCTCGTATTCACTGTCTGTCAAAGTGAACACACACTCACACACACACACACACACACACACACACACACACACACGTGTGAATGTTTTGCCCACGCCTCCTCCTCAAACAGAAGTCTGGTCTGAAAAGCACACACACACACACACACACACACACACACACACACATACAATGGATTACAAGACCCCTGTGGGGCCTCGGTGCTTACAGAGCCCTCATTAGTGAAACACAATGGCACCCCGCCTCTTAAAGATCATTCAAGTAACAGACTCAACAGAATCTCCATAGATGACATGATCATTTATAAATGACGATGTAATTTATACATATATTCCCTATAAGCTGACAAAATAGAACCCAGTTCATAATACAGCGAACACGCCTATAGATCTGAAATGTTTATTTCTTTTTTCAGTTTAATCTAATGAGACGTGCAATCCTTTCTCTGAATACGGTATGATTTTTTTGACCCTTGCAGGGGTCAGAACCCAATACATAAAACCGATTTTCTAGCTAGGGAGCGGCTCGTCGTTTTAGTATGCATACTCTTGTGAAAGGGACAGAAATTTTATAACTTACAGTTTTGCTTATTGCTTGATTGTATTCTTCGGTAAGTGATAAGACTGTTATCAGCGCCGTCCATTGTTCAGTTCTCAGCAAACTGTGATGAACTACTGTATGTCACAGCAGGCCAATGCACTGTATTCTGCTCTTATCCTGACACCTACATATCAAACAGACATTTGTTTCAGGCCTTTGACTTTGACATAGGGGTAGGCTAAATACATTTGGGACATGCGTGCATTCGAAAAATCTCATATAATTCGCTTGCACGAGAACCCCGAGCCGTGATTTTGCTCCACACGTGTGCATGTGTTCTCTTTAACCTTGGGGAATTTAAAGGTATGCCTCTGTCCACTCCAAAGATACCGGCAAAGTTTCTTTTTTCCAACATGAGATTTTCATTTCACCATGTCCCTTATAATAACTTAACAAAAATAATTCCAAAGGTTATTCTGTGCTCTAAAATAGACATTTTATTTCGTTGTGCAATGCAAGGTCCTTTCATAATCTGGAAAAACTTGAGGGTATGGTTTAGACACAATGTATCAGCTGTACCCAGTGTCCTATTGCTATGACAGATTGTTTAATTGTTACAGTTATGATAAAAGTCACATTTACACATATGCTATACACAAATTCTGTTAAAAATATGTTTGTGATATTTCGGCTGCCTATTATTAATGGATGACTATCAGAAAGTTAGTCTACTGTTTATTCTACCCTATTTATAAAATATTTATAGTCATATTATCCTCATAAAATGTATCTCATGTTATTTTACCAGACTTTCCTCAACTCTCGTTCAGTGTCATAAGTGCTCTTAATATGACACTGAATGAGAGGTAAGGAAAAAGTGAAAAGAGCACATAATAATAAGAACTCAAGAAAGCAGATTCGTTGAAAAGCAGATCGTTTTAAAATATTTCCACACAACGAGTCTGCTTCTTCCAGACTTTTATTTTTTTTTTATTTTTTCAGAACGTATATTGACGTTATACATTTTACCATGAAAACGCGACGCTTCCGCATTCGCATTCAATGTTTTTTGCGCGTTTTTTCTAATGTTTTTTTAAAGGACCTTCTTGTTTTTGTGGCTGTTTTTTTTTTTTTTTTTTTTTTTTTTTTTTAGAACGGCAGAATAATAAATTATTGTAAAATTTAAATAAGCCCGATATTTACTTAAAGGCACAGGATGCGATTTGTGATACTTCTGAGAAAAAATTTTTTTTTAATAAGGTTATATAGCCTAAACTAGTGTCTACGTAGGCGAGTAAATGTCATGAAGCGTTTTTAATACGACGGAAAATGTATAAACGGAGTATTTTTTCTCAGTTAACTCAGACTCAGTTAAACCATTGCCTCGCAAAATGATTCGAAGCGCTCGAATCGGATCACGTATCATGAATCATTTGATTCAGAACAGGATTTCCAAGTAAATACCCCTCCCCACACATACATAATTGCAGTGTTATTTAGTTATTGTCATCATTTCACGACCATGTAGTTTTTTCGGCAAATTTTTCTTTTTAGAAAAAAAGAATAAACTATTTTAAAATGTAAGATTCGCATTTTCAATTATTCTCATTGTTCATCGCTGTACAACGCACATTAATTTCGTTTAAATGGATCGTATTTGTAAATACTTTAATCTGTAGCATCTTCCAGATGTAAGGTACTTTCTTATATAATCTCATAATAGACTATTATGATGTTGTAACAGAGAAACGTACGTAAAATAGCCTAGACGTGAACTAATCTCAGGTAAAAGAGCCAATGCATTGCTGGTTACTGTATCTTCTTGAACTTCTAAACACAACCTGACAACACAGTTTGAAGCGCCTTTGCAGTATTGGCCCACCTGGATGTGCTATATCTCAGCTGGCTTTCAGGATACGTTAAAAATGCCATTTTACCATTTTGACAAGTTGCAAATTTTTATTTATTTTTTAAAATGTAGACGGCGTTTTGATGACACCTAGCGGCTGTTTGTGGTATATCTCCCTAAACTAATTCTGACAGAAACATCCCTTTTTTCCACCTCACCTGATGACCCCAATGAAGCTCAGACCTCGTGTGTTCATCAATTACAACGCTTCAAGTAAATGGGGTTGACGGTAAAGGCGTTAAACTGGACCGTTTAATGTAATTTTAGCTTTATCAAAATGTTTTTAATACTTCAAAACACATTCTCGTGTCAGCAGACAGGTTAGGTTTTCAACACGTGAACAAAACGTCCTTAACAAATTAAAAATGTTATGAGGAAATATTACTAACATGTTAAACTGATGCACCTGCAGAGCTGGGAACCTGTATTTGTATTCATTTTAATAATCAAATACACTGGATCAGTCAATTATTGTATTAAAACAGTTATACCTTACAATGAGGTTCCTTTAGTTAATATTATTGTATTAAATATGTAAATGAATAATACATTTATTAATGAATTATTTGTTAGTTCATAGTGCATAAATGTTAACTTTTGATTCCATAACTAATGTCTATGCAAACACTTCATAAACAGACTTCGAATAAAAACCGATCACTTTACGTTAATCTGTGTAAAACAAAAGAAACTTATTTTTACAACTTTAAAATGACAAAATCTAGCCTCATCTATAGTTTATCTGCTCAAGGAAGGAGCCATCAGAAACCTAATCTTTCAAGAAAAAGAATAAAAATTTGAACGGACCTTTAAAGTCATCATACACTTTTAAATTCCATAAAATCACATTAAACTCACACAGCGACATGTACATTGTCACGAGAGAGAGAGAGAGAGAGATGTAGTGTGTTTTAATAAAATCTTTATTCAAAGAAAGGAGTGAAAAGAAAGATGTTTGCAGATGTTTATAAAGCAAAGAACAGGTTACAGGAACTCTTATCAAGGAATCATATATAAAACGTATTCAGTCTGTACAGATTTCTATCTAAAACTGTAATCCATATCTGTCCACTATCATCAGTTCTTTAATTAGTTGGAATGACAGCTCAACAATGTTTTTTTTTTAATAAAATAAAGAGTATTCAAACATCTGGAACTCAGGTGGGCTTATATTCTTCACATGTATTGTATAAGCCCTCCCCAGACGCAGCGATGTGTGTGTGTGTGTGTGTGTGTGCACGTCGCTGTCTGTCCGTGTGTGAGAGTGCGTGTGTGTTTGTGTTAAGCGTGCTCGTTCTGTTCGATATTAGCGATAAGTCCCTTCGTATCAACTGTGGCCGGAGAACGGATGAGGTCGGAATTGACGTACAGCCTGTTGTCGAACGTACGTTCTCCGATCACAGGCCTGGGGATTTTCTTAAAAAACAGAAACGTGACGAGCCCCGCCATGGCAACGATGACCAAGACGACCCCTACTGCGATGCCAGCGGAGCCGTGGGACGCCTCTTCCACCACCTTCACTGCAACGCAGAAACAGAAAAGAGCGGAACGTTCAGATATGTCTAGATCATGAATTTAGAGATATATGTGTGCTTATTTTATATATATACGTGGTATAGATGGTTTCTCCGTTGGTGGTATAACTGAAATATGAAAAAAACAAAAAACATTTGTACATGTTTATGAAAGGTCATTTGTAATATTAAGCAGAGTTTGGAGCACTCACCTTTTGGAGTCTTGCAGATGTAAGGCTTGTAATCGTTGCAGTGTGTGCTAGCCCACATACCGGTGTGTGACTGGACTTCCACACAGCTACCAAAAGGATTGGGCATCTGGGCTTTCCAGTTTGTGTAATCTATCACCATATTATCAATCCACATCCACTCTCCTGCGACACGAACACACACACATATCAGACGGCGCTTCTGAGATCATTTTGAGTATCGTTTGTTTGAATTAAATGTATTATAAAATATATATGAAATACATTTCTAACCAATATGACTGCGGTGCATGCCGATCCAGAATGACTGGATTCCGTCCTGCAACATCTCGATATTCCGATTAATAAACACGGATTCTAGTCGGTTTTCGATACTCACCAGTGATGCTCCTAAAAATGAGAAATCGGTCTTATTAGTTTTTTTCAGTTATCAAAAAAAGCACACTAAAAGTGGTTCAATCAAACATTGTGAAAAAGAAAAAATACTCTCACACAAGTACTCTCTCAAATTTTATTAAAGGGTTATTTAGGACTTTTTCAGGCGTCAAACGGAAAAAGCACTGGAATATGATTGAATTGCATTCACGTGTGTTTCATATAATTCTTTCTAGATTGTAATCTGCCTTCAAAACGATTTTTTTGACATCGAATTATTCCGGCTGCTCTGAAAACAGGCTATAATTGAACGACGTGCCACCTGCAGGAGCGGAACCTGATTTGAAGAACAACATTCATTTTTGTAACTGTATTTTTCGATTGCATTTTTTTCCATACGTGGGCGACATAATGCAAACGCAATTGCAGATCTTGCATTTTCACTCTCAGGGATGCACAGTGACCTCTCTTCAAATGAAAACATTGTTACGCCGCAGATACTCAGTTTTGAGTATCTAGATAGATAGACAGACAGACAGACAAACGGGCAAATATATAAATAGATCAACACTCAATCAAAACTAATACATTTATTCTTGAGCAAACTATGTGATGCCTACCCATTCTCATGCATTCCACAGTGGCATGGGCCCAGTTTTCAGACCTAATGGTCATGAAGGTATAACAGTGTCCTCCAAAAGGGATCCAGGTTTTATGCCTCTTTGACTCAGGGCAGTTCCCTGGCAGCTGAGGTGGATCTGTAGGAGCAATGACTTTGGGGCGGTGCAAAGATGTTAGCATATCAACTTTGTCTTGAACTAGAAATTCAGTTGTTTAAAGCATTTTTATTTTTAACATTATTTTAATGTTTATTGCCGGCATAATGTTGAATGAAATACCTGTGGATCTCTTGCACAGGGAATAATACTTGTCGCTGCACGCTGTAGTTTTCCAGTCACCGTCCGTGTCGATGTATACACAGGCTAAATTATTTTTGGGCTCGCCTATGGCCCATTTACTGTAGCTTAAAAACCAGTTGTCCACCCAGCGGTACTGACCACTCGTCTAAAGCAAACAAATTTCACTGTTAAGATTCCTGACATTATCAGTACGTCTCACCATTGCAGTGACTATGATTTTGTCACATTCCTGAACAACATCCCTGTCAAAAGTCTTCACGCTTATCCTAATTTTTGATCTGAACCACAACCTGTACCTAAATTTAGAGGCAATTTATACATGGATGAGAATGTTGTTGAAGACCAGCTTCAATAATCTTCGAAATCTTACAGCATTATGCCGTGACGCACGTGAATACTGGTCTAGGAACATTTATTACATGGCAAAACCTTGCTACCCGTTTGAGCACAGTCACACGCACGTTATGCTAGCTTGACATTGTATACATTGTATAAATATTTGTACCAGGTTGCTGTTAAGACCGATCCACAGAGGCTCCTTAAGTTTGCTGACTCTAAGGATGGTGTAAGCCTGGCTGATGGAATTACGCACACTGGCAAGGTCACCATCATCTGCTTTACACTGTCTCCTAGCTTCATCCCAGCTCATCTTCTCCATCTGAACCTTGTATGAATCATTTGCCAGTGTAAAGAAACGCTGTGGCAATGCTGTTGTCACGGGATGAGCAAGCTGAGAGTCTGTAACACATAGGTTAGCATTAGCATACGGTTAGGTCAAATAAGCGATAACCTGGTGAAAAAATGCCTGCTTTCCAGTACTCTGCTTTGAACATTAAACTGCAGAGATTAGCTTGAGCTGTAAACAGTGCATTATTTCAGATAAAAATTTTGCCAAGATTTGATTTAATCATTGATCCAACCTGTTTTCTTTTGCAGATGAAACCTTTTGTTCTTCGCAGTTCTTGTCTTTCCACACACCTGTTATCCTCTCAGGGTCCTAACCATGACAACACAGTCGACCTGAAAGAAACAGTTCAGAAAACAATTACGAAGGCTGTACAACGGCTCATTAAAAAATAATAATAATAAAAAGATGGCCGTGCATTATTCTTCACATATAGCGATCTGAACAAATACCAAAAAGACGGTATTGTCTACTTTTAAGGCATCGTCAGACACGGCCAAAACGGCATCTTTAAAAAGACGCAAAGCAATTTCATTTAATGTGCAATAAGCACAAGCTATGTCAGGAGCATAGAGAGCACATAAAGCATGAAAAACAACAGAAATGTCCAGAACCATTACAATAACAGGTTCCAGGCTAGGCAATCATCTGTTAAAAGCTATTAAATATGAAAGTATCCTTAACTTTTATGTATACTTAAAGGGTAGCATGCAGTCCATGTGACATGAGTTTCGTTGCCAGAGTAGTACATAGATACTGTGATTTTCGCAAAATGGGTAGCTCACACATGTACATTGAATTTGTTTTGCACTAATCAGTTGTTCCACAAGATAGAAACACCGATTAACTTGCGAGTGCGGTTTATGTAGGTGTGAACAGTAAAGATTTAGTATATTCAGATAAAACATCTCATCTCGAAAGAGAGAAGTTGAAGATTGTGGTAATATTTATACACGCTGAATAGCATTTGAATAGCAATGGTGTGAATACTTGCCTTTGATTCCGTGTAGTATTGCCTAGAAGGCTCTGATGTAGGGTGACCCTTGGCCCAGTTTATGTAGTTGACACCTTTACCATCGGTCCACAAAAATGTCATCTCCCAATTGATATCATTTAATCCAATCCATACATCATCATCTGAACTAAGCATTAGAGTAGTAAGGAATGCTGAAAACGAGAGAGAGAGAGAGAGAGAGGGAATATCAATATCAATAACCCAATCAGGCTTTATTAAGAGTAGACATATTTCTAATAATATACACCTCGTATTAGATTTGATAAATTATTCAGATTTTATTGAAGAAGGTGCCATTATTCTGTTCCTAGACTCTATTGAACATGAATTTATATACACAGCCTTAGATACGTGTATTTTTCTGGAAGTGTTCTGGAAGGACTAGATCTAGAGCTTCAGGCCTCCAAATCAATACAGACAAGAGTGAAAAATACTGTTCATGCCTCTAATAAAATCGTCATCAGCGGATATAAGGTCAAGCATATAGGATATAAGATGACAACTTTACCACTAAGCTACAGAAAACAAAGAGCATTTTTAACAGATGGCTTCAAAGGGACTTAACTTGCTCTCAAAAGCGGAAGGTATCTCAAGGATGGCTTACCCAGCTGTTAAAATCCTGTGCTTGCTTGGAAAAGGTCATATTCGTAAGTGTAAAGTTACATCTTCTAAACAATTTCATTGTATTCTGCTCTGATTAAAAAAAAGCAGATTCTTTATGTAAATTAAAAAGAAAAAAAAAGCAGTTAAAACATACCAGACGTTAAATATGATTATTGAATCATCGGTGAGCAGAGATACAGAGTTTAGATGAGGTTTCCTACCCCTACTTAAGTCAAACTGAAAAGTAGACATTTTACGTTTATGTAATGCATTTTATTTGTAATTATTATTGTTTACATATGTAAGATCATCATTTAGTTTTTGTCTTGATATTTTCTATTTACTTATATAATTATATATGTTATGTTTAACATCTTACTCTAAATCCCTTGTAACGTTGTTTTTGTTGTTAACTAGTTAAATTAGTTTGTAAAAAAAAAGCAAAAAAAAAAATTCCTGCGCTGTGATTGGCTGGAGTCAAGACGGCAAAGTGATGACATCACATAACTAAAAAGACACCTGACAAAAAAATTTATAGAATTTTATAAGGAAACAAAAGTACATAAATGGTATAGTAGATAAATGTACTGTTTATTTAATTTAATTGTTTTTTCTTTTTTTACATGATTCCCTATAATTAATATTCACAATTTCTAGTATTTGCGTATGCTTTACATTTTGATTGTAATGTTGTAATTAGCATTGCATTGAATTTTCTCTCTGAAAAAGATTTGTTATGTGACATTAAAGTTTCTTAAGGGTCAAGATCATGTTATCTGCATCTCCCGCGCTCCACCAAGCCACTCCCATAATATCTGTCGCTCAATGCACGGCTTAGATTAACTATAGCATGTGTGTAAGGTTGTTCGAAAATTGAAAGTCCGCCAGTTGGCGAGTCCACTATCACTACTACTAGAGACGACAAAATCTGCGCTGGTTGAAATAGGTGCGGAGGTGGTTTGTTAGGCTACACATTTGCTCCTTTCTTTAACCTTTTTTCGTTAAAAACAACAACAAGTGGATCGATTGAGTGTAACCCAGGTTGGAATGTGAACTGTGGACCAGAGATACGTGGACCTTCAGGGTGCAAGCTGTGAGATGTTGGGTGTTTGGCCAAACTACCCTTGAATATCTCGCAGGATGTACACATGCTTAAAAGATCAGAGCTCTGTAATTGACATTTCCTTGACTCAGAGAGTTCTGTTGAATCCAAACCACCTCTTTTCAATAAACAAGAGTAAAACAAACAAGCAAACTACAAGTACTTCATGACAAAAGGACAAGAGAAAAGGAGCCATCAACCATGCTACACAGAAACAGTTTAAATGATTTACTGTGAACCATGCCAGAGATATTTTGGATCAAAATTCAAACCAAGGGGTATTTTATGGGGGCACCTGAATATCCAAAGTATCCATGTTTTGTATGTGAATGCAAATATATATCCCAAGTAAAAATACTCACCTTGCTCTCGTGACTCAGAATGGACACCAGGTTGCCTCCATGCAAAATGCATTGGTCCCGAGCATTATGCCATTTTATCTTCTCATTAAAATGCTTGTAACACTATTTAAAAAAATAGAAGTGCTTTGAATTAGAATGTGAAGCTGCTTATTGTGTTTTTTAACAAAGCTGAATTTTAAATTGCTTATCTATCTATCTATCTATTTAATTTTTACAATAGTTCTTACTTTCCCTTGAAACAGGCTCCACTCGGGAGTACAGCCTCCAGGTTGCACAGTGATGGGGGACACGGTGCCGTTAACAAAGTCAGAACGTCTTTCACAGATAGACGGCAGTGGCACACCACAGTTAATATCATTCCAGAATCCTTAAAAAAACAAAAATAAAAAAGAATGAATAAATGCTAAAATCTTTATAGCTGTAAATTAAAAACTACGAATATATTTTGCATTCCTAACTGATCAAACAGCAGAAGAAATAGTGAGAATGAGAGAGAGAGAAAGAGAGAGACTGATAATGGCATTCAGAAAAAAGACTGATTTCAAATTTACCATCACATTTCGACAGCCACTCTATTAGAAACATTCTCACATTTAACTTGTAGGACAGGTTTGAAAACCACTGTACTAGGGTAATACATAACAAATATTATTTAATGTAACCTTACTGTAATGTGTTACCAATAATTATAATTCATTTTATAATTCCAGAAGAATCAACAACTATTTATTCTTTTCTACAAACATCACATTTTTGAGGGCCAATATTTTAATCATTAAACATCGTGACAAAACGTAAAAACAAAAGTGCCTTAATATGTTTAAGTATTAAATATCATGATGCACTGTTTACATAAGCAAGCAAACGAGGCCCGAATATAAACGCAATCTGCTTAATTGTTCAGTGCTTTCCTTCAAGTGATTTTCTTCAGGAAACCATGTAAGACATTTCTAGGTATTTCCACGAATTTAACCATGGTTCCTCGAGGGACGCTTATGGGGGGTTGCCTTCAGCTTCACGCTCTGAATATGTGTGTAATCTGTCCAATAGAAGGGCAGGACGTCAAAACTGGGTGATGTCATGGGCCAGAAAGCTTTAGAAGCATTTGGAGTGCAACTGGGTTCAGCTTCTATTCACGGCTTGAGCACCACGAGGAGAGAAGGTGGCCAAGTGTGGCTAAAGTAGACGGAGACCTGTATCCTCAAGACCGACTTCTGTAAGCCTTGACCCCCAAGGAGAGGGGAGATCAGAGGACTCTAGGCTATGGAATAGCATCCTGCTCAAGCACTTAGCATAAGCTTCTCAGGCCAAGGTCCGTGGAGGAAATGTGTCACTAGGCCCACTGACTGGCCTCCGAGGGAGTGTGGTAGGCCGCAATGGCTGCCACGTAAACCCTAAAGGTGGAGTATATATATGTAGCCATGCAGTGGGACTAGCGAGTGTTTGTTGTCACTGTTACACCAAGCCAGCAGAAGCAACTGCACTTACCTCTCCATGAACAGCTGACTATAAATTCTGAAGCAGGCCTTTCTCTGGCATGTAGCATTATAGTTAGCCTAAGCCTTGTTTGTTCTTGCCTTGCTCCTCGGGTTGATATTCTCTGGACTTGACTCTGCCTGACTTTTGGTTTTTTGATTGTTTGCTGCCTGACCCTGCTTGTTTTTGGATTTTGTTTCTGATATTCCTGTTTGCTGTGTTTTGACGTCTGCCTGCTTTGGCCATGCCTTTATCGAATAAAAGTCTGCGAATGGATCCGCACGCCTCAGACCCCTCAATCACGACAGTCACTCACATGACTATGGGAGCTGAATGAAGGACTTTTGTAAGACAAAAGTGTTTTTGAAAGACAAATATCCACATTTTGAATGTAAACACTTTTTTCTTGCTTAGTCCAATCAAAAGGCTTGGAGCATCCAAGGGAATTTTTATTATAACTCTGATTGGTCTGAAAAAAGAATACATACACCTAAGATGCTTCACAGTTGAGTATAATAGAGGCTAATTTACATTTTGGGCAAAATACACCTTTAAAGCCAGGGGGTACAAACTGGAGCTCTAACCCCAAGTAGATACACCTCCACCAGCTAATCAGGATATTTAGGCTTACTATAAAATTCCAGGCAGGTATGTCAGGTTAAGTTGAAGAAAGTCAGTCAGAAACAGGTTTATATACCCTTGTTTTAAGGTATGAAAGTGATATAGCGTGCACTGACAACACACATGCAAAAAAAGAATATTTATGATGAAGAGTGCTTACCCATATTCTTGTAAATGGTAACACAGTTCTCATCGTTGTTGGCAAAATTTGGTTCATTTTGATCCCATGATGTATAAACAACGGGTGAACCATCCACCCAGCTACAAATAGACAACAAAAATCCAAGTATAAAACAAGCACAAATGTACTTCACTTAAACAATGCTTTGCAAAGGCTGTTATTGGTGATGGTGTTGCATAATAAGTTAATGCACAGTGTCCTTCGTACTCACCTAAATGATTTGTCCAGTTCCACCATCAACCCAATGTAGTATTGATTCTCTGACTTCCTAGATATCTACAAAACATTATCAGTAGCTCTGTTCAAATAATTATGCTATGATGTAGGAAAACTTCTATGACAACATGTTTCCATCTGAGCTACTCTTTGTCTTAAGCTGTGCGGCATTGCTGTAAAAAGCCATTAGAAACAATAAGTGGGCTTCTGTTTTTTTATTCCCTTGCCTGAGAATTTATTTCAAAGAAACATGTAGTTTTTCTTGAAAATATTCTAAAACTATACAATTTAGCAGAGGCTGTCTGACAGTGATGTACTCTGCAGAAGTGAACTGTGGCAAGCGTGTGTGTCTGAAAAACAACCTTGCTTTGATATGAGATTATCAAGTGTTGCTTGTTGCTTGCTCTTTTTATCATTAAAAAACATTTTTACAAATTTTAAAGCATATGAATGATTGAACTCCTCTCTGTGGACACACCGTTTTAGATGTTGTAGGAGGACAGTCATTTGGTATAATAATGAGAAAATTTAATTGGGGGTAATTGTGTTAAGTACATTCTATTATCAATCCCTCACAACATTTAAAATGTCAAATATTTGTATTTTTTACATTTAAAACCTGATTTGTCCCATGTCTCAAGAATGGTTGTTTGAATGAATCAGTATGGTTACGTTCACACACAGTTTGTTTTTTTAGAGCTGTACGAACAGAATAGGACTGGACAACTAGTTGTCTATCACGTCATACAGTGCAAGAGAGAGCCACTCTGCCACACAAATGCACGTCTGCCGTGTGTTACTTGCTTTCATGCATTGTTTTCGGTAACTTACAGTAACGGAGAAATGAGCTGCTTGTCATCTGAAAGTTTTACCTCGTCAATTTTCCACCGGAGCCGTGTTCGTGTTCTCACTGAGGTAACTTAATTTTAACCTCACAAATCGAGCTTAGAGCATGTCTAGAATGTGCAGACAATTGGATTGATACAACTGTTAAATAACGGCAGATACTAGCCCTATCAGCACTTTTGAAAGGCCTTCTAATTGAATTTGAGGACCAGATCAGGTGTGTTAAATGAGCGAGACGTACAAAAAGCAGGGGGACTCTGGGAAAGGCTGAAAAACACTGGTCTAAACAATAATTCATGTCAAATATCAAAATTAAAACACAATGAAAACACATAATAAACAAATAAAAGTACCTGTTTCCATATAAATTTTCTCTCTGTTCGACCAGAAATGACAACAAGATCTGCATGATTCTTCTTGCAGAATGATCGAAACATCTTCCATGGGTAGGAGCTCCTCATTAATAAAATATTGACTGCCGTTAAACATGGTCCAGCCATCAGATGTCTTGTTAAATTCCCTGTAAGATAAAAAGAGCATTACTTCTAATTGTCTTCACTTACAATTGTGTGATTTTTATTAATCAGATAAGCAAAGGCTGCACAATGTTCTCAGTTATCTTCTGACCGGTGAATAGTAATATTTGGTAATGCTTTATTTTTATGGTTACTAGAATATTAGTCATTTATTAGTGCTAATTAAGCACATACCTTATTCTTTATCCCTTTTCCTACTTAATACCTAAACTTAACAAGTACCTTATTATTAATAAACAGCAAATTAAGAATTTATTAAGGTGAAAAGTCATAATTAATAGTTAACAAGTGTTACCAATTCTAATGCGTTGCTTTCTTATATTCAAAAGATCTAGTCAAAAGATGTTGTCAGGGTGGAGATGAGGCGAGGACTCAAGATACAGGAAATATGGGCTTTTTAATAAAAAATAAATAAATAAAACAACAACAACAACAACAAAAACAAAAACTACCTCAAAGGGGGAAAACAGCCAGGCAGGCCGATAGAGCACAGCTAAGGGCAACAATAATACATATGACATATGTACTAAAAACAACGATGAACCAGAATATGACAGCAAACACTAAGTAGCAGGTAATGGAACTATTGAAACAATGAGGTGATGGGACAGGAGAGCAGATGGAACCAACGAACACACAATAAGCCATGTGCTCACACAGAAGACAGCCTCTGGAGGCCATCTAGTGCACACCAGATGAAGGCTGTTACATAACGGATGAGGGAGATGGAACTGTGGTGGACCAAGTGGAAGGACAGCAGGCCAGGCATGTGCAGTAGAAGAGCGACTGGAACCAGAGGTAGACCAAGAAGCCAAAGTGGAGCCAACAAGGCAGAAAGCCAGGGCGGACCCACAAGGTAGGAGCAGGTAGAGCAGATGGAGAAGATAAGTACCACTTGAGAGAAACTTCAGGAGGTTCTGCAGCAGAAGCCACCACCTTGGGAGGGACTTGAGCAGGCCCTGAAGGGCAAGCTCTGGAGTGGACATTGACGCCTTCCAGACTAGAGTAGGATTTGGTGTGGACTCTGAAGGCTCCCAAACTGAAGCAGCATCTGGAGTGATCTCTGAGGTCTCCCCGCCTGGAGCAAGTTTTGAGGCGGCCTTTTGGGCCAACAGGCCAGCAAAGTGGAAAGCTTAAAGTTCCCACGTTGGACACCTTTTTGGAGTTTTATTTTAGGTGATGATGTCCTTTAGAATATATATTTGTGGTATAAGTAACAAAAAACATCTCATTATGTTTTTAATGCTGTCCAAAAACGATTCTGGTCTAATTACTATTTATGAGCCTCTCTTCTGATTGGCCTTTTTTTCTGAGGGACGTAAAACCAGGCCATCATATGTAACAACATCACAATTATGTCAGCACTAGCTGGATGCAAAACAAAGGGAAAATGAGGAAGCTCATTCAAAACAACACAAATTCGGCTACATAAGGAGCTTAAAATATCATCTTCTTGTAATGTTGGGTGTCAGAATACAGCCTCAAATTAGAAATATGATCGCATAACCAATGTTACTGCCTGACAAAAAAAATGACAGCTGTGGTAAAACACTACAAAATGAGCAGACTAGAGAGAAACTTTTTTTCAGACTTTACATGTTAACTCTGGGAGACATTATCAGGAGACATGGTGTTAGCTTTCATGCTATGCTGATGATACTCAGCTCTATATTTCATCGCAGCCCGGTGATACACACCAAATTGAGAACCTAACAGAATGCGTAATTGATATAAAAAACTGGATGATGAGTAACTTCTAAATTCTAAATACTAAATTCTGAAAAAATGGAGGTGCTAATTATTGGACCTAAAAACCCTACATGTGATAATTTAGAACACAGTCTAACACTTGATGACTGGTCTGTTAATTCTTCATCATCAGTTAGGAACCTAAGTGTGCTGTTTGACAGCAATCTTTCCTTCGAAAATATAATTAATATTATATAATAAGAAATATTGATTAATGCGTTTATGACCTTGAGGTTAGATTATTGTAATGCTTTATTGGGTGGTTATTCTGCACGCTTGATAAGCAAACTTCAGCTAGTCCAAAAAACAGCAGCTAGAGTACTTACTAGAACTAGGAAGTATGATCATATTAGTCCGGTTCTGTCAACACTGCACTGGCTCCCTATCAAACATCAGATAATTTTTAAAATCTTATTAATTACCTATAAAGCCCTGAATGGTTTAGCTCCTCAATATTTAACAGAGCTCTTATCACATTATAGTCCTGCATGTCCGCTGCGCTCTCACAACTCTGGCCATTTGATAATACCTAGAATATCAAAATTGACTGCGGACGGCAGATCCTTTACCTATTTAGTACCCAAACTCTGGAACAATCTCCCTAACACTGTTTGGGAAGCAGACACACTCTGTCAGTTTAAATCTAGATTAAAGACACATATTTTGAACATAGCCTACACTTAACACACCAACACACTTCTATTTTTTAAATCCATACATCCCTATCATTGTACTCTCATATTTTATACTGTTCAGTGCTTTGATACACTCTGTGTTGTTAAAAGTGCTATATAAATAAAAGTGATTGATTGATTGATTGATTGATTGATTGATAGAAACAACCGTAAAAAAAGTCTTTTTTTTATTAGACCAAATTTTTAGCATATACAAGAGGTAAAATACCATATAAATTCAGTTTGTTTTCTCACAGAAATCGCTTGTTTATGTCTTAGGTTTTCAGTGTATCATTATGATGGGGTATGGTTTAATTTGGATTTCTTTGTGCATGTTTTTTTTCCTCTCATAGAGAAAGCTCCCTATACCGACCATTATATGAACGACAGAATACAATGGGTTAACTTAAAAATCTAATGAAGAAAAAAAGGTAAGCTGATAAACTTCACATTTTAGTTTCAAAGTGAACTATTCTTTTAACATAACTTTTATTTTACATGTATACAATATTTCTTACATTTAAACTCATTTAACAAGCATTTTAAAAATATTAATAGTAATCAGTCAAAACGGGTGATGGAAATAACATTGTTATAAATAAACAGCATTATTAACAGCATTATTTTATTCCAGTAACAAGTAATTGAATGAGTTTCCCCCGTTACAATGCGTTTTATATAGTAATCATTAGTAGGATAAACAATATCTTAAGCATATAAAAAAAATAGTGTGGTGATTCTATTCCCAAAGTGTCCATGGAGAGTCGATAATATTTACAACAATATATTGAGTTTGATAATCTCTCACATTGTCCCAGATACATTAAAATAGTGTAGATTAGTGTTAAATGTTTAATAATAACAATGTATTCCACCAGTAATACTTCTACAGCACATAAATCTTAATAAAACTGAAATACTGTAACGTATGTGTTAACAAATGACATCCTACTGTAAAGTATTACCTAATTATTCATAAATTATATGTGATTGTTACAAAAAAATTTAACCTTATACTAAGATCTGCATAATTATTAGGCAGGTTTTCTTTTACAGGTAAACAAAAAAAAAAAAAGAGTTATACCAAATTAAAAAAATTAATTATTAAATGTCCATGAGAATGTTATAAAAGTGTGTCCACTAGCAGCAGGGTTACATTATATAATCATAAATAGTTTATTATATGATGAGATTTTTTCTTCTTGTTAAGACAGTGGAAAACAGTACAGTTGTGTAATGAAGTAAATGTAAGGAACAATGAAATCGAATAATGAATATGCAGAAATATCCTTACCCTGGGTTGCAGAAGTTGGTGGTGGTTTGGGAGTTGTGCCTATTGGAGAAAAGAAAAGGATTAAAAAAAGAATACTGAATTATCTAATTGGGCGGGCACTTGTTAATGTGCATATTAAAAGTGGATGCACATGCATATTGTATGGATCTAGTTATGTCAGAATATAACGTATAAATCAATGCTGCGTGAGCTATGCATTATACATACTTAATTTATAGGTTAAGTCATTTCTCTCAAAAAAAAAAAAATAATACAAAATAATAATAATAAAATTAATTGTCACTCACTTTTTTCCTACTAAATGAACATAAAAATGTAAAATCTTACAGAAGATATGAAAATGATATGAAAAATCAAAAAAACAAAACAACAACAATTTGTGGTAGTTTTAAATAACAAAGCAAGAGAAATAAAGATAAGGAAGAATCAAAAGAACAAATTATGACTTAATTCATAATTCTATCCATGCATACCTATTGGTATCTGGCAAATCCAATTATTATAGTATTCACAAGCACGGTCATTCCACCAGCGTCCATAATAAAGGCTGCTTTCTGCACAGTGCTCGTCATTGTTGTAGTTGTTTGGTTCTCCGTATCCCCAGTTATCAAAATCAGACTAAAAAGAAGACATATTCACATCATCATACATTGCGATTATATATAGTCTGGTTCATCGGTTCGTTGGATGGGATTGCTTTCTCACTCCACCTGAACCTCTCCAGAGTTTGTTTTCAGTCGACTGATTGTTTTTGCACGATTCCGAGCGCTTTTTCCATGTTCACATATGTGCAAACAAACCAAGTTAAGGGGGAAAACACGCCATGCTCGAAACAACGAACCAGGTGTGAAAGCACCTAAAATAATTCCAACTCAAATATCAACTCAGTATCTGTTGTTCTTATTTATAATTGTTGGGTGAAAGCAGGATAACTTCGTAGTTAACCAATCATTTTTACACACACCCAATCTTGATCACCCTGTCTTGGGCTGTTTTGAAATAATGACAATTATGGCTTTCTAGGACCCTCCTTTTATACTTCAACTAATTTCAATACACCCAAAGCATTATTCATTTTTAAAAATAAACTGCTATTATTTTGAACACAACTGTACGTCATAATTTTACCTCAAAGTGTCACGAATAGGGGTAAAAAAAATATGAGCAGCAATGAGAAAACACTCACAGGGGTTCCATCACTCCACACAAAACCAGAATTACCATCAAGCATACTGAAACCTATCCATGCCGGGTCTCCATGCATTAACCTGCAGAATAAAAACATGTTTCCCACCATTATGGAGTTTCTTGGTGTACCCTAAAAAATGATCATTGTGTCACAAATAATAATATAGAATTATACCAGTACAAAACGTTTCATGAGCACTCACGTTAACCTGCCCATTTGTTGTGTGAGCGTGGAAGCTTGCCAAGTCACCACCGATGGCTTTACAGAAATCACGAGCCTCAAACCAAGTCTTTCTCTCATCACTTTGCTTATAGAATATCTGAAAAGCAGAAATCAAAATTGAGATTGTCTGGAAGAAAGGAAAAAAGAGTTTATTTCATGATTGTAAACCTGCAATTGCAATTATGTGGACAATTGAGTTGAGCGAAGATGAATCAATGTTTTGAGGAGTATGTGTGACTGTCAGTCACCGTGGAGACTCTGCTTAGAAATCACAGATTTTAACCTACATAAGTCTGCCAAGTTTAAAAAAAAGGATTAAAATAAATTGCACTACCAATGGTGATTAAATCGAACTATCGGTGAGCTCATATCATATCAAACCATGCAAATTATATTATAATGTCAACAACATTAGCATTGCATGACTATGTGTGGTGTATGAGGAGACATGGTGTTAGCTTTCACTGTTATGTTGATGATGCTCTTTATTTCTTTGTGGCCAGTTGAAACACATTAAATTGAGAATCTAACAGAATGCGTAGTCGTCGTATAAAAACTGGATGCCAAGTAATTTCTTAACATTAAATTCTGAAAAACAGAGGTGCTAATTATCCGACCTAAAACCCCACATGTAATAATCTAGAACACTGCCTACACTGTAAAAAAAAAAAAAAAAATGACAAAATGCTAAGGGGAAAAACGTTAGTTGAACTAATTTTATTACTATCCGAGAAAACTAAAATATATTTTCTTCTTCTTCTTCTTTATTTTCAAACCCAACATTCAACATTCAACTGCTAAATGTTGACTAAACTAATAAAAACGAATCCAGAACACCGAGATCATTCTAACCGCGCAATCGCCTAAGTGTCTTTGCAGAAGACACAGCGCCGCTCATCTTATCAAGTTTACGCCCCAAGTCCCACTCCATAAATGTTATTTTTAGACTAAATTTAATGAGAAAATCATGCAAAATATTCATGATTATTTTTAATAAACGAATGAACATTTAGAAAGTGTTTTATGGGTTGTGTATCAAGGTGATGGCATCCACTATCCAGTGGGCCAACCTCTGTTTGGAGACAGCCTTCCCTTTCTGCTGACCTCTTGATGGAAGAGAGTGTGATCAGGAGTGATGTCAGACAAGACAACTGACTCCACCAGATCAAAGGGACCTCTCTGAAGGCCAGCCAGGACAATAGAGAGTCCCAATGAGGGATCTTAACCTTCTGGCACCCCTCAGGAACCTAACAACAAGATCGTGCTTCCCCAAAGAGCAGCCATCTACTGCATCATGGTGAGCTGCAACAGCAGCCACATACACTTTCAAGGTGGAGGATGAAAGCCTACGCTCCAACCTTTCTTCCAGGAAGGAGAGCACTAATCTGATCATGCATCTTCGGAGGTCTTCTCAGCGAGAACACCAGTTCATGAACAGACTCGACTTTAGGGCATAGGCTTGCCTCGTAGAGGGAGCTCTAGCCTGGTTAGTCGTGTTCACCACAGCCTGTGGCAAATCACTATGTCTGCCACGTTCCACAGGTCTGGACGCGGGTGCCACATGAGGCCAAGCTCCTGTGAAAGGAGGTCCTTCTCAGAGGAATGCGGCAGGGAGGGCCTGTTGCAAAGAGATTGAGTTTGAAAACCCAAGAAAAGTCCAAGTGGGCCAGTGTGGCAGAACCAAAACGGGAGAAAGACACATGTCATCAACAATGGACTTTTCTCTAATTAATTCACAGGAAAACCATTCTTCAAATGAACACACATATCCTTCAGGTCATTATGTACATTGTTATAAATAAGCATGATAATGATTATATGCATGATTATATGTACAATACATATAAATGCATTGTAAATACATTGTTATTGCTATAAATAATTGCAGTACATCATAATCAATTGTTATTATTGATATACATTTCCCTTAATGAGCTGATTTGCTACAATAAACAGAAATTTTTGACTTTTGAAGGAGTAGTTACTGTTTTGTAAAACTGTCATATTAATTACAATTCAAAGGCATTTTGTTTTCTTGACCAAAACAACATTTGTCAGAGAGGGCAATTTGAATAATTTTGAATAACTGGATTTCTTCTATGCCAACTATCTCTTTGACTATTGTGGATTCAAAAGCACAAGGATACATTGTCCAAGTACACACTGCAGCTAAATTTGGTCATCAGTTAACCTTTATATAAGGGAAAGATAACCTTGTTAAGCTTTCCAAAAGTACCCAGCGTTACGTGAATAGTGGATACACTTTTCTAGGGTGGCAACAGAGTTTCATAAGTGTGTTTGTTTGATGAACATTTAACGAACAAGGCCCAGTACAACAAATGTATTTACACATCGTTAGCTAAATTTGAGACTTGTAATGCATTTTAACTATGAAAACTATAATTCATTGTCCCTTAAGTCAGGCTGCAATGGCCAATGTTTCTGGTTCCCAGACATGACTGGAGTTGCGTCCAATTTTAGATCTTTGCGGACTGAATGGCTTTCTAAACGCTGACAATCAATATTAGTTATTTCAGATTAAATCAGGGGATTGGAGGTAAAAATGAATGCATACTTTCACATAGAAATTCCTAGAGTAAGAACTTTGTGAAGTTCAAAGAAGTTCACTTTGAAGGGCAAGTTCTTACATCCAGCCTAGCCTTGTCACCCCCGACATAAACAAAATAAATGGATGCAGCATTAGCACTGATGACTTTTGTCCAGTCTTAAGAGCTTGCACATTCACGCTGGGATGTTGTTCTTGCTCATCTCAAGTCTCTGAGACTCATTGACAAGAATGATGTTTTTTTTCCAGGGGACAATGGATTTAGGGATTGTACAGGATTCGATTGCAATGCATGCACAGATGTCACATCCTACATGTGTTAAATATATTGTAAACACCCTGAAAGATTTGAGGCTAGGAGAGAATGTTACTTTACATTACTTTCGTAAAGCGTCAACTAAAGTCCTTTGTGACATTAAATTGAGAAGACCTTGTGTTTTCATTGAAGGTTGCAGTTAAGTTTATATGTTTTTATGGCAAAACATATGTTGTTAAACCTACCTCTGGCATGAGTGTTACATGTCACTCTTTCAGGAAGAGATGTATTTGTGCACGTTTACCTGAATACAGCTCTTTGGATCTTTTTAATCCACTCAGCTGGACAGCTGAGAGCCTGTGTAGTTGGGGGCTCTTGCGTGGTAGTAACATCCCCAGCCAGTTTTTACAGATGTATTTCTGTTTACTGTTACAGTTCAGTACGTCCCATAATCCTGCCGGGTTCCTGTTAACATGGCAACACAACCTCTGTGCCTTTCTACAAAGCGAAAAGAAAAAAGATCAAAAATATATTCAGGTAGATTTAGACATCATGGATTTAATACAAGCGTAATACAACTTCAAAAAAAATGTCTTTAATCAACATACCTGGCATGCCAACATTAAAGTGTGTGAATTGAACTTTTTCACCATTACTCCACTGGAAGCGCTCAAGACTTTCAGTATTACTTAGGCCAATCCAGAAATACTTCTCAGGCCTAAGACCCACCAAACTAATGAGAAAAGCGTTCTCATACCTAATTAAAGAAACAGCATTAAGAATGTTATATGAATGTATGTATACAGACAGTAATGGAAAATGTCTACTAGTAAACAAAGACAAATATAATAATGCTGCATGAACAGAGATGATTTGCAATGTGCACAATTAAAGTACTGTAGGGATATTCTTAATATAGAAAAAAAATTAAAATGAAGGAAGAAAAACAAACAAAAAACTATACAAAAATGGTCTGAACTGCACAATAAATGACTGATAATTGCATATCTATAATAAATAGCACAGCAACCAGGTTAAATATTATACTTAATATTATACTAAATATTATACTCTGTTATTTTTATTATTATTTTTTTCGATGCCAAACAAACAAACAGTACTAAAACATTTGCAACTGCAACAATTTTCTGAGAGAATGGTTAAATTTTCTGACAGAATTGCAAGGGTGCCATATTTATATCCCATGAATAATTTCCAGGAATTCACTAAGAATCAGTTTTTTTCTCCCCAAAATCACGCTTTTTTTCCAGGTTCGCTCCTGTTATCTCTAATAGCATTGTTTACTGTAATGTTTCCAAAACAGGTAAATACTAAATATTTTAACATTTTATATTTTACAAACCACCCATTTTTTATGATTTAATTCAGCACATGTGCTGCTCTATCAATGTCTCATAAAATTACTATATTCTTTTGCAACATACACTATGCGAGTAGTGAAAAACACATTTTTCTATGATGTGTGCTTTTAGTTTAGTTGCACCCTGTATGATTACCTAAAAATATAATCTGCATTACCTGTTGGCAACGTCGATCAAACGAGCTCCTGCCTGCTCACATTTCAGTTTGGCCTCATTAAAAGACTTGATTTCCATGGCAATCATGTAACAGTAAGAGTTGTACCTAACCCAACCCTATGGAAGGCAGACAGACACGACTTAAATCAGAACAACAATTCCTCATACATCTTACACTATTAAAACTAAAGATTATTTGGAACAAAATTCAATTAAAGTAAACTTCAATGAAATCACAATAAATCACATATGCTAATGTCCTGATTTATGAAGTGGAGAACGGTGTAATTTTTACATAATTCAAGATTATAATAATGTAGTACATGTATGTAAGGTTTCGTGCTATTTAAGATATCAGAAGGCTGAAGCACTTTCCAAAATAATGATGGATGGATGTATTTGTGAAATTGTATTTTCTCTTTTGTTTATTAAAAATGAAAACATAGTATAATTTACAGTAGACTCACAGCTAGGCATCCAGGACTGACAACCTCTGGGGTGCCATCAGTCTTTCTAGATGATTTTTTTGCAGATGTAGCCATGCTCCGTCTCACACATATGGTCCGCCCATGTGCCTTCCTATTACAGAGGTAAAAAACTAAATTACAGCTAACCAACATAATGAGACAATGGATGGATGAATTTTACTTGAATTACCAAGAGAGTGTACAATAGAAGACAGAGATACTGAACTTCTGGCCTTGCCATTTAGACTCTTTTGCCTCCCTAGAGAGTTGGACTGTTCACAGTGTCCAAAAATGGCATTAGTATAATGCTACAAGTGACAAATTATTGAATAAAGTAGTTATTTTGTCTTCCTTCTTGTAAAAGTATTATCGTAGCTTCATAATGGTGCGGGTTGAACCACTGATGGCAGATGGAGCATTCAGTCAATGACTTTTCTGCACCATGTCAGTGGTAATTGTTTCAATGGGAAAGCCTCCCGCTTTTCATCCAGATTCTCATTGTGTTATCGTTGAAGATTTCCCAGAGTGTTTACTTTATTATGAGTCCATTGTGGAGAATGAAATGGAGTACTGCTTGACAAAAGATTATTATTATGGAAGAAAGGGAGAGAAGGTGGACCAAAAACAACAGATTCCTCAATTGCTCTCCAAGACAAAGAAGCATCAGGATCAAACCAAACTCATGAAGGTTGAATGGAAAAGGCTTGGGGATAAAACATTGGGAAAGACCTCCAAATATGGCTGCATTATTTTAGAAAAAAACTCACATTGCGATATTTTGTTTTTGAAATACATATTGCAATATGGGAAGAAAAAATAGAGATGATTTTAATAGCTCTATCTGAAATAAATAAATAAATAAAAATCAATGACCGGGGATTAAATCAGCATAGAAAATAAACAAATTCTAAAACAAAATCTCACAGTATTCAGGTGCACACATTGAACAGTCAAGTGTAAAATAACACTGCACAGTCTTCACTGTATAAATTAAATCTAATAAGTGATTTTTCTCTTATTTTTGTTGTTTGGTTAATATGAAACAGAAATCAACAGGGACATTAAACTACAGTTATTGTTCTCCTCTTTCCTTCTAAAGTGTTTGCCTTCACCTAAAACATAACCAATTGTTTTTTTACAAGGATACTTGCAGCGACATGCATTTTGACATAGTTTTGTGAATATGTGTAATTTCAGGCACAAATAGTAGTAGAAGTGAATGGAATTCAGTGTTCTCTCTCCGACAATAAACTGATGCCTCGTCCTATTTATGACGTACAGACAGAGAGTTCAAATGACTGGCAACGGTAGCTTTGTCACGTCCAGGGTAGGCAGACTTCAGGGCCATTCACGTATGTGTTGTGGGTGTGTCGTTCTTGAACGATTTGTTCAGTTTGAATGAATCCTTAATATGATCTGGGAAGAACGAGTCACCTCAGGGAATGCGTCATTCGTCTGTTAGGTTCTGTGCTGAAAATAATTAATCTGTTTTGAGTATTTGAGTTTGAGTCGTTCGTTCATCACGTGACAGCTTCATAAGCTTATCTAATGAAGTCTGAGATGGAAAGAGAACTGATTAGTTCATCTTTGAGGCTTTAGGTTTGAGTTGTTCATTCATCGCATTGCAGCCCCATAAGCTTATGCAATGCAGTCTGAGCTAGAAAGAAACTTGATAATAATAATAATATCTAATAATAATATACAACTATGTATTGCATTTTATTACCACATTTAATGTTTTGGAAAAGAACCATCATGATTTCTCTGTGCAATTTTTTTAATTTGAGTGGTAACATTTTAAATAGTAGTTGTTTTTTTTTATTTAATGTCAAATATTTGTAAAGTCATTTAGCCTACAATAAACCTTTCATGCTTAAAGCTTTACCTTGTTTGAATGTGTTTAAGCTGCTGCTGCTTTTGACTACTTTGATACTTTGTCTACACTTTATTACAGCCATTTCAGACATGGAATTCAGCAAAAATAGTATAGGATTAAAAAAATACACATTTCAGCATTATAAAAATCTGAATCTTCTGTAAAGTTTTAATTAGTTCACACAGTTATATGACAACTAAAAATAATTTGCAGGAAATGTTCTGGGAATGTTCGATCTGAGCTATAAAATTAAACCTAAAAATAACCTGCAGGCAACATTCTGGAAATGTTCTCTTTAGGTTGTAAAATAAAATCTAAAAATAACCTGCAGGGAATGTTCCTAGAACATTAGGGAGCGTTCTGTGTTTGTTGGGAAGTTGAGTCAAATGTTAAACCTAAGTCTAGTAATCAGGTGCTGTTTGAAAGTGTGCGGCACTCAGAAGTATGTCACAACATGAAATATATTTTATAGCACATTTCTGTATTTGCTGCACATTACAATACTTCTTTGTGTTTTAGGTATTTACAGTGCGTTTCTGTATTTTGGAAAGGACCCACCTTTCCTTTGATGAGAACACAATCCTCCATACGATTTATGATGTGTGAAGGTTCTCCAACAAGCCACTTGGCGAAGGTAACATGCGTTCTGTCTGACCACTCCGAACAGGTTCTGGACCCTCTTATCATTAAGTCCAATCCAGAGCTCATCAGTAGGCACTGCAGAACAAGCACTCACATTGGTTTCAATGGCTTGTTTGTTTGTTTTGTGAGGGTAGGTTAATTGATAGAATATAGAAACATGTGTTTGTGTATAATGGGTTCTAAGATTGCACATACTTACAGTACCCGCTCTCTGTGATATAATGAAACTGTACTCCTCTATGTTGTGTATACTGGCCAAGTCTGCTCCTTCCTTGTGACATGCTTCTAACGCATCACTCCACGCCATCTTGTTCCGCTGCAGATAATAGCAATGACCAGCATATGGAACCCATGCAGCAGGACAGAAGGTAGGCTGGTCTTTAGCTTTTAACAGAAAAGAACACATGCCCTTGTAAAACCTGCACACGATGTATAAATGGTTACCTTTAGTATAGTGTGTGACACATACAGCGTGTCTATATTCATTCATTAATTCGTTTTATTTAAATAACACACATATTTCATACTAGGACAATTGTAGCCTACCTGGTGGAGGTGTGTCGTCTGTAGAATTGCCTTTACGACAGATGTAACCAATTTTTTTATTGCAGGCTAAACTCTCCCACTTTGATGCTTTACCAGCATTTAATGCAGCACAGTTCAGGCCTGGTTCCAAGGAAGGGTGACCTTAAAGTTAGAGCATGCGGCAAATCAATTCCACAACTAAACCCGGAATGCCTTTGTATGGGTGCATGCATAAATCAGTTGTATGTACGTGGATTTTATTTACCAGGAGCCCAGTTTAGATATCTGAATGGGTTTCCGTTAGACCACTGCCAGCCACTCTCAAAATCAAGACTGTTAAGCCCAATCCATAGTGTGGAGTCAAAGATATTTGTCAAGCCTGAAGTATAAAGTGTCTGATATACTGAAATGCCACTTTATTTATACCATATTTTGGTATAAAAGCACACTCTTTATATGTGACTGTTAAAACATTAAAGCATGCAATATATTTTTTCTTAGTGAAGGAAAGTACTTGAGTCTACCTGATATGTAAGTCTGCTCATGCAGCTCTGAAATGCTGAGAAGATCAGCGTCTTGTTGCTGGCAGCTTGCTCGCGCCTGATGCCAAGTCAGTGCAGACTGCATGTTCCTTTGATATAACACACCGGTCACTGGATCACTGTCCCAACCTGAGCCGACTATTGCACACAGTGGGTTATATAGAGCGGTTGAAGTTAGTTCCCAAATCAGCAAGAACAAACACTTTGCACAGTGTAATTATTTAACAATGTTTTAAACACTATGGAAACCCAAATCATTTAGAGTTGTTCAATTACTACTACTTAAATGTTAAAAGTATTACCAATACGAAAAAGTATTGACCAAACGTTTATATTAATCTGCATCTGCTGATTCGATTTGAACTTTAATATTACTAAATACAAAATGCTATACACACACAGAAATAGTTGTGTTATGTTGTCTTACTTTTATTTGGGCAGAAGCCCCACTTTTGTCTGTGTTGTAGTCGGCCTCTGTTGAACACCATAGCTGACCATCTGCTCTTCCCTCCACAATGCATTCGGCGTACCACTTGTCAGCAAATTTAAATGGGAACTGGCATGGTTTTCCAAATGAATTTCCACCTATTGTATATAACGCTACAGAACAGCAGGAAATTAAATTAGACAATAGTGAGAGAATGTAAATATTTGATATTAACAATGCAAATTAATGCAATAAGGTCTTCCACCAACATAATTTTTTTTATAATGCTGTTCTGTAAATGCCCACATTTTAGGTGGAAGCAAAACATATACTTCTGGGGTCATATTCCCTTAAAAATTAAAGCACCGTATCATCAGAACCTCAAATGATAGCAGTAAACAAACACTTCTTTATACGGTAGCGGAGATATTCTTGTGATACAAGATCTGTTTCAATATCCCAGTGTGGGTGAACTTTTACCATTGAAAAACAACAAAAAACAGAACGATGCCCAAAAGATGCTCTGTGACAGCATGCCCTGACATTACTAAGTTCTACGTGTTCCTGGAACAATATTTGTTGTTGACCCTGAAACAACATTTTGATCCCAAAATGTAATTTTAAACATATTTCTACAAATAAACCTAACCATGATTAATGCCTAAAATCAGAAGAAATGAGCGATGACCTCTTAAAAACAAACAAAAAACAGACCTTTTAAATATGAATTAAACATATCTTCTAAATGTAATTATTATAGGGTCTTAATAGCTTTTCAGTTTCTCTGTCTATTAGATGGACTTTTGTTCATACCTTGATATCCATGAGAGCACAAATCCTCTTTGGTCCCATAAATCTGCCAGCGACTCCAGACACCTGCTCCCTTATACAACATCATATTTGGCTCGTTTCGGTTTCCATAATTCAGGTGCAACGACTGTCCCTTTAAGCCGAATAACGTATCGTTCTTACATTCCCAAATTTGTAGAGGACTGAGTTCATTGCAGGGCACAAGGAGAATTTTGACCCAGTCTTTGATGTTCTGGGCCCCCAAGCAGAGTTTAAAAGAGAGGTTGATAACTCGAGAAGAAGAAATCCATCGGAAACGCTGAGCCTCAGAAGACACATCGCACGGGGCTGTCTGTACCACAGAAGCGCTCACAACATTCACACATTTGTTGTGATCTTCGTTGTAGATGAGGAAGTAGCTGGAGTCTGCATGTATAGAAAATTATATCAGATGCTGTAAAAAGTAACACATTCCATACGCTTTCTATAAACCTGTTTGGGGCTAAATTACTTATGAATTTATCTAAACAGAGAAAAAAGCAGCACGAATACTTGACAGAATATAGTTAGACTTATTATTCAGAACCAAATAATGAAATTACTAATAAATTGTGACTAGTCGGCTGCACCTCCCCTTGATTGTCATCATCACCCCGCCCTTCACCAGGCTCCCGACGGAAGTGGGCGTGTTCGAGGGGAGGGGCGTGGTATTGGACAGGTCTGGCGGCGTGTGACGAGAAGTGGATCGAACCTCGTCACCGCCCGCCGTTAAATGCCGGCGAGAAGCGTGCTGTCACACTCCGTAGTCCTGGTGAAGATTGCACACGTGTACCGCTGACGGGTTCCGTTCTGTACCGTTAGGAAATAGTGGAGGAGCCGCCGCCCCTTACCCTGGACCCTTCCCCCTGGAGCACTACCTGACCTGCACTTCCCCTGCAGCACGACGAGGACACCAGTTCCCCCGTTTATTTTGGACACTTTTCCCTTTTTTCACTTTAAACTTCCAGCCAATCAGATACCCTAATTGTATGGGGGTTATGGGTCCTGTGGACTAAAAAGGTTTTATTTCATATACAAATAGTGTATTAAAAGAACTATTATTTGTAAGTGTTTTTTTTTTCTGACTGAAATTAAGGAATTATTGGCAATATTGATAAATAAAAAATATTTTGCCAAATGTGTTTTTGGCTGGTTTAGATCTGTCATTGATAAAAAAAAAAGGCAAGTAGGTAGCAGCAAGTCCCTGTGTTTAATAAATGATCTATTGAATCATTCAAAACAAATGATTCATTCAAAACGGCTAATTCAATAAGAAACGGAACAAGAGTCTGCATCCCAATTGTTTTGTGCCATGAATACAAAACAAAACCCCATACATTGATATTTTTTGTTTGATACTGACTGCTGTTTTTGCAGCGTTTCTTGAGGTTTCTCCTTCAGTTGCGTTGTTTGAGTCTCCTTCTCCCTCTATAGGTTTAGAAGAGTTGGTTAACCAGTTTAGCTCTTCTTGTTAAGACATTTTAAACGTTGTGGCTCCCTTTAAAGTCAAATCACAGCCCTGGTGGAATAATATCACCCGTGCTCTTAGACAGGAGTGTAGGAGAGTTTTTAAACTTTTTTCATTGGCAAGATTACTGGAATTAGATCTCAAATTTCTTCTGTTAGACACTATTGCTTCTGTTGACCCTGTTAATCAACTGACCTGTTTTACATCTGTTTCTCTGTATCAGCTCAAAGAAATAATTGCTCATATGAAGCAGGTAGTTGATTCTATTGGTCTGAGTGTTCTATTCTGAATCTTAGTTTGTCATCTGGTGTGCTTCCAGCGAGTTTTAAGCATGCTGTTATACAGCTTCTTCTTAAAAATGGCTTAGACCCTTTTGAGATGAATAATTTTCGGCCCATTTCAAAATTGCCTTTTATATCAAAGATACTGGAAAAAATTGTGCATGCACAGCTTTATATCAATCAAATATCGTCATGTTGCACACAAATATACATGTTTCCTAACAGTATGCATTAACTATCAACTTTTTAAAACGACCCGGAGTTACGCAAAAAGCAAGTTGGTACAAGTTTCCCAAGAAAAGAATAAAAGGAAAGGTAGCAAGCAAATAAATGCTACACCATACTACTGCTGTCGCGTTTTTGTCCTTTCAAAGCAAATTTAAAAGGTATACAATAAATAAACCCGTTTTTAATCAAACGTATAGGCTACGTGTGAGCGTCGCGTCATATTTATATTAATATAAACTCCGCCTCCAGCAGGGGTGTTCTATTTGCCCTCAAACGAAGAACGTAGTTTGTTTGAAGTATTGTTTCACCATCGCATCCAACCCTAAAGTTTAGGAAATGACTGCCTTCAAAATTTCCAGAGGTCCGGATGCACTCCACTGCACCAAGGCCACCTCGGACACAAGTGACCAGCACATTTATGGAATGGAGAGGTGGCAGATTCCTGGATTGTGGGAAACATGGGCATGTTCACATTGACAATCTTTGATTGTTGCACTAAACTAAGTAAGATTGGCTATCTGATATATTAATTACCACACCTCGAGTGATGGGCGATCCAAGAATCACAATGTCTTAGATGACGTGAGTCTCACTTACTACACTTTGAAAAGTCACGATTCAATGGAGTGTTGAAATTAAGCACTGACAGATGAAGAGGGGATGGTCAAGTATTGGATGCATTTTTAAAAATAGTAAAGAAAAAAGAATAACTGTTGCGTTTGTATTTGTAAAAAATAAAGATGACGGAATAAAATGGGAATAGGACTGTTTATTTAACAGCTAGCATCTCATAGCTATCGTTCCATGCACTAATCAGTTTTCTTTGTGTGAGCTTTTCGTCAATGCATCGTGCTTACTTCCAGGTCTATATCAAATAGAAATGCTAAATCCTCTTAATTTTTGATGCTTATATCTGGCTATCATCAACACATTATCCCATGCAAATGAACTCGGAGGGTGTCAAATTGTGAAAAAAAAAAAAAAAAATTATATATATATATATATATATATATATATATATATATATATATATATATATATATATATATATATATATATATATATGATGTTGTTTTTTTCTTCAAGTTCTCTTTTTCTGTTTTCATTCATAAATTTATATTTATATTTTTGCATTGTTTTAGTGCAATATTAGGATTAATATTAATTAATATCTTTGAAACAATCAGTAGGCTCCTGTATAAAGCGTTATACAGATAAACGTGACGTCATTTAACGTGCTCGAAACGTGCAAAGTACAATTTATGTTATTACAATATTGATTTTAAATACAGAGCGTAAAGCTTGTACTTCACATATTCATATACATATAAAAGTGTTACATTCATAATTACCGTTTCCTTCCTCCAGTTCATTCGCATGTCTGGAGATGAAAGTGACATGGAGTGAGCTGTGTTCTGGGGAAACAGTATTCCACGCAGTGTCTTCAGATGCATACATTAAATTTAATCCAATATAGCAGGTACTCCGCCATTTCGCGCATACAGAAAATTCACATAGTATACCCACAGAATTGTGTGCCTGAGGTTTCAAGCTGTAGGCATTTTTTTGAAAACTGCAGAGTAGTACAAGTGTCTGTACTGTGTGTGGGAGAGCATGTTATCAGTATATATTAGGGTGACCATAAGAGCCAATTTCCCAAACACATCCTGAACAGGATTTCTATATTACCTAAAATATTGCCTATGGTTTGCATGCAGACCGAACAGTGTATGACATCGTTCCTTATGGTTTCAAAATGCTCTCGAGGCACTTTGAATCAAAGCAATGCAGAAATCCTGCCAAGGACGCATCCAGGGAGAATTGCTTAATATGTATAATTTCATGAATATTACTTAGGAACTGATCAGAAATAAACAACAACGTGCAAATAAGTTAAACACATCCATTCGATGTCTATTATTTCCTGAATATTACTAATGAACTGATCAAAAGTAGTCTACTGTTTTATTATAGTAATATAGTAATATTTTAGTACTTTCTCCTGTTTTATTTTTGATTTTGTATTTTCTGGTCATTTGGAATGAGGATAAAAAGACAAAGAATAAAAACATGCAAATAAGTTCCAACATCAATTCAATATCCTTAAAATTCCTAACCATTTTGAAATTCAAGATGGACAGCCCCCTGATGATGTCATAATATGCAAATTACATGAATATAAACTATGGGTCATGCAAAACATTTTTTCAATTTTCACTAGATCTTTATCTTTAAGTCCTTTCAAGCCACAAGCTTTTGAAATCATGATGTGAAAATCCAGCATTTTTCCAAAAGAACAAAAAACGGGATAAAGTGAATTATATACAATGAAACATAGTGAGATTATGCATAAATGAGAACTCTTTTTAGGTTCCTTGGGCCCAGTAGCTTTGTACATTTTAACAAGTGAAATAAAAAAAGAAAAAAAGCTGAACAAAGACACAACAAAATAATTAGTGTGTCAGTATAATTAGTGAGCTGCCATTGCCAATAATTAAGTTAAATCTGTGACATACCTGTTTGAATTGAAGGCTGTAAAGCACTATATAAAGAGAGCAACAAAACAAAGGAATGTCACATATCTTCATGTTTGTCCTTGAACTTGTACTCCAAGCGTAGAGAAAACCAGTCTGTGTTTAAAGAGTGTGAAGCTTATATACACATTTCTCCAAATCTTGTGTATCCTGTCATGTGTTTGGGGGGAGTGGAGGTCACAGAACACACGTGATAAAAAAATCAAGAACAGTATCAACATAATACTTCAGAAATATATATATATGTGTGTTTGTGTGTGTGTGATATATATATAATTATATTTATTTATTTTTATTAGTACTTTTGGTAGGTTTAAATCTGTTACACAAGTATACATTTTGGTGCATTGATAAACTTGTAGTAAGTGAGCGTTATGTATTTGACAAGAAGGAGCAGGAGTGATTCTCCAGGCCAGCAACTACATGATGTACAGACATGAAGTGTATATATGTATAAAATGCTAGATGTTAATCTGCATATGAGTCTATGTGGCAAGAATGAGTCAACAACAGTGGTCACGTGCTGCTCTTTCTTTGTTTGTATCTTTCCTGCATTGGCAAAGACAAACCTGGCATTTGCAGATGTAATGATGCCAAGTGTTATACAGGTGTGCAACTGATTTGTGAGTTACCCTTCCCTTTTAGTCACCTAGGAGAAATACACAATTACTGTTGAAAGGCTGCCTGTTAAAACACACACACACACACAGAGAGAGAGAAGAAAGAGAGAGAGAGAGAGAGAGAGAGAGAGAGAGAGAGAGAGAGAGAGAGAGAGAGAGAGAGAGAGAGAGAGAGAGAGAGAGAGAGAGAGAGAGAGAGAGAGAGAGGAGAGAGAGAGAGAGAGAGAGAGAGAAAGAGAGAGAGAGAGAGTGAAAATGGATGCCTGTTATTATTTTTTTTCTAAACTGTGAAAATGCTGATTTAGTAGGATGGAGACACAATGGCAATTCTAGAGAAAAATGAAGCTCAGCAAGAAGGAAATGAGAGGACAAGCTTCAGAGAGTCTGAAATTTGGTCAGAGGGAAATCCTGTTTCCTGCTGAACAGTAAGAAAGAATTGAGTCCTCTGAAAAACCAATCCCTGAAATTGCACAAAACATCAGAAAAAGGAAATGAAAGACAAGGTGAAAAATAACAAATAGCATGTAAGTGGCACATTTTCATGTTTTTTATTTTATTAAAATACGGGTATTTTGGTTTGGAAAGAATAATAATGCCAGGTTTAAAAACTCTTGACTCTCAACAGTGTATAAACTTCATACCGAGGAAGAATTCTGAATTTTGTCATTTCTGTCACATCTTAGAAATTGCATTTTTGGAATCAAATCTGCTTTGTTTAATTTGCAAATTTCAGCTATAGCACTTTATTTATACTAATTGAACACAAACAAAATGTTCTAACTTTCTTCCAACCTCTCTTAATCTAGATATAAATGTGTGTGTTTTGGTGTGTGTGTCTTGGAGATGCTTAAAATCACATTGATCTCACTACATAGGCTACTGAACTTGAAAAATACTTTTATTAGTTGTTTTTTTCTTTCTTTCTGTAGCTATAAAAAGTGAAACTCATATACGTGAAGTAAAATATATTCGTGAGTAAAAAAAGTGTTTTTTTATAATTACAGCTTAGAACTCAAAAAATATTTGAATATTTCCTAAGATCAATAAAAAAGCCTACAAATGTTTAAGTTCTTTAAGTTTGTTGCATGGAAGTTTAACAGCCTCTGGCCCTGCCTTCAGCTCGCCTGGTATTGTTGTATTGACTTTTCTATCTTTCTTTTTTTGAAAAATATTCCATAGATTCCATAAGGGTTGTGTTACATGCTGGCTTTGTTTCAATTACACAGTAATAGCATTTTGTCACTTTGAGCAGGTCCTGCTAG